>NW_027184085.1:46053645-46377509 GCF_041296385.1 Aphelocoma coerulescens
CCGCGCCGTTCCCGAGGCGGCCTGCGCGGCACCGCTGCCTCTCCGCGGCGGCCGCCAGCAGCCCGAGCACCGAGGCGACACTGTGGGCAGCCGGCCCTGCTGCGGCGGGAGCGCGCTGAGGAGCTGAGGGACGGCGCCGGGATGTCCTCTGCTGGCGGGAGCCGGGGGAGCGGCAAAGAGAGCCCGGAGCATGTGGCTGCAGCGGTGAGCCAGCCCACCGCCACGCATGCGGTGAGGTTAAAAAGGTTCCCCGACACTAACTCGGTGTTCTTGGTGGTCCATGGGCGCATGCAAACCGGCTGTGGTGGCCCCAGAAAAGCCCGAACCAGCCCGAGAGCCTCAAGCACCCAGAGCTCTGCTTGAGGTCCCCAAAGACTTGGCCTCACGTAATCACAGAAACGCAGAATGTTCTGAGTTGGAAGGGACCCACGAGGATCATCGAGCTGAACTCCTGGCCCTGCAAGCACCATCCCCAAGAGTCACACCATATGCCTGAGATCATTGTCCAAAGGCTTCTTGAACTCTTGTCAGGCTGGTGCTGGGACCACTTCCCTGGGGAGCCTGTTCCAGTGCCCAACCACCCTCTGGGTGAAGAATCTTTTCGTAATATCCAACCTAAATCTCCCTTGACACAAGTGTAGTGCATTCCCTCAGGTGACCAGGGAGATCAGTGCCTGCTCCTCCCCCTTCCTTCACAAGGAAGTTGAACAATGGGATGAGGTTTCCCCTCAGTCTCCTCCAAGCTGAACAGAACAAGTGACCTCAGCCACTCCTCAGATGGCCTCTCATCAAGGCTCCCCTCAATGCTCTTCATCATCTTTGTAGCCTTCTTTTGGATGCAAGAGCCTCACCCCAAATCCCTGCCTGACTAAACCCAAAAACCTCTTAAGTTGCCCCAGGGCCCCAAAACATCCCCAACCCTACTGTAGTCCCCTCCCTATGAACCTTGCTCAGCAGCTTCCCCCTACCCTACTTAAATGCCCCCAAACACTCCATCCCCATGCCAGCAGCTTCAAACACTAAGTCCTGCTCCAGGGTACCTCCACTTATCCCCACAGCTTACTTGAGTATCTGCAGTATTCTCCAATCCTGTCAGAGTACACTCCCAAAAATTCTTTCAAGCACTGCAAATGGTCCTCTGAATGGGACCTGGAGAATGTCATCCAGGTGTCATGAATACCTGTAAACGCTACCCAAGTACCCCCAAAACCCCACAAACCTGCCACACAGCCCCAAAATTTCCCAACCCCTGTTTCTGAACCCCTGAAAGTCCTTCTTCAAAGATCCACAAAACATAATTTCCTACAAACACCCCATAAACATTTTTGGTAGTCCACAAAACATCCGTAAGTCCCTTCCAGGAGCCACCAAAACTGCAAGCTTGTCCATGGCCCCCAAAAATTCCCCTACCCTGTGTCCAGGTCTCCAAAGTCTTCCACTAAACACCCTAAAACCTTACTCTTGGGCCAGGAATACATCTCAAATCAAATCCAACTGCCCCCAAAGACTCATCTGAAAAGTCACAAAAAACCCCTAAACCCTCCCAAGACTTTCTCACACTTCTCCGAGTCTGAGTCCATGCCAAAGGGTCCGTAGACTGTCTCACCCCAAATATACCCAAACGTGCCATAGCTTGTGCTGGCTCCACAAGACTCCATGCCCAATTCTACCCGAAGAACCCAAAATTTGGGTTCTTTCCTACAACGGGGATTGTCTGAATGGACTGCTTGCATCACTGAGGTGTGCTGCTTTCCCACAAAATAGGCTCACGATTGCCATAAAGTTTTACAACTACCTGGCAGGTTTTGTGAGGCGGTGCAAGTGTCTGCAGCCACCCTGACCCCTGAAGGCAAAACCAAGACCACCGTACAGCGGTCAGGCACCAAAGTTTAACCATTCACTGCAGGTAGGGTGAGAACCCATAATCCCCCAGTTCTGTAATTTACAATATTCTCATATGATTGGTTCATGTTTTCCCCTCCCTGTTTTATATAGAAAATTGTAAATACTCATTTCCCCTAGTTGGTTATACATCAGTTTTAGAAAGTTCTTTTATCCTTGACACCCCATTGGTGCCTTCCCTAAGTCCCTCCTATGTGTTTATCCCATTGGTTCCCTCACTGTCAACCACGCCTCCTTTTCCCCATCCTAATCCCTGCCTTTCCTAGCCCCACAATAAAATCCCTGGACGCGCCCGGATTTTCAGCTTTTTGTTGCTGGTCTCCCTGCAATAAAGTTCGTCCATGGAATCCATAGGAGGACTCCCCTCTCTCCTTCTTTACCTCTGCCCGTGTGCTCTTCTATCCAGCTTTGAGACAGCTCCCATGGGCCCTCTATGTGTATTTTGTGAAGCCACCCTGAATCAGTGAGGGTGCAGCCAGATCTCCAGGCTTCTCCTAGCCAGTGCGCTGGGTGCACCGATTACCCCCACAGTTCTGTGCAACTTTTCTGTAAGTAAGCTGCTAGCTTCACACCAAAGGATTTTGCACATAACCTGGCTATCCCAGGACAGCTCCTCTGCCTCCCCACTCACTACAGTTTTACTCAGAAGCCAAGAAAAGGTAAGGAAAACAAAGGCTTGAATAAATGACATTCATCATTTGGGCCTTTCTTTTCTCAGTTGCCTGTTCTGCACACTCACCCACTTGTCTTTCACTGCAAGCAGGGACAGGACTTCACACTTCCCCTTGTTGAATTTCTTGGGACTCCTGTCTTGGCAGGGTACAACCCCGGGCTGACGCAGAGGGCAGCAGCAACTTGTGACTCCGGGCAGGAGGAGGGATTTGGGGCACAGGGTGTGCTGAGGAAGAGGACTTGCGAGGTTGATCGGTGGTGGAGCATGGGCTGACCATGGAGTCTTCCTGGCTGGGAACATCTGCCCTGGGATCAACTGCAGAAATGCAAACCTGGAGCAGGGTCCATTATTTTTGTGTTAGATTTGGGGTTTTTAAAAGTTTCTCTATAAATGAAAGCATTCACCAGTGAGCACAACTTCACACATACTGCAATTCCAGTCGCTGTACTCACCTTCAGCCACTGGAGGTGGCAGTCCTCCCACTGACGGCCAGGGTGTTGTTGTGCAGACCAGAGGCAGCTCGGTATCTGGAACCACCTGCTCTCAGGTGGAATATGTCCAATGGTGCCCCGTGGGGTTCTCCTCAGAGTTACCATCTCTCCACAATGAGTGCAGGATGGAGGTCACCCTCCTCTTGCAGAGGGGGCACTCGGGCTTGCTCCCAGCCCACTGCAGGAGGCACACTTAGCAGAAGCAGAGCAGCCATGGCAGCACATAGCTGGTCTCCTCCCATCTGTCCAGGCAGATGGGACAGCAGTTGTCCAGCTCCATGGCCATGCTTGCCGTGTGCTGTGGGGTCTGGGGGCAGCTGGGGTGTTGAGCCGTTCCATCACTGGTGCTGAAGCAGTGGGTGTCATGCTAGAAATGGGAAGAGAGGCCACAATTGTTTTCTGACCCTAGGAGGGATAGAAGAAATGCCCAGGTCCCTCATGAAGGAAACCATCCCAGCTCCCCAGTGTGAATTTTCCCTTCCCTGATCACCTCTGCTGCTGTGAGAGTGAGTCCTGAGTGCCCCAGCCAGGGAAAATCCTCTGATGTCTCTGGGGCCAGGCACTGAGAGCTGCACTAACCAACTCCCTGAGCACAATACCACTAACCAACAACAGCTTTGCATGTCAGTCCTTTCTGGCTGTGGCAGCAATGCCTTTGGCTTAATAAAAGCCTTTGGGAAGCTCTCTAGCCCACAGGCAACTACCAAAGGGTCTTGAAATTGCTGTGGATTGACAGAGTGACAGACTTAGGCAAGGGATGCTTATGCTTCAACTGTTTGATTTTTGGATGTGTAACTTGCTCAGTTCTATGTTCTTTTCTTTCTCCTCCAAGCAGGGAGGAGCACTCATTTGGGGGGAGGCCAGGCAATGAACTCCCTGGGCTGCATTATCATCCCCCATTCCTGCCACATCTGGAGGATCAACAGGATTGTGCTGAGCATGCACAGTCTGTGTTCTTGGTGCAGAGAATAATCACCATGTCAGAACAGGTGGGAAGTGCTGTCTTTTTCACAGTGGGCAAGAAGGGTCCGTGGGAGTGAAGACTTCTGGACAAGGAAGGGAGAGAAGAGACAAAGCATTGTGCATACAAGGGCTATCCATCCTAATGGAGGGGCTGCTGCTCTAGCTACAGGAGCTTTGAGCATTGTGACAGTGTGGGGGAACCCAGGGAAGTCTGGTGACTGTCAGCAGAGGAACAGCTTTAGTTTGACTCTCCAGCTCCCTTGGAGGTTTGTTAGTGGGACTGGTCAGGAACCCAACATCCTTGAAGACACCTTCAAGACACTTGTAAGCTCCTGCATCCATGTGGAGTCGCCACCTCAGGGATGAAAATCTCTCTGGGGAGCAGAGCCCCTCTGGCCAGCTGAAGACTGCCCTGTTGCAGGATGAACAGCCCACCCAGCCTGGGTGACACTGGGAGAGTGAAGCCTGCCTTTGTCAATACCGCAGCTGCCCTAAGCAGCTGTAGCCTGAGTGCTTTTGTCTTGTCTGTGCTGACACCAAGCACTGTCCATCAGCAACCCTTCCTCGGCCCCTCCATGTTTCCCCTTTGCTTACTGCACACTTCCAGAAACAGCAGCCCTTGAGTAGGACCTCCCTTTTTCCACTCACAGCTTGCTCGGCAAGGAAAAGGCAGGTTAAGATGAGGTTGTATGATGAGTACAGCAGCATCTTTTATGGCTTCTTTTCCTCTGTTTCCTCAGTGGCAGACAAAGCTCAGTGAAGGCTGTCAGGTTTCTCACTGTCTCCATGTTGTTTCGCTCACATGTTTTGACCTCTTCACTGGCTAGAATTAAAACTGCACTGCCACCTTTGTTTTGGTTTCTTAAATATGTTATCACAGAAGTGTTACCATCATCTCAATTTTCATAATTAGGCCAGCCTTGGCCAGCAGCATGTCCATCTTCAGAGCCATCACAGATAGGCTCTGACAGAGATGGTGGAAGCTTCTAGAAGCTTCTCACAGAAGCCACTTCTGTGCCCCTCCCCTGCTCCCAAAAACCACGCCATGTAAAATCAACACAGCTTTCCTAACTTGATCCCTGGCAGTTCAGACAGTCTCTCTGCATTTCGCCCAGGCTACCTGTGCTTGCCTCCATCCTCCGTGTGTTTCCTTGTTGTGTTTGAGTTTGTCCAGGGGTTCCTTGTTCATCCACGCAGGCCTCCTGGCATTTTTTGCCTGACTTCCTCCTTGCTGGGATGCATCACTGCTGAGCTTGAAGGAGGTGATCCTTGAATATCAACCAGCTTTCCTGGGCTTCTCTTCCCTCCAGGACTTTATCCCTTTGTACCCCTGAAGAGGCTAAAATCTGCTGTCCTGAAGTCCAGGGTAGTGAGCTTGCTGTGTGCATTCCTCACTGCCTTGAAGATCTCCAGCTCCACCATTTCATGGTCACTGCAACCAAGACTGCCCCTGGGCTTTACATTCCGCATCAGCCTCTCCTTCTTGGTGAGAACAAGGTCCTGCACTATACCTCTTCTTCCTCTCTATCACTTGGAGAAGGAAATTATAATTGTGCTCCAGAAACCTGCTGGATTATGTCCTGCTGTGTTGTCCCTTGAACAGCTGTCAGGGTGCTTCAAGTCGCCCCTATGGACCAGAGCTTGGGAATGTGAGGCTGCTCCTGTCTATAAAGGGACTCATCCTCTCAGTGTTCCTGGTCAGGCAGCCTGTAGCAGGCCCCTGCTATAATGTCACCTGTCCCTGCCTGCCCATTAGCCCAGACCCATAAGCTCTCAGTTGGGCCCTCATCCATCCCAGGGCAGAGCTGCATCCACTTCAGCATGTCCTTGGCACAGAGAGCAACATTCCTCCTTTGTCTCTCCTGCCTGTTTTGAAAAGAGCCTGTAACCTCCTATTCCAATGCTTGAGTTGTAGGAGCCATCCCACTACACCTCTGTGATGCTTGTTAGCCCATCTCTAACTCCTCTTGTTCATCCCCATGCTGTGTGTTTGCACAAAGGCATTTAAGTTCAGTCCCTGATGAAGCCACTTTACTGGCTGGAGTGTCAGGAGTTCCTTTGTGACTTTCCACGTATTCTCCTCCTGACCTGCTCCAAGCTCTGGGCAGCTCTTGCTGACTTGCCATCAGACTGGAAGGACTAAGATGGACTGAGGTTCCCATCTCCTGACACTGTGAATTTAAAGCCCTCCTCACCTACCTGGCAAGCCTATGGCCAAAGATGCTCTTCCCCTTCTCTGACAGATGGACCCCATCAGCCCTCAGTACACCCAGTTTCTCAAGGTGTGTCATGAGGCCCAAGAAGCCAAAACCCTGACTGTGGTACCAGCCTGTAACCATTTGTTGATTTGCCAGGTCTGACTGGCCCTTTCAAACACCTTCCCTTTGAGGGGAGGATTGATGCAACAGCACTGTGTAATACTTAGTGGACTGTACAAGGCTGAGTGGTCTCTCAGTGACATCCCTGCTACGACTCCCCTGTAAGCAGCACCTCTCTAGAGAGCATGTCAGCTCATCAAATGGGTACCTCGGAGCCTCTCAGAAGTCACCTACTGCTATCACCCATTGCCTTTTCTTAGCTGTGCTGGCTGTCAGGTGGGAGCAGATGGGGCTGCCTAACTCAGCCCTGGTGCCTCTTGTGATGTGACAGGTCTTTCCTCTTCAGTCTGCAGAGCAACAAAGTGGTAGTGCAAGGGCACTTCAGGCTTCAGGGGAGAGTCTTCCTCCTGCAGTCCTTGCTGTTGGCAAGCCTCCATTCTTTTACACTATTAGACCCCTCCCATAACTGTGTGCTGGTGAGGTTTCTTTAGCTATTTGGTTGTCAGCTTACGGGGCCATTGCAGGCTGTGCTTGGAACCAGCTATCTAATGCCTTCTCAGTCTCCCTGATGTTATGCAGCCTTCTCACTGCCTTCTGCAGCTCAGCCACCTGCTGCAGGACGTGCACCACCTGTGCACACATTTTGCAGGCAGGTCTGCTGCCTGTCCCTGCCCCAGGAAAAATGTGTCTCTTCCTGCAATCTGAGGTCTGCCCTATCTACTCTGGTGGTGGCTGCTGTTCCCACCCAGACAGAACTGCTCTAGGGAGAGGCTGCTTTGCAGACCTCAGAGTGCAGCCACAGCAAGACTGTGTATCCGTGCCTATTGCTTCTCTCTGATCCACTGCTGTGATGGGATGAGAGACAAAACTGTCCCATCTCCTCTCCTTTGACTTCTGCTTCAGCTATGGTGGTAATTTACAGACTAGCATGGACACTTGAGCCTCTTTTGCTCTAAACACAAAACATGACGTTAGCTGAGCCAGCAGGAGCAGCTGATGGTGCAATAGTAGGTACCTGCATGAGCTGCCTGGCCTCACTGTTGGCAGTGCCATCATGCCTTTATGGCACGCTGTCAGGGTATGACAAACCATACAGGGAGGGAGGAACTATTCATTAGGAATCCAGAAAGAGCCTCACACACCTTTATGTTTCATGTATTAGCAAAGAGAAAAATCTCCCTTTTTTAGAATCTCTTTTATTTGCTTGGATAAAAAGATAATAGTGTCTCAGCTGGTGCAAGGCAGACTCTGACCAAGGCAACAGCAGATTTTGGAGACAACTGCCAGCAGTATTTCCTTACTCCTTTAACCTATTCTTCAAAATAGAGCTAACTGTAGTTTAACCTACAGCTAATTTCACATGGTAATTCTTGGGATTTGAGATTATACTTCACACACTGGCAGTGTAAGCACAAGTTAATGACATCTGAAAAATACAGGGGCCTTTGCTTTGTGCTGCATAGCAGATCCAACACATCCTTGCATCCAGAAAATACTTTTGTAAAGATTGATACAGTGAGAAAAGGTTAATCTTTTCTAAAACCACCCTTTATTAAAAAACATAAACATTTGTAAATATATAAAATTATAAAGTATCAAGTGCTTCTTGCTTCCCAGTACAGTGGAATTCAAAAGTGGAAGGTAAATTTAGTGTTAATCTGTTTGGTGTGTTAGTTCCAGGGCTGCAGAACTGAGCAGTTAGTTTTGCAAAAGGCAGCTAATATCATTCCTCTGACAGGTTTAAACACTATTGTTTCACTTTGGTTTCAGACTTCTTTCCTGCTCCTTTTGACAAATATCAGTGCTTACTAGTGAGAGCAAGGCTGGAGCTGTAGGAATGAGCAGGCTCCCTAGAAGGATGCAAACAGGTGTTTTACAAAGGGAAACTTTGCTGTCCCTCAGCAAAGTTTTCCAGTTGCTAATGGGGAAGAGAAATCAGACACTGAGAGAACTCTTGTACAATGTTCCTCAGCATTGGGATCATCTTCTATCTGGAGTGGATAAAGCTAGTCACAGGTTCAATTTGCATCAAGGTCCCTTAATCAGCAAATACTCAGATTGCCTTGAAATACATATGGTAAGAAGCATCACAAAATCCCATCTTTTTTTTTTTTAACCACTTATGTGTTACAACGTAAGAATTTCTCAGGAGTACACCTAGACCTGAACACCAAAGCAGGACACTACACTGCTGTGGAGGTACTGTAAAATGAAAAATTCAGTTGTAGCCACTGTAATTGTCACTGTAACTGAACTCCAAATGGGATCTTTTGTGTCACTTCCCATCCCTTCTAGCACTGAAGAACAGATGTCAGTTGCAGAGAGAACTGGAAGGTGTTAATGTTGTTTCTTACTTGGTTTCCCCCACAAAGCCCCTGTCACCTGCAGAAACTTATGACAAGTCCCTGCACTAAAGGGTCACCTTTGCCAGTTCTTCTGCCGGCTTCCACCATGCCAGGCACTACGGTGTCACTGCCCGAAGAGTGATGCTCTATAGGAGAGCATCACACTAATTTAATACTAAACCAGTAAGTTCATCTTCTTATGGAAAACTTAAACCACTGAAATTGCAAGAGAGGTGGAGAAACAGAATCCCAAGTGAAACAAGTTAATCCTGAATGTCTCAGCATTTAGCAGGGAGCCAGAGGGGGGTGGGAAATGCTGCTGTATTTAATTCTGCTGCTTACTGATATCTTCTCTTATAGGCAGCACTACAGGCAAGGCTTTTCTTCTCTTGTAGGAGAAGATAAAGTGACTCATTGTAACAGACTTGTATTACAGGTCACATACTTACACATCCCTGCTGGAATGGAATGACGCTCTAGTGTCTACTGCCCTTTAGCTAAGAGGCACAATTAGCTCCAACCAGAGTGGAAGAGTTGTTATGCTGTACAAGAACCCACAGCCCTTAAATAAAAGTTTTCCACTGGGTTCTGTCTTTCTGAAAACCTTCACCCTTGATCCATGTACATGAAAATTAAAAAATGGCTGAAGTTTGATGCTACCCTGTACTGTAACATTTCTTTAGCTTGAATCAAGTCAGCTAAAAATTTCAGTTGTGTGCATAGTTGTCCATTCCCGCTTTGACCTTTCTGACAGGACAGCCTTTCTTTCACAGCCCAGATCCCCAAATAAATACAAGACTGAGGGATGCACAGCAAAGGTGCCAGTTGCTCTAGTCCTTGCTTGTTACGCAACAGGACACGGATATCCCAGTGTACCAGCTCAGGATTGGTCCATGCCCACAAGTCTGAGTCCTTAGCCCTTTGCATCCCCTTTTTGGCCTGTTTAGGATTCAGGAACATTTGTTGTCGCTGTATCCTCTGCCTTGACCAAATCAGCACCGATTGTCTCAGCACGGAGCCGCTTGTAGTCAGTATGGAAGAAGATGACGTAGAAACAAGCCATACCACTACAGAGGCCAGCCAGCACCAGTACCGGAGCTGCAAGAGAGATACACTTTTAGGCAGTGAATCCAAAACTCCCCACTGGTGCAGAAATATACAGGTCACCTCCCCAAAACAGCACCATCTGTCTGACCTCCTCCCAAGGGATACCCCTGAGAACAGGGTGCAGACCACACTGGGACATTACCAGTTTGGTAATAGACCAATCTTGCTTTACCTAACACTGGAATAGGAAGAGTATTTAGGTGGAATGTGGAAGGTTTCCAAAACACTGTATCCTGTGTGACCCCCCCAGGCTGGAGGTCTTACACCAGCGTACACATTGTGCTTGTAGGAGTGTGTGTCTCTCTGTAAGTGTACACGTGTGTCTTGTGGGGCGGTGAACAACATTACAAAAAAGATTGAATGAAATCACTTGCATTCTGTATGAGAACAGGTCCTCACAGGTAGTGCTTCTTGTTATATCATCTGAGAGCAAAGTGTAGAAAAACTCACTAAACATGAACTTTTATTAACAACAAATTTGTGTTTAAAGAATCTTTTCTGAATGGAAAGAAAAAGTTATCTAAAAGCCTGGAAGTAGTTCTCATTTCACCAGTGTCCCAAATAAACATCTCTATCCCTTTCTTCATAGGTTTATCTGTATGTATCAGACCACAAAAGGAATCAGAAAGGGTATCTAATCCCAAGACTCAGCTCTGATAGCAAATTGCAGGCTTTCAGAGATTAAGCAGTCAAATTGCTTTTTGGGGACAGTTATTATGAAGCCTCAATCCCTTACAGTTAGTAGACCGTGTTCTGGGGAGTTTCTGCTCAGGCAAGCAGGATATATTTAATAGGTGATGGCCAGCCTTTGCTTACAGTGTCTCCAGGTGTATTACATGAATGTGAACCAGCTGAGAGATCAAGACTAGGGTTTAGCCTGCATTGAAAACACTTATGTACTCCTGTTCATCTAAATTGCTGTCTTTTCTCCTGACCAGCTAGGAAAGAAAGGGAAATTTGGAGTAAGTCAGAACAAAGCTGTATGAGTATGTTACAAACACAGGCAGCTGTGTATGCAGGAGCAAGGGAGGTAGCTTTCAGTCAAAGCATTTATAACCTTGGCCTCTGATATGAAAACCAGCCCTGGTTATGCTACATGGACAGTGTCTTCCCCTCAGAACAGCCACTTTCTAGCTTGATGAAACTCAGGTCTCTGCAGGGTGACCGCAAGAGAAATTTTAACCCAGAGCCAGCAGTGGCATTCATGGCACCTTAGAGTTCTTCCCATTTCAATCTTGCAGGATTGGTTTAGCAGGAGCAGCAAGGAGTGCACCATCAGGTTCGGAGAGGGGGTTAGAAGATACACTACAATAGAAATCAGACTTGCAGGGTTCCTCACACTGAGACCTGGTGGAGAATGGGGAGTACATGGGGTGCAACCGAGTGTCCAGCATCATTTCCCAAGGACATACTTACTTGTCCAGTCCAGGGCTCCACCCTGGTCAAGGGTGCAGGTGGAGAATGGATCCTCAGAAACATGGACGGTGAGAGCTTGTAGAAGAATCATTAAAATCACACCCTCAATCTGGCTGTGGGGAGAACCCAACATGCACTTGTTACTTGTCTGAGTTACCAGTACTGCAGACAAGGCCACCTTCCCCAGCTGGAATAGAATGATGCCTCTTTCTGGAGCATGGTCATTCTGGCAGAGAAAGCTACAACTGGATTCCTCTGGCCCAAGCATTTGGTTAACTCGTTCTGGCCCACAGGGTGTCCAGGTCAACTCCAGACACAGGGCCAGTGTGACAGGATCACTATGTACTCCCTCTGAAGGCGAGCAGATGTTGAACTACACCTGTAAAAAAGCTGAGGCATATTCACTGGGCAGAGACTTGGAAACACCTCTCACTGTAGGACTGAGGATACAAAGAAGTCAGGCTATGGCTTTAGCCTCCTCCTCAATCACAGCTGGCTGGCAGCCGTCACTAAGTCCACAGCCAGTGAGAGACAACAGCCTTCAAAGGCAGTGTCTGATACCTCTCACTGACTGATGTTTCTTGCTGCTGCATCTCCACCTGACACAAACCAATGGCTCCAGAACACTTGTGTCACAGCTTAGAGCTCTAGCAAGTCATTCCTGCTGAAGTCCAGAGCTGGCCCTAGGCAGGTAAATGTGTAACAGGAAGAACAATCACTGTCCCATCTGTTGTGACTGATGAGCCCCATGTCCCTCAGCAAAGCACTGAGAACTGACTTGTCCCTGTACTGTTGTGAGTGAATGGGTGCCTCTCTCAGGCATGCATCCCCCACCTGCTTCAAAGGCAGGTGGTGCTGGGCAGGGTTAAATTATGCTTTGTGCCAAGCAAGGGAGACCTTCATCTTCCTTCTTGCTTTTCTTCCACCTCTTCCACATAGTCCTTCTTGTTTTAAAACATATAGCTCTTCAGCTCTATGGCTCAGCCAGCTAGCTCCCCCCTTGCCACAGTCATGTGCACAGACACAAGAAAAGCATTAAGCAGGATGGGAAGCACTGATGTCCATGCTCTTCTCTGTCTGCACCCACACCCCTGTGTGTGTGTGTGTGTGTGTGTGTGCGTGTTGGAACCCAAGCTCATCTGTTAATTGGATTTAATCTGCCTGCTTACCTTGCAACAAAAATCAGGCCTGTAGATGTGCCCTCTCCCACGGGGTAGGAGCACTCCACAGCCAGCTCCATGGCAATGGGGTAGATGGCAAAACCAAAGAAACCGAAGAGTGAACTGGTGATGGCCAACATGATGGCTTGATGTCTGAACCGAGAAGTCTGTAGGCAAAAAAAGCAATACCAAAGTCTCAATGTCAGCATTGCTGTGCAGAAAGTCTCTGAATCCTTACCCTGCAGGAAGTCTCAGGGGATGACTCACCAGTATATTCCCTACCTGTTCCTGAAATCAATTTTTTACTTTCAACCCTCTAGAGTCAACAAAAGGCTACAAAATGGAGAGCTATCTGTTGAATTGAAGTAAGGAGAGGATCAGCAGAATTATCTGCAAAGCACTGGTGTACTTTGCTGTACTGGTATACTGCAAAGTCCTGGTTGTACTACTGTAACTTGACTCAGTGACTTACCAGGAGTGTGTTCAACATTTCTCTAGGGCCACGTGAAACACACACCTTCCTCCCAAAGCAAAGTAACATTTTCAAAATTATGTTTGTATTGGGTTATGTGTGAGAATTCTGGCTTGCTGTAGCTCAGTAATAAGGAAAATCAGAGACATGCATTTGTAACACTGGGATTTTAACATCAAAAGACCCAAACCAAAAAGCAAACAAAAAACTACCTGAAACATTTACAAAACCTGGAGATTAGTTTAGTGCCTAGAACAGCCTGGTCTCTAACTCTGGAGAAAAGAGCATGACCTTGTCCAGCCAATGCTAGTAAAGACAAAGTACTTTGCAGCCACGCTGTTGGTACCTCTTTCCTTAACCATGTAATAAATTCCCACAGAAAAACATGAGGTGTCTGTCCTGGCATAGCAGCAGACCTGGCCCAGCTTGACTGGTTAAGACAGGGAATACTCTGTAGGTCTGGAATCTAAGTTCAAAGTGCAAAGGGATCAAACAGATTTGAATGGGCAATTTTTGTTCTACTACTTTGAACAAGTAGTTCATCTGTATGGGATGAAGGTGAAGGACGGAAGGGGAGGAGGATTAAGTTTGCTTGTTGGTCCTAACCCAGCCTTTTGCCTACTCAGTGCTTTAACTGAGTCCAGGCAAGCTGTATTGCATTCAGATCATCCTCAAAACAAGTGCCAGAACATGAAAGGGGAAAATGCAAGGTTTGCTTTAGGCACCTTGTCCTACATTGACTAAGGCATTGTATTTGTCTGTCTCTTCCAAATGGAGAAGTCTTGGCTGAAGAAAGGGTGTGATCACCTTCTAATGAAAGTCTGGATTTTTCATCACACAAGAGAGATGCACAGCATAAGACTGCTGGGAAAGCAGAAACCTGCCCCATTCTGGGTCCTCTGCGGTGCTGGGAGTTCTGTGTGTCACAGTCAGATTCCTGCTGTGTGATGGCTCCCATTGGCAATGGCTGTGCTTGACTGCAGTATTTGTACTCTGGGCCCCATGGGTTTAAAGTCTGCAGGTTGTGCATTCCTCTCCTAGCTGAATTCAAGTTTTCTCCTCTTCTTTCTCTCTTGTTCCCCTCAAGGAACTACTTCAGAACTAGAATGTAACTAGGTCCTTTCTACTGATGTTACAACCCTGACACCACCACTCTTGAAAGCAGGTGTTGGGAAAACATGACATTCTTGTTCATTTTTGTAAGATAAATACTTAGCAATTGCCTTCCTTTTTTCGAAAGAATGGTCTCGGGAGTCAGAAAGCAAACATGGTGATCCAGCACAGGGAAGTAGAATTATGCCAATTTATCCCAAATCAGTTTGTCTCAGGCTCCACAGTGACTCAAATCCTCAGTAAAGGGTTTTTCTTTAAAATATTCCTAGCCCAGAGAGATAATCCCAAAGCATAACACATGGCTTAATAAAAACTATGACATCAAACGATCTTGATTTAAGGTGGTCATTTATCAGATGGCAACAGAAATAAGCCCATGGGAATGGCACAGTGCAAGGGAGAACTCACCACTGCAAACATGATGCTGGCAAGTGCACTCAGACAGAAACTAATCTTGGTGGACTCTATGAACTTCCTCGTCCGGTCGACATACATGCCTAGCAGGAAAGCACCCAACAAACCACACACAGTGAACAGTGCACCATTTAGGCCAGCAAAATCCTGGAGGGCAGAAAAATAAATAATGAGAAACTAGAGCAGTTAGGAAAGAGGTTTTAATGTCACTGACCCATCTGCCAGCTACCAGTGGTTCACTTACTGAGGTAGGAAAAGCTTCCTTGCCCATTGCAGTAGCTGAGGCCTTCACAGGGCTCTGAGTAGCAAAAAACAGAGTCCACATACTTCTACAAGTGTGTGGGGACAGCAGGGTGACAGCACTCCCAAAGGATGACAAGTCTCTGTACACCCATTAAGGGAGGCTGGATGCAGAGCAATAGCAGTTCCCTGGTATTAAATACTCCAGCCTGGAGCCACTGGGTTCTTCCAGGGGCAATCAGGTGCTTTGTCCACACTGGTGGCAACAGGCCCAACTGCCTTGGGACCTGCTGCTGTTTATAATCACCCTCCTGGCCATTTTCTTACCAGGGACCTGCACTGGCACACCCAAAGCACATTACAGGAGACACCGGCTGTGTCAAAGTCTAATTAGAGAGGCAGTGAGCAGTGGCTAGGATAGGGTACATGCTTTGTTGCCTGCAGTGATTGCCCTTTGCTTGTAGCACTTCCTCAGCTCCTTAAGAATTCAAATGCAGACAGCAATCCTGAAAGCAAAGAAGCTTTTAACAAATCTGGGTAAACATTTTCGGGACCCTCAGGGGCACTGGAAGGAAAAGGTATATGGAATAGCTTCTCTGGGCTAAAGGGCCAAGACAAGTCAGTCACATAGAGACAAAATCATGATGCACAGAAAGCAAGGCTGAAAGGCTGAAGAGGTTTCCAGTTAAAAGCCAGCAGAGTGTGCAAAATGTGACCTGGCTATGGAGACCTGAGCCAGAGATCAGATCTGGGAGTGAAGAGGCAGTGGACAGAGAACAGACATGTACATGTGCATGTATAACAGCTGGAGAGGTGTTTTAACAGAAGGCTCATGGGGATACAAGCAACAGGACTGAAGTGTAGCCTGCTGAGGGGAAACACCTGAACTGGGAGGGCCCTCCTAATAAGCAGGAGGGAGAGCGCAGGAGTAACCAGCTGTGCACATACTGTGATGAACTGTAAAAGCAGCACCTGGCTGGTGTCATGGGAAGGATGGGGAAGAAGCTGTCACAGTACCACTGATTTCTTCTGCTGCCCTGGCTTCATGTAAGTCTGTGCAAAGAGGAAAAGGTGCTTGCATCAGCCTGCCTTCAGCTTCCCTCTAGGGCCTGCTTGGGCCCCATTCTACTCTGGAATAATGACAGAAGGCTGCAAAGACATCAGTGGTCTGGAGTGGCTTAGAAAAATCACAGTATTCTTTTTTACTAAAATTTTTTTCATTTGCAAGTGGGAGCCTGGCCGCAGGCAGTAATGAAAATGCAGGTCATCTATTATACTAAGAGATTGACTGTGTTCTGGATTAATGTACTGCTTAATCTATATTAGATAACGTGAGCAAGTAAGATATGAGACTGCAGCATATTCAATTGTCTTCATTTTGCTCGGAGTCCTTTATGAGGGCTAATCAATTTGATTGTATCATGATGTAGAAAATGGGGAGAGAAGGAAGAAGACTCACATTTGAATACCCCTTTTCACAAAGGATCTGTTCTAGCAGAGCTGAAAAGCAGGTGAACATCCCAATTCCTCCTCCAAAACACACTGCCAGGATGATGTATGGCTTGTTTCTCAGGAGCTAAAAAAAGAAGTTAATGTAAGTGGAGGAGGAAAAAGGCCTGGCTGTGACAACAGACTTGAGGGTCAGTGGCTCTGACTGAAAATGCTGACAAGGTAACCCCATGATGATTGACAAAGTATGGCTTTGTCCTGTCAGTTCAGCCAGAGGACAAGTTACAATGGGGACCATGTAGGGGGGAAGGAGCTCTTCAGTGCGCAAATTCTTCCTTCGCTTTGCCATGTGCTATCCTACCTGTCACCACATCTGTTCACAAGACTCAAGTTGTGTGCTCCTCTTGGATAAGCCCAAGTGCGCCTGTCTGAGCTGTCTGAATGGCAGCCAGCCCACAGATACATGGTCAGATAGCATCTCTTGCAGCTTTGCTGTGAGCAGGTTCTGCTTGCTGGGGAAGGAAGGGATCCTGATCTCCTTCAAGGGGCTTTTCATGGCAGGTTTGGGGGAGTGGCATTCAGAGTCTGCTTTGTAAGCAGATCCTTCAGCATCTCCCTGTCTTGCAGGGTGGCATCCGTCACTCCAGCATGGCAGTCCCTTTGCTGTAACACTTACCATTTTGAGCCCAGTGAAGAATGGCTGTGAGTTGGAGTTAGTGGCACTGGCTGATGGAGGCGTTGGTGGGACCTTCTCGTGAATCCCCAGAGTTGCTAGAGCACAGGCTGTTACTGCTGGGACAGCATAAATACCCAGCTACACAACAAAAGAACAAGTTAAGTTACCAGTCTTTCCAGCTCCACCACCTCCGAACAAATAAATCAGCTGAACCCAAATCAGCCCAGCTGACTGATTAAAGCAGTTTTCATTTACCATCAATGGAATGTGCTTTCCTTCAGGAACTAGTGCCGGTGACAGCAAGTTTGCTATAAGAATGCCCAAGGGATTGGCTGGAAGGAAATAAAAGAGAAACATTTTTTTTCATGCAAGCAGTCAGAATTGTGTATCCACCCCTATTGCCTGCCAGCACCACAGCTGCAGTGTGCAGCAGTGTAATGAATAAGGACAAACAAGGCATATATATGGAGAACCAGGAGGGGAGCATTTGGAGAAGCTGACTGTGTAGTCTTACTGTTACCACATCTGTTGTCTCACCCCCATGAAGTCTGTTCTGTAAAACCATTTCCTTTCAACTCTCAACTCCTGTAAACTGTTTTTCAACTATGGACTGTGATGTCCTCACCCTCACAAGGCTGCCTCAGTAAATGTCAAGCTGAAAGGACAAAATTAAGATGGGCGAAACCATGTCATCTGTCCTGGTGTTACATAGCAGGAGTTACAGAGGTGCTTTTCCTTCTAAATTTCCCCTATGCTATTAGGCATGTATACATTGTGTACAGGACTCCCCTGTTCAAGGGTGAACAGCCACAGCTCTCCTACCCCCTCTGCTGCCATGACGGATGCTCCTTTCCCTTAATTGTCTTAGTGGCTCTTAATTGCACTTACACTAATATGTCCATGTCCTTCTTATATACAGGAATCTACAACCAGACACAGCTCTTCACATGTGGACAGGGGACCTCCCTCAAGCTGTTGCCAATGCTTTTTATGAGGGTCACCAGGATGCTCTTGGTATTCTTTGTCAAAAGGCCATGAACAGCATAACAGCTCTCTAAAGTGACACTAGATAATTCCTGAGGCCTTTCAAGCCTTTATACTTCCTTTGCAAAGGCCAGGCAGGTATACAAGTTGATCTTTGCTACCCACTACAAAAATCACATGACAGCAGAGAATCTTGCATGTTTTGTACTGGAGGAGGCAGCTGCACTCTTATGGGGCTGGAGCTGAGCAGTGTGTGAAGCAGCACCCCTGGGACTCAGCTTCAGAAAATCCAAAACCGCAGGAGACAATTTGTTAATGTTAAGACAATGTTCTGCAAACAGTCAAACATGTAAAGCTGCTTTTGTACTAGTGTGCAAGGATGGGGTTGAGAAAGCCAAAGCCAACCTGGTCAGTCTGGTGAAGAGCAGTGAGAAATGCACCCTTATATACTTTAGCAGCAAAAGGAAAGTTAGGGAAAATGTGAGCCTGTTGCTAGATGGGGCAGGAGACTCAGTGACAAAGGACACAGAGAAGACCAAGGTATTCAATGCCTTCTTCACCTCTTTTGTGATTGGTAAGACTGACCTTTAGCCTTGAGACCAGTGGTAAAGTTTGAAGCAATGAAGATTTACCCTCAATGGAGAAAGATTAGGTTGGAGAACATTAAATAGCCCAGTCACACACAAATCCATGGGACTGATGGGATACATCAGTGCTGAAGCAACATATTGTTTTCATTGCAAGGCTATTCTTGGTTGCCTTCAAAAGGCCACAGCAACTCCAAGAGGCTCCTGAGGACTGGAAGATAACAAATGTCACTCCCATCTTTAAGAAGAACAAGGAGAATCCAGGGAACTCCAGGCCTTTCAGTCTCACTTGTTCCTTGGGAAGGTCGTGAACAACCAATCCTTGCCACCATTTCCAGGCACATGAAGGGTGACAAGGTAAAAAGGACAAATGCTTAACTAACCTGGTAGCTTTTATACAGTGAAATGACTGCTGAATGGACAAGGGAAGAGCAATGGACACTGTCCCCATAGCAACCTTGGAGACAAGCTGATGAAGTACTGGCTAGGCAAGTGGACCTGAGATGAACTGAAATGCAGCTGAATGACTGGGCCCAGAGGATTGTCATCATTGACATGAAGACCAGCTGGAGGCCAGTCATCGGTGATGCAGCCCAGAGGTTGATCCTGGGGCCGTACAGTTTACCTGGGTGATAGGACAGAGTGCACGCACAGCTAGTTTGCAGATGATGTGACACTGGGAGGAGTGCCTTGCAGAAGAGATGGCCATGCTGCCATTCAAAGCTACTGCACCAGAATGGAGAAATAGGCAGAGGGGAACCTTGTGAGGTTCAGCTAAAGGAAATATAATATGCTGCACCTGGCGAAGAATAATAACTCATCCACCAGTATCCCTTGAGGCTCACCAACTGGAAAGCACCTCTGCAGAGAAAGACCAGAGGAGGTGTGGGTAGAGGGTCCTGGTGGACACCAACTTGACCGTGAGCCAGCAACACAGCCTTCTGATAAAGAAAACCACCAGAATCCTGGGCTCAGCATTAGGCAGTGTTGTCAGTGGGAGCTGCTCTTTACCCTCTACTCAGCACTAGCAAGTCCACATCTGGAGTATTGCATGCAGTTCTCAGGTTCCCAGTGTGAATGAGACATGAATTAACTGGTCCAGAAAAGAGTAAAGATGATTTGAGGACTGGAGCTTCTGTCAGAGGAGACACTAAGAGAGCTGGGACTTATCAGCCTGGAGAAGCTGCTGGAAAGCAGTTTCGCAGAGAAGGACATGAAGTCCTGGTGCATTGCAAGTTGACCATAAGCCAGCAATACATCCTTGCAGAAAGGTGTCAAACAGCGTGTTGGGCTGCATTAGGAGGAGCATGTGGAAGATTGTGATCCTCCTCCTCTACTAAGCCCTGGTGAGAAACATACAGAGTGCAAGTCCAATGCTGGGTTCCTCGACACAAAGTACCGAATCAGTGGAGCAAGTCCAGTCAAGGGCCAAAGACATGATTAAAGGTCTGGAACATCTCTCATACCTAAGGAGGCTGGGACAGCTGGGACTGGTTAGCCTGGAGAAAAGAACCTTGATCTGCAATTATAAAGATGGAACCAGACTTTTCTCAGTGGTGTACAAAGCATAACAAAGGAAACTCTACCTGAATGTAAACTTTTTTACTGTCATAGCTGTTCAGCAAGATGCTCATATAAGCTGCCACACCTCCATCCTTGGAGATAATCAAAATGTGACTCAACATAAACCTCGTCAACCTGGTCTAGACAACCCTGGTTGAGCAGGGGGTTGGACAAGATGATCCCAAGAGATGCCTTCCAACCTTGTCTGTTCTATAATCATGCTGAGGCATCATTAATAGTTGTATAGCACACAACTGTTGTATTTCTACTCTGTGCTTGGGAAAGTGCTAGCTTATGGTGCTGGTGAAATACGACCTGCTTCTAAATACATGGAAACAATTAAACAGTTTCAAAGGACATAGATCATGTCTTCTCTGTTGGGCTAAATGCAACTGGGTGTTTTAGGGGACTGCCTGTAAACTAGTCAGCTGTTTCCATGAACTATCAACATGCTGAAGCAGTTCCAGAAGGTATAGATGAGGGTTGAAAATGTGAGCACTGGGCTAAATTCGAAAGGACTGGGGACCACCTGAGTAATTACACAGTTTCAGCTGCCTTGTTTTCCTGGGAAGAGCAATTACACGAGCCTAGATTATGAATGGAAAGGAGGTCACTGGAGTTACTCAACTATACATTATGATCCAGGGGTCCTGGTGGACTAGCTTGCAGTACTCTGCAGTGGGGCTGTGTGTTTTGTGGTCAGTGATGCTGATGCACTGAAACTTTTCATGGTGCAGAAAATGACATACCAACAGACCTCAGTAAATGAAGACTCCTGTGGATGAAGCAGAGGTCACTCCAGTGGACTCAGGCAACTCTTTCTACTTCTGACACAGGAGAGATTCTCGTGATCTTAACAGGAGATGAGTTCTTGGCCCTGGACTGCTTCTCTCTGAGTAAATCTCTACAAGTGATGGGTAGAGCAAACACTCAAGAGCTGAGTCATTAATCATTATGACAGCTGAATCATAGTAATTTCAGCTGCTCAGCAGAATCCTGGGTGCAAGGTTCGTATTTGTCACAAAAGCCCAGGGAAGCCTATCCATAGGCATTAATAGCAGGAGGCTGTAGGGCCAGTTTCTGTATGCAGCACTGATACTGACAGTACCAGAATGCTGAGTGCTGCTCTGTTAATTATACAGGGAGTGGGCACTGATAAACTGGAGCAGAATGACACAAAAAGCGAGCAACAGGAAGAATGGAGACAAGTGGGAAGAAGCAAAGGGAAATCTGGCTGTAAAGTTGCTGGGTGGGAGCTATTCAGTCTTTCAAGAGAAAGAAGAGACAAGCTGATTCTTTCCGTAACTACCTGACAGACAGGTGCAACAAGATGAATAGATGGGGCATAAAGAGCATTGAGATGAGAAGTAGCATGTTGGCATTTGCCATGAGGTAATTAACCACTGGATTAAATGACTGGAGCTGTGGTAGATGCTTCTTCCAAACAGTACTTAAATTTTTTTGAAATTAAATCCTGATGTTGTACAGCAGACATTATAGGTGTAACCAGGCATTATTAATGGAAGCCCTCCACACAGCCACATGCAAGTTTGCAACAAGCAAACAACCACAGCCCATTCAGCCTGCACTCTGACATCCCAACATGGCAAACACTGAACAGCTTCAGGTCTTGGGATTCCACTGTTCCTTGCTCTTCAGGTTTGTTCTTTGTCCTAGTTAGATCCATTTGGTTCTGTATAGACTGAGGATGCTATGTGAACAAAATGCTCTTCAGCTTCTCTGGCTGCTCTCTCACTTAAAAAGAGCATGTTGTTTGCAGGCTGGGGTCCTTCAGGGCAGCACTGAGTGCACAGTGCTCCTTGGTAGTGCTTGTATCGTGCCACACTGACAACAGAGCTCCTTGTCCAGCAGGGAAGGTGAAGGTCTGTCTCAGCGCTGGAAAATGAGGTGAGTCATCATGTCCACCCTATTCTAGGAAAAGCAGCGCAAAAATAATTTATTCGTTCTGAGACTAAATCCATTCCTGCTGAACAACAGTGCCCACGTCTAGTCTAGCAGCAGCATTGGGAAAGCTGCATAGGGGAACTCTTCTTTCCCCATGCTTGACCCTTCCTTACAGCTTCAAGGCAATGGAGAGGGCAGGTGGCTGCTGGCTCTTTTGAGGGAAGGACAGATGGGGCTGCCATACACATGCAGGTACTGTGAAGCCAGTGAACCAGCCCAGTTTCTGGGGAACCTCTCAAGTCCTTGGAAAAAAGAGGAAGAGATTTCTTTGGCTGCTGGGTAAAATGTCACATGAAAGGAGGAAACAGGTCTATCAAGTGCAGTATCCTGTCTCTATCTGTGCCCAAAGGAGCCAAGAGAGGAATGTGATTAGAGCAAGCTTATCCGGTGCCTCTCCTCCCGTTTCCCAGCTTCCGGGCACTTAGCAATACAGGTGTGCTTTCTGCATGGATAGTCCTGCCATTTAGCATCCCCAACATGTTTGTGTGGACAGACAAGTATATTTTATCTGTGTGTGCATACATACCAATTAGGAATACGTGCTCAGCCTTCCTACTGGATGAACTGGTGGCCAAAATTGTCACAGCAGCCTCACCTCACCTATATCTAGTTACAGACTTTGGCAATTGTGACCATTGGCACTACAATGCAATTTAAGACACCTTCCTAAGAAACTGCAAAATTAAGGCCACTAAAGACTTGTTAACATTAAGGGCTGTCCTCAACCTTTGTGATATTTAGGACAAGATGACAACCTGGTCCTGGAAGAGAGGAAGTAGGTTAGGAGTCTGGGTGGCTTATTCTGAATACTGCACCTCGATGTGGCTTAGACCCACTTCTTGTTCCCCTGTTTTGCTGCATGTGGCTACAAGACTCCTGGGTGGAGCTGTTATTTGCAAGGGCAAATGGCTGTACTACAAAGGACTTCCTCTGCCTGCTGCCTCTGAAAGGCAAACAAATTGCTAGCAAGTCCTGTGAGGCAGCAACGTTACTTTGCAGCTATCACTTACACATTGATGCAATCATATTTGCTGTTGCTCTCTGGTGGTCTGGGAACCATAGTGCTGCCAGCTTTGTTGGTGAAAAGATGATAAGAGGCTGTGCTAATGCACAGAAGCATTGCCCAATAAACAGGTACCAGTAACTCTGGGAACCCAAGCTCAGGAACTTCAGAACGCTGAACATCCGGGTGATGCTACCAACCATGTTCAGCCATGCACTCAGGACCACCTGTAGTGAGCAGAAACAGCCAGGGTTTGTGTGCTGAAGCCTGAACTTTTAAGCAGTTTTAAGCAGAACTTAAAACAACAGATTAGCAAGAGCAGGGTCTCTAATGCACCACAGGAGACACTGGGTGTTAGTAATCACTGCCTGCAGACCATCCCCACCCCTCCTACCCACTGCAAGATGCTCCTGATCCTACCTGCCTCCTTAGGGAGCAAGGTGGCTGTCTTGACCCCATATAAGAACCACAGTGATGAGAAATCCAAGGTTAACTAATTACACCTTGTTGGCAAGTTTGCACCATCACCCATATTTTGATGTGACAAACCAAAGATCATGGCAATGAATCATCCACCTTACAGATCCTGCAAATGCTCTTCTGTATCATTAGCATGCTAATGTTTCAGTGCCACCTTCCACAACACAATTCTGGGACTGTGTAGAGATCCCAAGCTGGCTCAGCCTAGAGCTAGCTCTGACCTGACAGGGGTCTCTTGGTTGCACTCTGCCCTGCTATTCCTTAAACTGGCCCTGCCAACAAAATTGTGGTGCCAATACTTTTCCACAGCAAATCTGTTGCAATTGCAGAAAGCTCTCACAGAGTCAGCTCAAAGGATCCATCCCTGTCAGTTGGCTAAGACAACGAAAACTAAAGCTGGAAAAGGCAAGCAGGGATGCAACTTTATTCTGACTTTTCCCACTGCTCTCTCCACCATCACCACAGAGGTGATGTGACAGCTGTTACTGAACTAGGATAGAGCTTTCAACGTGCTAATTTTCTGCAGCATTTGGAAAGACTCCTATTCAAAGCATGTATGTTAGTGCTTTGTGCATCTTGCTACCTCTCTCTAGGTGTAACTTCCTCAGAGAAACAGAACACTTCAACTCACAGCACATCGGAGCCCCACGCTGTCGAGAACCCATGTTGCCACCAGACCAAATGGGATTGAGATGAGTAGGTACACCACTGAGAGCCAGTTGACCGTCTCCAAGGAAATGTGGAAGTAAGCAGCTGTCTTATCAGCCACAGGAGCAAACGTCAGCCACAGCTGCAGAATAGAGACCAAACATGGGTAAGCATGAACACCTCCAATGGAACAGAAATTCAGCATCCTCTCAAACTGAGTTGTGAATAGGCTTGCTGTCTTAGTCTCTCCTTGAGAGGTTGATAAGGTTGATAATAAAAGTTCAAACCCTTGGTGTCTGCAGTTACTTGGCCCAGCGCACCCCGTCCATTTCACTGCCTCATCCCCAATCCCCTAGTCCTGATGGTGGAGGCTGGCAAAAGCAGAAGTCAGTACCTTTTTCTGACCCCATGTTGAACATTTTGGCCCTGGTGCACGCACTTACCTGATGTAAACCACGTGGAATCCTTCTGTGTTAGCATAAACAAAACAGAAGCTGCCACCTCTGCAGCTAAGATCCTCTTAAACTCGGACTTGTATTTTCAGTTCCATTTGTAACGGCTGGATGTAGTCTTGTAAGAACAACTTTATGATGTGTCACCCAAGAGATAGATTATTCCCTGCTTTCCTATACACACTCAACAGTTAGAAAAGGACCTAGAAATTGCATTATTTAATGTATCAGAAGACATAACAGGGAGAGGTACACACAGAAGAGGTATTTCAACAACTACCCACATTTTTCTTCCAGTGACATATCTGAACACAGCTCCCTAAACGTTGTTTTAGACACTGATTTCACAGTTCCTGTCTGCTTCTGGTTTCTTACAGGAACGATGAGACCTGCTTGATCCTAAAATCAGGTTCTGAGTTCACATGCACAAGAAAGAAAATGAGATACTACAAATTAGAGGATGTTATTGTAGATTCTTTGCCAAGATGCATCCTGGTGCTTTCCAAAACGACTGGTCTGACCTGTCAAATGGCCTAACCATTCAATAATGTTGATGTGAGCTACTCCACTGTTAGAAGATGATCTTGCTGCTGCTGACTACTCAAGGTTATAAAGTTTGTAGAAATGTGAACAAAAACTTCAGTTACAGCTTTCTACAAAAGAATTCCAGTCACTGTCACTTTCCAGGTACTCCCCTCTGCCATTACAAGATTCCTCTTCACGGCCTGCATCCTGCAGCCAGCATCCTGCAGCCAGCATCAGATGTGGTGTATATGTGTAACTAAAAAAGGCTTGGGTAAGCTCAGAGGAAGGTGTGTCCGAACAATCTGCTTCTTGTTATTTCCAGTGTTCATTTTTTTTTTCTTACATGCTAGGGACAATTAAAACTACCACATTAGACAGGAGCAGAAGGGGAGATGGACTTTTCTTCTCCCTAGAGTTACTGTTTGAGAATAGCTGCATGCATTCTTTAGCTAGGCTTTTCTCCTAGCAGGGATGCAATGAGTAAATGGTAGTAACAGAACAATTCTGAATATATTATCAGTAGCCTTGCAAGGACTCCTAGCATCAGCCCTTTCTTCTTCTCTGGAAGGAGCTGCCATGCCATATCTCCTGCATTTAGCTCAAAGCTCACATCACCATGCTGGGCTCAGACACACCTATGTGACATCAGTCAAGGGTCTGCTAGGGGATGGATTTGGTGTTTACTCAGTTTCTACAGTCAGGTGAATGAAGATGCTAGCTGCTGAAGGAACCTGCACTCTTAGACAACAAGGAGGCTAATTCAGGTCACTTCCCAGACTTCCATCAGACTGTGATGAGACTTAAAATGTTTAATTCTAATGTAACTGTTTAGATGTTACAAGCATTACTAAGGCATGAAGATTAGTTTGCTTATGGGATGCTAAACTGCTGCTAAAGAAACCCCAGCTGTGTATTTCCAGCAATAGCAGTTCTGGGTTCCTCAACGCCTTCCACATGGGGGTGGTGGTGATGAAACACTGTACCAGGAAACAGTAATTAAAGAGATGACACATTTTGTAAGCCAGCTTCAGGTACATTTTTACCTGCTCCTCTACACAAGATGCTCAACCATGCATTACATCATTAGGAAAGTGATGCCACAAGCCAGAGCACAGCATTTTGTGTTCACTGACTGTATGCATCTAGGTGATCTGGGATCAAGCACTCTGGCACAATTCCATTAGATGTAGTAAAACCATTTCTTGCAGAAAACCAAGCATGTGAGCTGCCCCATATTCCTATCCTGAGCAAGAGCTCCAGTTCTAGCATATCCATGTGAGAGCACAAAGGGTGGAAAGTTGCAGCCTTTCCAAGACGGAGCTTGTCCCTCAGAATAGGAAGTGGGTTTATTTATGGGTCTGGAGAGAAAAAGTATGTTTCATTGTTTACCATGTGTTGCTCTAACAGAGAAATTCAGAACTGGGCAATGGAGCTCAAGCTGCAGCTGTAGTCAGAGAGGCCACCAAATGCCCCTGAAACAAAGAGGCGGCACTGTGGAGTTTTGCCTACACAGGGAAATAGTGAGTATGCCACCTTCTGCTTTTCGTTTTCCCAGTTACGTTAACTTCCCCCACAGTAGTTAGTAAGCTCTTCTGCTGGGAGCTAGAGCCCTTATCCTACATGTTTTTCTGAAACTTTGCACTGCCAAGGCTGGTACTTACACAGTGTCTGCCCTGATGTAAGTCCCGTCAAGTGGAACAGGTAAAGAAGATGCAGCTCTTTCTAGTGAGGTCAAAGTCCTGTAAGCTCTAAAGATGGAACAGCCAGCGTGATAATATACTGTTTCTTCTCCAAAGGCAGGAATTTTAGTTCCTACATTCCTCTCCTGAGCTCAAGCCTTAGAAATATGTTCATCTCACTGTGGCTTCTGGGTTTAAAGACAGCAAAAGCTCCAGTGCATGCTAGTCTGGTCTGGAAGACATACCCCAGCACACACTCTTCACTATAAAAACTTGTGCTCAGCAGCTGAGGAAGAGAACAGAAGGGTCCCTGAAGATCCATAAGCCTGTTCTGGCTTACACTGGAGTACAGCTGCAACTCCCACTGCACACAGCTGGCTGACTGGGGAGACATGCCCCCACACTAGAAGAAAAGAAGTGTTTTCCACCCAGAGTCTACCTATATCCTCAATTACAGGAAGGCTCCCTCCACACCTTCTTTAACAATGAAATAGTGGTAGAACAACGGAGAGTGGCCTTAAAATAAGGGAGGGTAGATTCAGATCAGATATTAGGAAATTTACTGTGAGGTTGGTGAGGCACTGGAACAGGTTACACAGGGAGGTTATGGACTCTCCATCTCTGGAGGTGTTCAAAGTCAGGCTGGGTGAACAGCTTGGTCTAGTGGAAGGTGTCCCTGCTCATGGCAGAGTGGTTGGAACTAGGTGATCTTTAATGTCCCTTCTAACCCACACCATTCTGTGATCATGACCCTATGATAACTGCAGGCCTGCATGGGCATTCCTGTAATCAAAACAGGTTACAGCTGTTCTCATCCTGATTCCATTTCTAAGTTTTTCTGTTGCCCTTTCTGAAATCCTTGTAAATTCTTAGCTGATTCCCAGACATGATCCCACCCTCTTCCTCCCAGAATCAGCCCAAATCCTTTTGTTTTCCTCCTGCGCTCATTCCCCTTCTAACTCCATCTTCTCCTGGTTCAGTTCTTCCACCCTATTGCCTTTACTGTTTCCACTCCCACACAGACTCTCCAGGACCTATTTCACTTGCAGGATCTGGTTTCCCTCCACCCATTCTAAGGGATCCCAGTGCTCGTCCTTCCTTCCATTTCTGAAGGAGGTTACTGGTGGGCTGTGAGACACCAGTTCTCTGTCTGCAAAGGTAGCAAGGTGATGGCTGAAGGCATACACACTCTACACTTTGGTAAGCAAAAAGTGTGAGCTGTAGAAGGCAGCATACATGACAGACGCAAGATTTTTGGAGCTCAAAGTGCAGTAATGATATACTGATACATCACACATATAACTAGGTGCAGCCCTGCCAGAAGCAATGTCAAGCATGTGCTTCACAAAAGGCAAACTGGTAACCAATGCCTACTTTCCTCATGAACAAATCAAGATTCTTATAGTGGAAAGCAAAACATTTGAAGAAAGGCAAACATATGCAATCAAGCAGGGTGGAAATCAGGCCCCTTTGCCATGTCAGTGGTAGTATCAGCTAGCAAAGGTTGCTATAAGGAGTGCTTTCATTGTCTGGCATAAGGTATAGCTGACCAGACCATAGCAATGCCCCTGCAGTACCTTTTATGTACAGTTTTAAAGGGAGGAGCCAAGGGGAATATCTTGCATTAAATGGGAACTTCTGCTTCGTAATAGGCACTAGCACAGCTTGCCAGTCCCACAGGCTTTGCCTACAGCAATTCTGCCAACTCCAGCATGCTTTCTTTCATGCACCTGGACACTGCTTACAAGGTGACGCAGGATGTCTTTCTGTGACATGGATGCTGCCTCCTTCTCCCCTGAGACAGGATGATGAAGCCCTTACACCAGAGTCCTCATCTTCAAGGTTAAAAGGGCCACACAGTTTGGAAGCAAATAGCCCCTGGGCTCAGCTGAAGGCACCCATGCTGACACAGGAGTCTAGGATGTTAGGACAGAGGCATGATCTTCAGAAAAGGCCAGATCCTTGCCAAGATGTCTCTTTTAGCCCCTACAGCTCTCAGGAGAAGTGGCAGGAAAAAAGAGCAGCAGCTGTGTGCGCACGCGTATCTACAGGGGCACTGCAGGGGCAGACAGGTGTGGGTGAGGAGTGTGTGCACCCTGCCCTGGAGCATGCCAGGCACCACTTGTGCAGCTCTCCTTCCTCTCCCAAGTACACTAAGTGGTGGTGTAAGTCCTCCAGTTGGTGAGTCAGGAGCCACTTGGCCAAGTGTGAGCCAGCTCCAACCCCCTGCTCCAGTGCTCCTCCCCAGCACGCTCATACTGGTGAACACAGAACTGGGCAGTAAACACTCTTGGTTTCATTCTGTCTTCTTTCTGTGTCCCCAGTTCTGAAGCCACAGAAAGTTTCTCCTGTGAAACACAAAGTTCCCACCTGTTCAGCTTCACAGGAAGGAGCAAAGAAGGAAGGAGCTATTTGCTTCAACAGTTTAATGCTAGAGCAGCTGTGAGCACACCATGAATACTCTTAAACATTAAGTCTTCAGATGAAAAAAACCACACTCAGAACCACAGCATAAGTTGGGCAAAACAAATCTGGGAAGAAACCACAGGCAGAGTTATGTCACCCCCCCATCAGCAGCACTGCAAGAGACAGCTGAGGATAAATTATCTAAGCTTAGCTGTGGTCAGAACATCCTCTCTGCCCAGGACTTCGGGCACCATGTGTTTCATGCTGATGATGCCTGCTTACAGCCTTCTAAACATAAGGCAGGAGTTTCTTACAATGTATTGTCAGCTAAAAATTAGCCCTATTTAGGAAATGAGAATAAATTCCTGCTAAGGTAGTACCCAATTTGTGCAGCAGGGAGAGACAGATGCTTTTAAACTCGGGTCAGTAATAAAGGCACAAGTAAGGGGCTGTAAGGGGCTATTTATCGTTGGTGTAAAAATATAGATATGGATATAGAGGTATCATATTAACCCCACTCTGCTGCGGTTAATGAAGGGATTTCACACAATGAAGCGGAGTGGGAGGACATAGGGAAGGGTGCCCCTTTCGTCACCACATGGTCTAGTCTGGCTTTGCTCAATCACACTCTAAACCAGACTGAACTAAGAAATACTCCTTTCTCAGCCTGCCCTTGCTGCATGACCAAATGTGCTGTCCCTGCAGTTAGGCTGCTTCTACTTTGTCTTCCAGACAGTGACAGTCTCCCGCACTCAGTACTGTCTTCTGATTGCTGCTTTTAGTGACACCAAAGGCCACTAATAGAAAACTGCACGTATATGGACAAGAGTGGGGAATACAAGGCATCATTCTGGAATCTTGGTCCAACAAATGAGGTCCAAGTCAGACAATTCCAAAGTCATGTGTCCTTACTGTAGGCATTTGCAGATAGCCTGAGAGAGGTGTACATAGAACAAAGCGCTGTATGCAACATCTTCACAGTAACTGAGGACACATCTTAACTTGCAGGGCAATTTTTGACACCACAGAACTGGTAAATTAATCTTTTCATCTGGAACTTTTAAACAGCAACCAGCCACTTTGATTTCATGGACTTTCAACCACTCCCTCCATTTTAATGTGATTTTTATCCAGAACATTTAGGAGAAACTTTAGCATCAGGAAATGTTTGCTTAATACTTTATATGTCAGCATAGTTGCCATTCCAGATCTTTGCAATGGCTTAGAAACAGAAATTCCCCTCTAGGATATTTATTAGGCACACAGTTTTGAAGTGCTAAAGTTCTGGCCTAATTTTATACCACGGAAAAATAATACTGTGGAAGTCAGGAAGTTGTCAAAAGACAAAGGAGACAGAACAGGTCAGTCTTCCAGGGCTACAAAGTTTTCAGCAACACACTGAGGACGCAGTAATACTTGCAGATGGAAGGATCTGTTTAAGAAACCCTCCAGTTTCACTGTTAAGGTTTCATCAAAGTCAAAATCTGACAAGACATCATGGAAAAGGCTTGGTACAGCTTTCTTCCCCCATGCTGTCACTGTCCACGTCTAGCAGGGTGGGTTTATTTCTTGCCACGTGTTCTTCTGCTGTGCCAATTTAACTGCAAACAAGCTGTGAGGCTTTTCTGCAGGACACTTTTTTACACTCTTAAAGGATATAATGATTTTCCATTGAGAAGGTGCATACTTTTTTTTTTTTTCCATATACAGCCAAATTCTCACTATGTTTTTCTATTTCTCTGCTCCAGCACTCTTGCATCATGGAATACCTAATCTTCCTTCAAAGCATTTAAATGTTTGCAGGTTGCAGTGCCTGATCTTGTCTGCCAGACAGCCTGCATTTACAGCATGGTAATCCTCAAGAACATGAATAATTCTACATCAGTCTGATAATTATCAACAATGTCCTCAATGACTTGATGAGCAAAGATCTGGGCTTCTTTTTCATATACTAAGCCTTCATAAGAGGAAACTTTATGGGTTTATCTCTGTAACTACTGAACTTAATTTAAATCTGTTCAACAGGTAGGGTATGATCTGGCATCCCATTTTTTCAAGTCTCTCAGAATAAGGCAGCAAGAGTAGGCAAAAAGAAGTTCATACAACCATCTGTTCAGTGCCGAATTACTCCTATAGTGTTGTGTATATGCAACAGACTCCGAAAGGAAACTTGCTTCTTTCCTGACCAGATAACTCTGCTGTCACAGGCCAGCAATGCAGCAGAGTTAACTCCTGTTCCTCTCCCACGGCGTTTCAACTCTGCTTTGCTATTCTCAGGCCAGAAACATGTGACCCTCACAGACGACGAATACTTTCTCTGTCTCCCCATGGCCTACGAAGGGGACTCGGCAGCAACTTTTGCTGTGCTCCAGCACATATTTTGCTTCATCCCAGTCTGACTTGACGCTGCGGTACTTCCTGCTGTGCTCTTGGAGATCACACACACCCTCCCGCCCCATCCTGCTCTTCCCCCGTCACCACCCCTCGGATCCCACCGGTCAGAAAGGAAAGCGTGCAGGCCGAGGTCGTAACCGGAACAACAAAGTTCAAAAGTAAAAGCAGCTTATTCCGTCCCTAAGTCGAGGGGGAGTGCCAGGCTGAGGCTTCTCTGAACTGCGCGCGTACAACCGAGTCCCGGTGCTCAAAGGATGAGGAGGTGGGTTTGAGACAAGGAACTGGGGCAGAGCCCTGAGGGTTGCCTGGCTGCTTCTAGGAAGAAAGAGGAGGTAGTTTTGGCTCCGGCGAGCCATGTCAGCCTGTCTTCCCTCCGCAGCAGCAGAAGCAGCCAGAGCTGCTCTCCAGACCTGCTGCACGGAGAGGCGGCAGGGAAGGGCTGTGTGTCCTGCCTGCTCCGCGCCTCCGCCTGCCGCTCGGGCACCCGGGGCTGCCGGCGGCCGCCCCTTTCCCCACCATCCCGGAGGAGCGTCCCAACCCCAGGCCGGCTGCGGGAGCGGCTGCCCGCGGCGGGAGAGGCGGCCGCCGCGCCGCACTCACCATGGCGTTGGAGCAGTTCAGCAGGCACACGACGGCCAGCAGGAACCACCGCCGCCGGTACGTCTTGAACTCGGCCGGCGGCCCCAGGTTGCGCTCCCCCAGCAAGCTGGCCGCCTCGGCACCCTCCATCGCGGCTCGGCTCGGCACTGCCCCGTCCGGCCCCGCCCCACCGCCCTTCTCGGGGCGGCCCCGGCCGCGCCGCCGCCCGGCACGGCACGGCACGGCACGGCACGGCGTGGCTGGCGCTGCGCTGCGGGCGCGCCCTCGCTGCGGAGCCGCGCCGGGCCGAGCGCCAGCCCTTCCCCGCCGAGCCGAGTCTGCCCTGCCGCGCTCCTCAGCGGGGAAAAGCCCGGTGCTCCGCATCGGGGCTGCTGAGGGGCACGGGAAGTGGGGCGCCCTGGCGAGGAGACGCGTCTCCTGCTCGTGTGTCCTTAAAGCGACAACAGCAGCATCGCCACCGTCACTAATGCCCGCTGACGGCTCCGCGTTACCGTGGGAGTCACCGTTAGCTCTCGCCTCCGGGCAGCACCCGAGCGGCAGCTGCCGCGGCTGGGGGCGCTGGTGGCGGCATGAGGAGGGGGAAGCCTTGCTGGAGTAGCCCTCTCCGAGGGGTGATCGCTCACTGGAGTAGAAAAAGGACTAGAGGAGAATAAAGGGAGAATGTTAAGACCCGCAGGGGCCTATCAGCCACCGGATATATGGTTTGGTTATGGATTTGTATGACTGGTTTTGCTGCAGACAGCAGTATTTTCTTTCCCCGATGCAGAGACACCCACACTAGGTGTAATCTCCTACTCAAAAACTAGCCAAGGGAAAAAGCCAAGAATGCAAAGGAAAGGCCTCCCCTGCTTCCAGACAAGACCTGTGACTTCTGATCAGTTGAACATTGGTCATGCCTGGATGTCTTTACCCCAACTCTGAGATCTAAACACCCTCACACACCCACCACACACCAACTGCTTGGCCTCAGCAGTACTGAGCTGACAGGCTGATGGATTCCAGAAACGGCCCCAAAATACTAATATCCACCATGTCACCTCTTGCTCAGCCCTTTGAAGTCCTTGTGCCATTCCTTACCACAGCCTGCTAGGAGAATAACACCCTCTCAATAAGAGGCTGAGGTCACTTACTGTTAGAAGAACTTCACACTGAATGCTTTGAGCATATTTGGAAGAGTGGGTAAGGAAGGTTAAGCATGCCAGTATTCTCTCATGAAAAATTTTAGCTCAAATTTTCTGGGGTGGAAGAGGAGTTGGGAGTGGGGAGAGGAAAATGAGGGAGAAGAAACCATCTCTAGCCCATGTGAAGTCTGTTGTTTAAGGGTAGAGGGAAGCATGGGTTATTTGTGCTAGTGAGCAGCCTTTCCTGACTGATAGATTGTACCTTCTCGTCTCTCTCAGTTGGAATTAGGGGTTGACATTTAGTAAGAGCAGTTGACATTTTGTAACAGCAAGCGGAAATATAAAGGTAATATTATTGATTGACATGCTCCTCTGTCTACAAATGCCTGACCTCGTTTGCCCTGTGTGTGAGCTGCTGACACAAATGTGCACTGCTGTTTGTATGTTGTAGGCTGACGCACAGTGACTTCTGCCCTGCTCTGGAAAGACGTGCAGTGATCTGGGTTGTGTGCACAAGTGAACTGCCCTCCTGATCCAGCAGTATTGTCACGTGGGGAGAAACTTGTACATCAACATGCTAGAAAGAGGCCCAAGTGTGTGGGGCAGCAGAAAGGCACAGCGGCCAGCACTCACCAGAAGAACCATCATTCCCTCCTCGCCCTGGTCTCTCCTGGCTGACAAGCCCTGTGTGAAAATAAACTTCACTAAGGCTCTGTCTATATGATCATCACTGTGCTCACTCCTTTTTCTGCTTAAAATCTCTGTTATCATTAAAGATATCTGAACAATGCTATCAGAAACCAAGATCCAATGTGAAATTCCTTTACTGATTAATTTTGTTAAAATATGTTAAAAGCTCAAATTGCACATATTTGTAGGACCGATCAGAATCAAGTCTACCCTATTTAGCCCCTTTCTGTATTATTTATGTCGAGATAATGTGGTGTGCTGTTTTCTACTTGAAATAGGGTCTCATAGCAAATTGGAGCTGAATGGTGAGGGATGTGCTTTCTGTAAGAGCTCTGTCACTTTGGGTGCAGACATCAGAAATCCAGTGTCAAATAGGGCCACAGAAAGGGAAAAAGACAATGCAGCAGGAGAGAACTGCTTTGCTGTTTGGAGCAGAAAAATTTACTCCCATACCTGGGAGTAAAATAAATCTTTTTCTCCACTTATCTTTCTAGATGTATTGCCTTGCTGTATGTACCCTGTGAGGACTGGTTTGGGGGTGCAGGAGGATAAGAGTACTTAGAGCAGCTCTTTGCAAACTCATTCCTCTGCTCTATACCACATCCCCTATGAACAGGGGTACCATTCGTACTGACAGCATAACAAGGACAGCAACAGGATTAGTGTTGAAGGAGAATGGCCTCATCTGCCCTGCATCTTCTCATTCTTTCCTGGTGCTCTGTTTCTTCCTTCCTTTCTCCCCAGTGTCACCCTCTCTTTTGCATACCTAAGCACATCCTATCCCTATTTTCATCCTCATTCTTGTTTCTAGGAACTGGAAGCATAAGCCAGATGTCTGCTTCTCAGTTAAGCAGTTTCTTGTTTTGTAGGTACTTGTACTGAGATACCTGTAGTCTCTGATGTGTGAGCATATCATACACTGAACAGATACAACTATGCAACTGATACGGTAAGTGTGGGAAAGAAAATTTTCAGCAATGGAGTAGTTGAAGTCTCTGTACTTTGCTTGAAAATGGAAATGGCGATGAAATAACTTAGTCTTGGAAGAGAATTCTGCACTCATAGCGCTTTTCCAGTATTCAGCCCCCATGATGGTAATTACAGGATCATCCAGTTCAAAGCAGGGTCAGAAACTGTCGTTAAAAGGGAAGGGAGCACCCAAGATTTGTAGATGCTCATGGTTGAAAGAAATTACAAGTCAGAGGGTCCACAAAAGCTTACAAAGTTTTATTAGTAAATGACTCTTGGCATGTAAATTGGTGTAAGCACATGGCACTGGGTTTGGGTAATGGGGTAGGGTGAAAGGGAACAGAGGGATGAATTGAAGAGGAGGAGAAAGAGTGAGAGGAAAAAAGGGAGAAGGTGAGATCACCAGTTCTGGCTCCAGCACTGATCCAGCTGATGGTATGTTCAGGGTTCTGGGAGTGCCTGTACACCTGGGCTTTATGGGGGTACCTTTTATAGATAAATCCCCCCATCTTGGAGATCAGTTTCTCACTTTCTATGCAAATCAGGAATCCTGTGCAGTCCATTCCTCTAGACCTTTCTGGAAATGGGTCAGAAGGCTTTGGGGATCTTTGGTGGTCTCCATCCCCTCTTACAGTCCGTGACCCCTTCTCAGCCTCATCCCTGCACTTGTGCTGTGCTGTGTTGTGCTCATCTCCAGGAGCCAGAACAAGGACATTTGTCCCAGAAATGTGCTGCCCTACCTCCTTATGGCCTCTTCTCCAGCCACATCCTGCTCTTTCTCAGTGTGTTATCACCAACAATCCATGGCTGTTAATCACCAACAATCCATGGCTGGCTCCACAGCTACCTGGCTGTCGGTGTTTGACACATACACATTAGCCCCCTAGGATTCTACAGCAATAAAGTCAGACCAGTTTGCTTAGGACTCAATCTGGTCTTGAAAACACTCAGCAATGGAGACTGCACAACCTCTTTGGGCAATTGATTCTGCTGCTGGATCAGTCCTAGGATAGGTGCCACAACACAGCCCTCAGATAGAGTACAACTCATTAAGTGTAAACCTCTGACCTCATTTAAAGTTGGATCAGTTAGCTACCCATCCAGACCACAATGTCTTAAATACAAGAACACTGGTAGACAGAGTTGAAAATGTTGCTAAATTCATAGTAAGTGATATCCATTGCTCTCATCCATCCACAAATACCATTCTTTTATCAGAAAAAGGGCCATCAGGCACATTCACAGTTATGTTTTATCCTTGGTGAACCTGTGCTGATTATTCACAATTGCCTGCTTCTTACTCATGTGTTCAGAAATATCATGCAAGGGAACTTGTTTCATGATTATTTTCCCAGGGACTGAAGTGTGACTGGACAGTCTGCAGTTGCTTGAGCTGTTCTTTCAGTTCTTTTTAAGTATAGGTGCAACATTTCTGCAGTTGTCAGGGGTATCCATGGCTCCTCAAAGATCATAAAAAGTGCTCTTGGGGCTGGCATCAGACAGCTCTCAGCATCCTTGGACACAGCCCTTGTGTTTCCATGGACGTGTATAAGCCAGTAATTTCCCCAGTCATTTCTCACTCACCCACTCATAGTCATCTCTGCCCTCCATGAATCCTAGGTCTGAAGGCCTGGGAGACCTTGCTGTGTAAAGAAAGCATTCAGTTCCTTAGGTTTGACTGTGTCAACTTTCAGGACATCACCCAGCCTACTCAGTGACAGGATGCCATTTTCCTTGTTCAGCTACTTACCATTTAGCAGCTGAAGCTCTTTTTGTTACTATTGACATGCAAGTTAAAATTCCAGCTGAGCTTTTACTTTCCTGACACCATCCCTACATGCCCAGGCAATGTTTTTAAATCCCTCCTGTGTAGTCCATCCCTGCTTCCATCTTCTGTGTATTCTTCTTTTGCATTGGAGTTTTGCCACAATTCCCTACTGACCCAAGCTGGTCTGCTTATTTGTCTCTTTTTTTCCTGAAAACTGAGATGGCCTCTTCTTGCACTTGGTTGAAGCTTCAGTGATCTTGTCACTGCTGGAAAGAGTGACAGAGTGAAAAGCAGCTCCTTTACCTGCTGTGCAGTGAAAGAGGTAGGCAACAAGATGTCCTGAGCTGCAGAACTAAGAAGTCAGATACCTTAGGGCTGCACCTTCAGGTTGACTAGCACTAAGTTGCAACCCTTTCATCATGGTTGGGGCATTAGTAACACCATCCTGCATGGATCATCTGCTTGCTGCTGACACTGCAGGTTTTCTGTGCTGCAGTGCTAACAGGTTCTTCTCTCTCTCTAGCGACAGATTTTTATGAAACTGTAGGGACTTTGCTGCTGTTGAGAATGCTGTCCCGCTGTCATGTATCATTAAAACTTGGTAACATTAAAAAAAAGAAAGAAAGAAAGGGGAAGAAAATAGGCAAACTTACTAGTTTTGTGCATTCTGTACTATCCAAGGAGCCCCCATGGTACCTGAAAGTGTAATTAAAGGCCATGCAGGCTCATAAAATACAAAATGTGTGTATGGGGGTGGAGGTGGAAATAGGATTGCTCAAGCAATTTTTATTCTGGCATTTCCTAATGTTTTAATGTTTAAATTAGCAAGTCTTAATTAATTTTCATTACATAAAAATACGGTGAAAAGTGCTGCTGTTACATAAATGGATCCACTGTCCATTGCTGTTTTCTTGCTGGGTCTCAGAAACATAAGGAGGGTTCCCCAGGGAATCCTGAATTTTGTTTAATCTGGATGTTTTAATGCTAATTAAAGTGTGTATTTGTTTGGTTTGTAGCAGAGAGGGCTCTGAAGACTCAGTCTGCAAACCTGAAGGCCAGCAAGCACACTGCTTATTTCCACAGTGCACACTGGAAGGTGAATTGGAAGAAGCTAGTTAAATCTTTATGTCAAAGACTGCCATGGTACAAGTCTAAGACCCTTTGTGGAGCAGATCATACATTAAAAACAACAGCAACAATAAAATATTTTAAAAGGGAGAGCAATTGTTGAGTGCACAGAGCAAACTAGCAGCAAAGTGTCTCCCAGACTGCAAGAGAGTATTGCATAGGCAAGTTCCGCATTACTGGCAGGTATGGAGAGGAAACAGGAATGCAGAAGTCACTGCACTGGCATGTGTGCAGACTGCTGAACCACACACTTTCCTCCAGACACAGATTATCTGCTTGCTTCAACAAACAGACCAAAACAGACCAGTCAAATCACAAAAAATATTATAGGAGACAGCAAAATGCATGTCCAACACTCCGGGTAGCAAACCAGTTGTCCAGTGGCTGAATCTCTTCACAGTGAGGCAAGGCCTGGGAATGATTCCTCTTGCTCCCATCTCTGGCAGCTGTGAGCCTGGAACACCAACTGTAAGGGAACTGTGAGCAGCTGCAAAAAGCATGGGAAGCTAAGTCACCTCTGCTGCTCTAAATGCCAGTGAAAGACTAGTTCATCATGCAGTCTCATCTCACAATCATTTTCTCCAGGATAAGTTGTCTTGCTCCTCCCTCCTTGTGCAGATGTTCCCTCTCCCAAAGCTGAGTATAGATCTGCCTTTGTAGCTATAGCCATTCCTGCAAATGGGAATATCCAACCTCACAAGAGGTCTTTTTTGGCCAAAACAAATTACATATGCCTTAGAAAGTTCTGTGTGTGGACTCTATGAATGTGAAGTAAAACACACTCTTGACTGCTGTATTTGTGCTGCCAGTCTTTTCTGAAGCCTAAGATCACTTAATGAAAGACGTAAAAATTTCCTAATATTTCAAAGTATTTTCTTATTTTATATTTAGTCATCCTTGAGCTATTTTGTTTCCATTTATAGTTATACCAATTTTTCCCATTTATATAGGACAAGCAAGTGGAATTATAATTTATCTGCATAAAAGTCTGTCCTTTGTGAACTCACAGCTTCATTAGTGCCTTGTAAAATTAATTTTTCAAGGACAGAAATAGAAATAATATTTTAGTTTACTATTTTATTTATTTATTTTATTTTCTGTGTAGGAAGACATAATAATTTTAATGGCTTTGCAAACATGCATAGCTGAAACTATTTCAGAGTCATTATATCTGACCATATTTCATGCTCCATTTAAAATAAGCAAATGCAAAATCCAAACAAAATAGGTGTCCAATTTACATTTTGAAGTAAAAGGAAATTTTAACGATTAGCTTTCCTGAAGCAGTATTGTCTCTGTTCTTGTTTTCTTTTTGTATTTCTTTATCAGCACAAAGGTTGCTCAGTGGGTCAGCAATGGCTGGGCCTTCTCCCCCAGATTTGGGCAAGCAAAGACAGGCTTTTTCTCAAAAACATTCCCAAATTTATCCTTTGTTCTCTGCACAAAGAAATGTTTTAAATGGGAGCTAATGAGTGAAGTAAGGATCCACCAACACAATTAGATGCCTGATGGTCCCAGAAAGTCAGTGATACCTGTGGACAGTAGCTCCCTGTTCTGCCTTTCTATCTCCTTCTCTCTCTCCTCTTCCTCTTTCCCGTTCCTTCTCTCTGCAAGACAACGAAAAAGGTTGGATGATTCATCTATGCATTTCCTGCGTGTTGCTCATCTTAGTTCAATTTCTAGTGTTCAGAAGGCCTGTTTTGTGGTAATATCATTTTCTCTTCAGTGCCATGTACCATCTCATTGGATGCATATTCTATTACATGCTCCTTTCAGCTGGACATTTATCTGGAACGGCATTTCCTTCCTAAACCTAATTCAAAACACCAAAGAGGATGTTGTCATTTTTGATTGCTAATAACTACAGAGTTCTCAAAAAACTTTCATTTTGTCTTTCAGTAGTCGAATGTACTAATGTATTCCTTCTGCTTTATACAAATTTGCAGATGTAGAGAGCAGCTGCAATTACACAGGCTGGGTGAGGTGTATATAGGCTGGTAGAGGATTTTAGACAGCAAAGTGCAAAGGTCTACAAGGTTATTTCCTTCCTCTTCTGTTTTGCTCTATCTGTGCATGCCAGAAATCCCCAGCAGGGGACTTCTTAATCCCTCTGCAGGAGGACACACAGTATGTTCACACACCCACAATACATGGAGGCACACACGCTTGCTTTACTCTTGGTCTTCTGCTGTCAGTTTGTGTAATTGGAAAAGAGTAATTCTATATTTTTATTACACAGTGGCAGCAGAAATTGGCATGTGAAAACTTCACAGAAGTCCAGAATTAACCAGGTTAGGGAGTAATCTCAGTCCTTCTTTTGTTTCTGAAATAGCTGCTGACCAGTAAACATAAAACAAACCAACTGGGTCCTAAACCAGCCAAGAAGGATGAGAAATGGCAAAGTGATTTTGTTTGTCATGCATGTAGTCAGTGTTACCGAAAATAAGAGCTAGCAAGTATTTGTGAAAGAAGGACAATTCACTTAGTCCTGCACTAGAAGACCCAAGCCTCTGCCAAGGAAAAAGTCTGTCATCTGTATAAGTAGCTTAAGTAGCTTTTTGTATGTGTTGACCAGCTTCAGTCATGATGGATAGAAGGGTGGAAATCCCAATGACTTTGATGTCATATAAATTTCATAAAAATGGGTCTCTAGGAAGATGAGAAGGAAGACACAGCACTGTCTGTTAGGGAAGGCAGTGAAGGGTCAGGTATTCTGTCTTCTGATGAGCTCCCCAAAAGCTCAGGAGCAGAGTTAAAGTGGGCAGCTGGCACCCTGTCTCCTGTTCCAAGCCATCCAAGGCACACACTGCCCCTTGACCTGCTGTCCACTCAACCAAAAAGAGCTCAGGGTCATGGGAGACACTCTAGGTCTTAGAGGGAGACCAAAAGAAAAGATTCATGTGGCAGAGTGGATACTGGGCAGAAATGCGTGGGTTTTGGAAAGACCAATTTGTTTATATTTTTATTACACCAGACCAGAAAGTAAAAGCCATCTGGTTAAAAACTTGCCTACTTTCTTTCTGCTTTTTTCAGCTTTAATGATTCTTGGTTCACAGTATTACACAGTTGTTAGGAAAATATGTAGGGTATAGTTTAGGTCTTTCTTCCAATTTGTTAGATTAGGATAGTATTTCACAAAGAACCTCTTCTGTGTTTTCATGGTGAATTTCACAGTTGCTTCCCACCTTGAGCAAATACCCAGTTCTTATTTCCATGCGTAATTAACAGATCTGAAGGCAGAATTATTTAATACAGATCCCAATTGTTATGATTTTAAATTTTCTTTATGGCCCTGCAAAATCACTGAAATCCTTTAAAGCTCAACTCTTATCAGAACTTTATCCACCAGAGGCTGATTTGCTTTCTGTCCTGTGCTGTCACACATGCTAATATAGCTGAAAACGCAATTACACCATTTAAATGTTCTCAGTAACAAAAATGTTTAAAATCAAAACTGTTACAGACAATTTTAAATATTTTTAGGGAATAATTAGCCTCTGTGTAAATGATGGGGTACATCCTGTGGCTTGAGACTAGGAAGCTGGAATTTTTTGACTTTGGAAAACTCATAGACTACATGGATGGCAAAGCTTCTACCTAACAGACCCGAACAGTTTTTTATTCCAGCAGAAATAAAGAGATTGATATTTGACAGTCATTGTGGCCTTTGCATGTGCTAAAGAGAAACACTATAATGTGTTACCCAGAGGAGTTGTTCATACAAAGAGCATGGGATAAATTACATACTACAGAAGCCAGTGAAGGTAACCTGTGTAGAGCTGGTTCCTTGTAAAGCAAAGGTCAACTGTGATAGCAATGCCAATGCAGCCAGCCATTCAGGCTGGTGCTGCAGTATATTATGCTGACTCATCACTAATGTAAAGGAAAAAAACCACACAAAATTAATTTATTTTACTATATTAATGCTCTAAAATCCAGCTGTTCAATTCCACATTGAACACGTCATCAACTGTATTTTTAGATGAGCTTCCTTGTACACTGAAAGACTTTCCAGGAAGATCTTATACTTTTAATGTAAATGGGGAAGTGTGTGCACTCATTTCATAAAGGTGAGGCTGCTTACTTTTCACCTATGCACTTAGAAAATAACACAGTTGTGAAAAAAGCATGCCCTCACCTTTCACATGTAAAAATTACTGTGAATTGCAGCAGGAGCTACTGTTGCCTCCTCAGACACTAGATTTCCTGCACTGGAAGAAGCAGCTTCCTGCTGACAATAAATCAAACTGCTCTCCTCTGCTTTGTCTCTAAGTACATTCAGCATGAGCTCAACAGCTTAGTCTGCCTAGTTACTGAACAGTCAACAGGGTACAAGGAAATTTTATTTGTCAAGGTAGGCTTCTGATTTGGCACTGAAATCTAGAGAGAGGACCAACAAAAAAAGATGAGTAGAGAAAGCTGTGTCTTAAAATTAAATTTCTCTTCCATGACTTCCTCTATTTCTTGGGCAGAGAAGGTGTCTGCAATGGCCTGTAAACTACAAGAGGCTGAGAGACTGCCTGGTTCTTGTGCTTCCCTACAGTATCCTCATTCCTTGCAGTCAGCTGCTATACACTCATCACTTCTGACACTGGTGCAATTTTTTTATATTCCTAAATTCCCCTTGGGCTGGGGCTAAGACTGTAGCTTCTGATATCTTTTTAAAAAAACCATATAGGCCATGTTTGCTCCTCTGATCCATCTATATCTTTAGCAGTCTGCATTTTATTTAAAAGATAAGGCTTCCCTCTATACTGGAATAAATATTTCAAACACCATTGAGAAGGCAAAAAGCCATCTCTCTGCAGTTTACATATACAACCTTTCTCCCACATTTTCATTTTCCTAAGGAGAAGTATTTTGCATAAGACATATTGATATAATTCTTAAAACCAAAGGCATTCATACATTCAAACTTACCTAATTTTTTTTTTGACCTCTGACTATCTTACAGTGGTGTTGGCAGCCTCAAAGGTTGACCTATAATGCTAATTCCATTGTAAAAAGTATAAATAAGTTTCCTTTATTTAGGTCCAACATCTAGGTTCACTTAGATAAAAGACTTTATAATAAAATAATAATTGAAGATCTCAGGGAGCTTTTCAAGCATGTATTTAGGTCCTGTATTAATAGTTCATGTACTGCTCTTTAATCTGGTTCTAACTGGGTGAAGTAGCACCATTTTAAGTGACAGCATATTAATTAGGGAAAGAAAAGACTTAGAATTATATCCCTGAACAGTAACTATGCTAGATAATGTTCAGTGTTTAAACTAGCGTAACTATCTGCAAGTCAATAGTGGAGAAACTGTGAATGGAGACACCTATTATGATGAAGACTATTGGTAGGGGAAGGAAGATAAATCATGACAGCATGGACATCCTCTTGCTGAGAACATGCATGTGGAACTAACAACAAGCACCACTCAAAGCAAAGCTTCTCATGCTCTATGACATTGGCAATGCTTTGCCTTTCTTTTTTGAAGGCCTCCTCCTCCTGTGGATTGTTCTGGATCACAGGGTAAAATACATGAATGGTCTGCTTTGGAAACATGGCTGAAGAGCTGTGGAGTAAGAGACAGTCACATACTGGCAGTCAATTCCCCTTTGACCTGTAGCTCAAAGGCACATCAGAAATACAATTTAACTAATCTCATTAATAACATGATGAAACCCATACCACACACATTGGAGGGCAACTATTAAGCTAAAACTAATTTGCATGAAATTGTAGGCGTTTTCCATAGTCCAAGTGCAGAAAAAAGTACTATTTTAGCATGTTTTTCATATGTTGCTGATGTCAAATATCTGGAAAAAATATTTGGTGTAATGTGGCCAATTTTCAAGATGACAACATCTGACACAGGCACATTGGTTGTAATTAAGTCAGAGAGGGTTCTGATGTGAAGTTGCCTCCCTCTTTGCAGGATTAGTTTCCATCTATTCATCTACACACATATAATGTCTCTTGAGCATGTGTAAAGGCTACAATGAAAGTCAAATCTCAGTGAGATTTCTGCTGGAATAAAAAAATCATTTGGGTCTCTTAGAAGTCTGCACCGGCAGATGGAAACTAACGAAGGTCTCTAGCCTGCTGCAGGCTTACTGCTTGAGAAACAGGAAGAAAAGCTTTCCAAATCTGCTGCTGCATTCCCTCTGCAGAGCATGCAGAAAGCCTGACTTGCATTTAGAATCAGGAGCAAAAGCACATGTCATAAATAGTAATAGTAATTAATCCTTTTTTACAGCAAAGTACCTACCTCCACCAAATCCTCCTAAAAAAGACTTCTAACAAGATAATTTACAGGCCAGGCCTAAGTAGAAAAATACCTATTATAAAACTCTGCTCTGTCCTGAGCAAATTGGGAAAAGAGCAACTTTCAGGCAATAGCACATCTGGTATGGCCAATGTGGTTTATAATCTCCTTTTTCAGATAATGCCATAATAGCAAAACATGAACATGTCTAGTGGTTAGTCCCACAACTGCCTGAAATAAACATTCAGTACTGAAGAAAAGATAATTCCTATGCTTTCCATTTCCCCAATGCTACTCAAATGGTAAATCACTCATTTAAGGGAAATAAAATGTAAACTTTATCATTGTCTCCTGGTCATCAAGCTTTTAGGATCTCTCATTTGATTTCCACACTATTTCCAGAAGCCTGGAATTTTACTTACACATTTTCAAGAGGTCTTTCTGGTAAAAATTTTACATTCACATGCAGTCATATGTACCATGAGAACTAGTTGTCATTGCAGAGAGCTCTGGACTGCAATGGGGTAAGGACACTCCAATGCCCATTTACAGCAGTATCTGCATTGTCCAGTATGTTTTCCCATATGGGTAGTATTACTCAGACTCATGCTTAGCATAAAATTTGACTATGTATGTTTGCCATACCCACATCTCTAAATCATTCTGTGTTCAGGAATTTTGTCTCTTGCTTCTATTTAATGAGTCAGCAGTTGAATTACGTTTGTTCAATTTAGGTCCAGCAAGAATGACTTGTTAGGCTATTTTTTTAGCATCCTTTTGAACAGGGTTCATTGTACAGAAGAGAATGACAAGATTGTTTTTGTTGCAAGAACATTAAAGAACATAATAAATTAGATCAGCCATGCCCAGGTAATTTCTGCATATAATCTGTAAAATTGCTCTTTAAAGTAATTTCAGAGCAGGAATGTATTTGTTCAGATTAACAATGTCTTAAAGGGTATGCAAAATAAACTCACGTCAGCTCCTCCTATCCCAACAAATGTTCTGTCTCTGATGTGCAGCCTGTTTTTCCTGCTGGTAGTTTGCTGTGGGTGGGTATGGGAGGGTGTTTGGAGCATGGAAATGTTATTACAGAGGCAAGTTAGAGCTCCAAAACCAAGGTCTCCTAAAGCCTATGGTGTTTGTGAGGGTTTCTCATGTTTATCACTCTGGCTGCACTTGTGTCTGCTGTCTATGACCCTGCCAGCACAGTGCAGCTCTGACCCTTAAATCGTGCTGCCTGTGAGCCTGTGGGCTTCTGTTTTCTCTCACCAGTATGTCCCATGTGCTGGTCATAGCTATTTCTCTGAGGCCAGATGGTGGCTCAATGTCTGCAAAGGGCTTCCTCCCACATGCAGGGACAGCAAACAAGGAGTTCCTCAAGAACTGCCCCATCATCACCAAGCATAATAATGTAAAGCTACCCTCAGCACCAACACTGGCCTCCGCAGAAGAAGCCTGTGTCACTTGAAAGAAACCTTTTCCCCATCTCAGCTGGGAGTCTGTGTTTTCTAGGCTTCTAAGCTTTGGGGTCTCCTTGATCCCTCAGGTCAGGCCAGGGAAATCATGGGGCTTCAGCCCTGGTGGGGCAGCTAGGTTCTGCAGCTCGGCATTCCATGCTGAGGTGAGTGCCTCACCCTTACCACCCCCCTTCATCTTTCTTCTGAGTGTGAGCTCCTACCAAGTGACTCCAGCCTGTCAGGAAAGGGGGCTTCATCGTCCTCTTACCCTGCCATTGCAGATGGTAGGGGTCTTGCTGGGCTCTGGCATAGAGCAGGAGTAAGGAGCTGAGACCTCCTGACCTGGGGTTTGACTGAAGCACTGCTCTGCGCAGGGAGGAAGGCTGTATATTGGCGTGGCTGCTGACAGCACCTCCTTGTTGCCGTGGCGGGGATCACAGCATCACAGGGTCACAAAACTGCTGAGGGTGGCAGGGGTCTCTGGAAGTCTTGGTCCAATCCAACCCCCCTGCTCCAGCAGGATCACTGAGGGCCAGTTGCCTAGGTGAGATGTGAGTGAGCTGGATTTAATTGCAGAGAGAGTTTATATTAGACAGAGCCTGCAAACTCTCTGCAATTAAAGGCAGCTAGTGGCTCCAAGAATGCAGACAGTAATTATATGTGGTTTCTCACTTCCCCATCGTATGAGAACTGATGCTGCGGGTTTGCAACAATAAGCTCTTGCCACTCCAAGGAAAGAGCTGCTCTTATTTTCTCACCTCCCAGGGTTGTTTGTAAATATTTTCTATCTAAAATTATTACAGGAGAGCTGAGTTTGAACCATGGGTTTTACTCTGCTAAGGTGATTGATTTTAGTTTCTCAAATTTAGATCTCAGTCAAGCTACTTAGAATGCAATAATGACTGATCATCTTTGAAGTCAAGCTCCAAATTCAATAGTTTGCTTAAAGAATCTAAAATTATTTCTATGCATTTTTGTGTCTAAAATTAACTTCTTTTTGAGAAAGAAGTTTCAGAGACAATTTTAGATTAATTCTTTAGTCCTGAAAATAATTTGTTTCAAAGGAAGTGGATAGCATTTAGATCGTTGTACAAAGACAAGTCTTTGTGCAGTTTCTGAAAGACACTTACAAAATTTGAACTAAAATACTTTTATCAATGTAAAAGTATTAGTATGGAGTGTGTAGATATCCCAGGTAAAGGCCTTTCAGTTGTTTTCTCATGGACAAGAAAACCTTCTATCTTGGGCAGACAGGTAGTGGGGACAGTGTTCATTTTATTATGCTAGACTCTGGATCACTGTTTCACACATCAGCGTCTGTCAGAAATGAAAAACCAAAACGAGTAAGTGCAATTATCTAAGGAGTCTCGTGGCATAAAATAGATTACAAGCTTAAACCTGTCACCTTTTTACCTCTTATGAGGCCAAAGAAAATCAGGTACAAGGATTTAAGGTATAAGACAGTAGAAAGAAACACATCTAGTCCAGCATCCCCTTGAGGACCGTTTTAAAAAGTGTTCCCCTGCAGAGCTGCCACAGTGTTAAGGAACAATTCTATACACCTTATTCTGTGCCACTCACACTTTGACGTCTCCTCCTGGAAAAATCAGTATCTTGTACACAAAAGCTTCTCACCCAAGAATTCTCCTGTCAGGTTCAGGAGAGAAACAAGGCCACTGCTTCAGATGACTCTAATAGATTCAGCTGCCTGAACTTGCTTCTGTGCTACTTCGTCCCAAACTTAGGTATCTTTCTCCTTGCACCAGCACCAGTGAGCCTGGCTGCATCTGGAGACTCGTGCCCAGTTTTGCCTCCTTGGAACTGGGCAGCCATTGGCTCCATGGAAAAAGTCTGGCAGATGCCACAGAGATAGAGAAAGTGCTGTAGCACAGTACATCTGGAAAGAGATGGAGAAAAGAGTTTTGTTCAATCTGGAGACACGAAAGGGAGAGGAGGACTCTTTTGGATGTCTTCAACTTCTTTGTGGTGGGAAAACAGGAAGCAAAGAGACAGACTCTTCTCTGAGGTACAGAGGGACAGCATCAAGGACGCTTGCCAGAGACCAAAGGGGTCCCTTATCCCCCAGCAGGATGCTTGACTGAGAGTGAGAGACATGGAGAAGCCATGGGATCTCCACTCCTGTGGATCTTCCCTGCTCTACTGTACAAGTCCTGAGGCACTCTGATTCAGCTGGCACTCCTTTAAGCATGAAGCTTAAAGGTGTGATGGGGCAAGTGGTGGATCACAGACCTCCACAGGTCCCTTGTGAAAAAAAATATTCTACAATATTATGTCACAGCTTCCTGAGTACTGCTTCAGCTCGTCTTCCTGAAATATCCTCTGCAGTCTGATAGCATTGCAGAGCTAACAGCAGTCGTACTCAGTGTGTTGGATGAATCCTTGCCTTGAAGGACAAATACAGGGAATAGGAGATAATTTGTTGTGAGGCTTCTTTGCCCTGAAACTCTAGTATTGGTGACAACTGCCCTGGTGGCAGGCAACCAAGGGTTATTTCTAGTAAAAATACTGCATGTTCTTCATCAAACTATTATGGCATGATTTATCCTGATTTCAGAAGCATTTTTTAAAAAGAGACTTTCAATGTGTCATGTTACAGCCAGGCAAATAAACTGTGATTCTTACAAGTAAAGCCTTAAGAAAGCCTTACTTAAGAAAGAAAGGGGGTCAGTGTCTTCTGTAAGTCCAGCTAGATGATGGCGACTAGAGAGGGCTAAGCAAAGTTGCAAGCAGATACAAGAAATGTGTAATAGCCTAATCCAGGGAGGAAAGTAGCAGAAGATGTTTATGAATGTACTACTTGAGAAAACAAAACAAAATAAGACAAAAACCACCTTAGCAAGGAACAGAATAGACCTGAAGTCTAACACAGGTACATGCTTTCAGTTTGTCACAAAAATGGAATATTATCAGTTTGGCTTGCTCAAAATATGAAGGTTTTTCAGAGGAAAATTATCACAGAGCTAAGGGACAATGTGTTTCCCTTTACAGATAGCTCTTCTAAGAAAAAAATGTGTGATTTATACCTAGGTATGGCCTTTGGGATTATTTTCTATTTCCTGGGTCTGAGCCTTGTATTCCATGATTTGCCCTGGCTTCCTTAGCAACAAAACATCAATGTGCAAGCTGAAAACAATTGAGCTGTCATGTGTTCCTTACAAGAAGCTGAAAATACAGGCTTTGTATTCTTCTGGTATCCAGCTTCACAATTTCACCCATTGTTTCTGCTTGTTTTCTGCCTGTTGCACTAGAAATACTGAGAAAGTAATGCTGTAGTCTCAGAGCTGTACTCTTGGGAATTGAAGAGCCCTCATATCTCAGATCCAAACTTCTGCATGGCTTGGACAGTCTTTCTGTCTGTGTTTTTGGCTTGTTATCACCTTGAAACACCTTCATCCTCCTTTTAAAGTGTACTCAGCTCCCCTGAAGGTCTGGCTGCTTCAGGAGCCAGGATTCCGTCATTAACATCTCTTATCACTGTAGTCTAAATATGATGCTGCACTGGTCACCATAGAAATACCCTGTCACTGTGAGTCTTTCGAGCATTTCTCATCATGCAAATACACTTCTCAAATTTCTTTTTAAAATCTGAACTGCAGTAAGATAACCCACAAATGTCTTGGCACGATCACACTATTAATCATTGACATTGCTTTTTAGGAGCCTGGCATCTTGTTTCATCCTGTGTTTGCAGTTTGCTTTTTGATATTAAAGCTGACTTGTGAGAAGGGAAAAAAGGTGGGATGGCAGCTTTACTGCCCTTCAACTCTTGCCCACTCAGGGCTGCAAAAGCTTATGGTATTTCTATGCCACTGAAATAAACCTGCAGCCTGCAGATCCTCCCCCACGAGCTTGGAAATGTGGCACAGATGGAGCTGTACTGTCTGTGGGGATTACATACTGGGGAGAGTGGCTATGCATAAGAACCCTGTCAGCGTTTAAACCCACTCACTGGAGGCTCATGGGGCGAGTGGGTAGAAAAGAACATGGAGAAGAGCTGTGGCATCCCAGTATTGGGCTGGGTCCTGTCCTGGGCAGGGAAGTACAGATTGACAGGTTTTCTTCTGACCAGAGAGAGAGAGAACCACCTCTGGAAATCCACAGTGGAAATGGATTTCCTAGCACCTCTAGGAAGACCTAAGTGTGGCTGAAAAGTAGATTTTTAATGAGCAAAAGACAGTCAGAAATAAAAGTCAAACTATGTCTGCTTGCATATAATGTGAGTTACAATCCAGGGACCCAAAAGGATCATATCATGTCAAATGGAAGTAACTTCTGTCTTTTGCTACTGTTCCCTGTGGGGTTGCTTCTCCACAGCTCCTATTTTCAGGACACAGTAACTCTTCCATGCTGCACCACTTGAAGGCTACACATACTACCATATCAGGAAGTGCCAAAAATCTTTGTGATATAATTTCTCCTCCTCAAAGGAGAATCATGCACTGTTTTGTATTCAGGAGAGTTTCAGGGTTTTCAGTGTCCATCTGGTGTTAGACATGGGGCTAATGAGGAGGAATTATTTCTGAGGCCACTTACTTAAGTGTAGGTCTCTGAGCTCTTGCAGACTTTTTTATTGCTATGCTTTTTTAACAATAGTTGAGCATTATATGTATGTCAGATAACATGGTAATTGAGCTGGTACTGTTGACCGAAGAGGCTGTTGTAATGAAGTCGTGGATGGCTGCTCAGTATGCAAATGTCACAATGACACTGAACTCTGGAAAGTGAAAAGCACCCATATGGGAACTGTATGCTGTAGCATGCAACAAATCTTTGAATTGCCCAGTATTAAATGAGCCAAGCTGAATCCTTAAATATATGGGTGTAGATTAACCATTAGAGTATTATCTTCAGTAATTGATTAAATTATAGCCCACAGCACTCAACAGAATCCTCTTTGACAGAGATTTGGACTGCACAGTGGAGCCCCTTCCCACTCTCACCCATCCCATCCCAAAGTGAAAGGTCGTCCTGTAGGAATCTGCTGAGGGATTTGTTCATCTCTAAATGAGGAGCACAGAACAGCTGCAATCCTGGCTCAGATGGCCCTGACATTTTTCTCAGTCCATGCCACAGCCTATTGAGCAGATTGACCACTTCAGTAGACTGGAGATTGATGTGAAGATTTGACTCTCTCTTTACATATCATGGAAATTTAATTTAAATGTCTTAGGCATAGATTTAAATACAAAACTTTGTATCCACAACCCTGGTTAGGTTGAAATTAGTGGCTGGATCTGATTTCAAAGAGTACTGGCTAAAGCAGCCATATAATTGGTATTTGCCCTGTTAACTGCTCACCTTCTCCAAAGTCTTTTACTGTCAAGCCTAGTTTTCTCCCAGGTTAACAGTGAGGACTAGCTCTCCAAAATAAGGTAGCATTTGAGGTACCAATAAGGAAGAAAAATATTAAGAAAAAAATCCAGATTTCAAAGCAGGCTAGTACCATGGTTGGTACTTCAGAAGTGCTTGTTGTTCTATTTTTTGTTCTCAGAGAAACATGGCACACTTTCATTCAAGCCAAAAACTTACAGGAACCTCAAAAGGATTTAAGAATGGAAGCAAGGTTCTAGCTTAATTTTGCTTCTTATTATAAAAAAAAAAATTAAATCCAATGTATTTCAAAACCAATATATTTCAAATGGGACTAAAGGTATTGATTTAAGAAATCAAAACCAGATGCCTGACTTCCAGAGCATCTAACTATAAGCAATGCTTCTTATACTGCACCAATTTGAAATACCCCAAATCATTCATCACTGGTGAGTAACATCATCTTCAGAGTTCATAGAAGGGATAAATGTGTTGCTGTTCATGACTGGGAACCTTAGCAGACTAAGATTCATTATTCAGAACTGCCTTTTCCTCAAGGAAAATGACAGCACTTATAAATTTTATCTGTAGTTTTCATATGTGTGGGTGATTTGGCTGACTCATTAATCCAGGCAGAGATTGTTAATCAGTGGATGACTGCTATGTGTGCCACAAAACTGTGATTCAGATTTGCTCCTTTATAGGAACGCCTGATTGAAATAATAGTATGTCTTACATTAAGCTGTAGCCTTCTCTTTTTGATCTTTGCTTTCCTAAGAAAAATGGCTTGTGTCTGCCTCCTCCAAGTCTTTTCTTTCCTTTGCCAATCTCCAAGACATTCAGCAATAAAGTGGTGACCTCAGTCTCTAGTTGTCACGAGGTTTATGATAGCAGGTGGCTGGGTCAAGAGGCACTACATCACTGTAACCCTCTGACGGAAAGAGCTTCAGTCCTTATGAAACATGGGAGGAAGAAGGGGTACAGGAGCCAGGCCTGCACTTCCCTTGTGAGGCTCAGTAAGTGCATCATTGTGGGAAGCTCCTTCGTGGCCAATACAGAAGGACTTTAAGATATGCAATTACAGATCTCCTGCTGAAATGCTTGCCTTTTTTCCACTCAGAGAGTTGATTTACTTCTTTGGTTTTAAGGGAACTAGTTTTTCTACAGTTGTGTAGAAGAACAGTCCAGGTGTGCGGTTACAGAATGGGACAGATAGTGTAGATGTGAAGAGGATTAAGAGAAGGCAGTTAGTAGACTTCATTCAAATAACGATTCTCCAGTATAAACTACTGTAAAAAGTTAGTCATAAGCCTGAAAGTGTTGCAGGCTTTGGTACACTTTGCTGGACAAAGACTAAGTGCCCCAAATTGTCAGTTCCTTAACCAAAGCTATTTAAAAGAAATACAAAAAAATCTCAACCCAGAAATTCCTGGGCTTTACAGTGGCTGTATTTTAGAAGAAGGTCTGCATTCTAAATGTCTTTTCAAAACCTGATGTAAATTCACAGCTTCAACTATACCTAGTTCAGCATACCTTGTTTTGAAAGTAAAAGAGGAATGCACTAGTGTCAATTTGAAAATACAACAAATCTAACAAGACGGGTGGCTTTAGGTCATTGCACATAACCTTGAGACACTGCCACATAACCTCTCAGGCTCAGTCACAGGTTACACACCAAACAGAAGGGGGGACACCCATTTCATTTTGCCTACCAATTCTCATGCAAAAGAGAAGTGTGTTTGCAGAATGGATATCTGAAAGTAAAAAATGGGGAATTGCCTTTACACACAGTCATTACATTTTTTGTAAAACTTAAGAAAAATACAAATACAAATTCATATGCTCTTTCCTCCACTTTTTCTCTTCCTCCTCTTTCTCCCCTCCTACAGACTTTCAAAGTTTGTATTAACTTTTTTCCCCCTTCTCTGCAGAATTCTCCTCTCCCTTATTATTATTTTGTGCTTAATTTTTCCCTGCTTAGTTTGTTTAGCAGATCTCAGGGTGCGTATCTTCCAGCCTCCTTTCACTGCTCTTGCACGGCCCATTGCTTGGCTCCTTGGCCATTTCTCCTCACTCTCTGTAGCCATTAATTTGACACTCCTCCATTGCTCTGCTTCCTCGCAATCCTTATAGTTTGCTCCTTCCTCCTTAGTCTTCTGTGGTTTTGTCCACTCCCTTCTGTCTTGTTTCCCATCAGTGGCTAAAGCTCTGAGGTACTCCTGACCTCTCTCCAGTTTTCCTCCCTTCTTTCTAGTTAGCAAGAGCTCCTGATTTCCCCACAGAGAAACCCAGACCCAATCTGTAGAGGTTTTCACTTGTGAAAAAGATTTATATGACAAGGTTTCAGTGCAGGTGCTGCAGGGAAACCTTTGTGAGAGGAGGCCAGGGCTGCTCCATGCCTGACACACCACAGGGCACACCTGAGCCCTTCAGCCAAGATGGTGGCACCTTAAGAAAGGGCAAAAATGCCACAAAGGCAAAGAAGGTAATTAAAAAAGAGGTGTGAGCAACAGCCCTGCAGACACCAAGATCACTGAAAAAGGAGGAAGTGCTCCAGATGCTGGGGCAGAGATTCCCCTGAAGCCCATAGAGAAGCCCATGGTGGAGAAGGTGTGTTTCATGGGAGGCACACACTCGAACAGTTTGTTCCTGAAGAACTTTACTTTGTGGGGAAGGCCCACATTGATCCCATAGGAGGAACCCCACACAGGAGCAGGGGAACAGTGTATGGAGGAGGGAACAGCAGGTAGGAACCATTATGGCCCAAACACATCTCCTGCTGCCCATTTCTCTGCAGGTTCCTTTGTGGTCTTAAGGTTCATTATTTTCACTGGGAAGTCCTCACAGCTGTCAGTGGAAGCACTGATGCTTGTCTCCACAGCCAGTAATAAACTGTCACTAAGTCTTGTGGTTGTGGCAGCTTGTCCAGATTGCCTAGGCTGTAGCATAGCGAAACAGTTCTGGCTAAATTTCTTCAGTAGCTTGAAGGTTAGCATGTACACCTCTGGCTGATCAGCCCTGAGCTTCTGTACCACTTAGGAAAGCATTTGTTTTTCTTTTACATTATCTAGACTCTCACTTAGACCTGAGGCCCTACAAATGATTTTTATCTTCCTCCTTGTCCTGTGGGTTATAAACTGACCTGTGACCAAACATGTCCACTGAAAACTGTGCTCCCATTCAGAAAGACCAGAAAGTGCTGACTCCACACAAGTGTTTTGAGGCTGAAGCTGAAGCATCCTTGAGGATCTGTTGAAAATTCTACATGTTGGTGCAGGGACAAGCAGAACTTACCAAAGATCTTGCTTCAACCAATGTATTAAAAAAAACATGAATTTTCCTTCTTTTCATGTTCTGATGAAAACAGAGTGGTGTGCAAACTTTCTCCAAAGCAGAAATCAAATATGAGGAAGAGACAGGAAGAAAGGAGAAATATTTGAAAAAAGTTTCTTGAGGAAGAATTGCTTTTGAGGTATGCATTACTTAACAGGGTGCTTGGCCTGATTTATAATAATGTCTGTTTGAGTTCAGGGAGTGGATTGTAGGAAACCTGCCTGTGGCTTGTGTGTGGGACCTCATTTTTTCCAGCAGTGCAGACAGAAACTGTGCAACTATTTAACAATTTAAATATAAAACCCTTCTGCCTGGGGCAAAAGTCTGCAAGGGGTGGCAAATATTGAGACTGTGAGTACAAGCAGAGGAAATGGTGGCCACCACTGCCTTCCAGCTGCCAATCCTGCTTCTGCAGCAGAGGTGATTTCATGCTTGCCAGGGATGACCAACGGACAGGACCATTTGCTTCTGGTCACCAGTTACTAACTGCACTGACACAAATTAGGAAGCTGTTCAGAAAGTGGGCAACTTGTATTGTTCCCATTGCCAGCGAGTAGGTACCGAGGTTTAGTACAGTTAAACAACTTTGTCAGAAGAACAACAATTTTTTAGAAGGTTTGTATACTTACACATAACCTTGAGCCAGACCTATGAACAAATTAACTCTATCCCAGATAGAGTTAGGACATTTGTCTCCTAGATATGGACACCTTTGTTATGTATCTAAATGTTTGAAGTAATACTGCTAAATAAAGAGCTGGGCAGATATAAATAGAAGTTAAATGGTACCAAATTGAAAATCAGACTACCGTAACTAAACGATATTTAATACTTTCAATAGCATCTTTTATTTTCTTTTCATCCTTCACTTTTGTTTCATTTTCTTGATGGATTAACTGTGGATGGGATAGTAAATATATAATATTTCTTTGTGATATTCAGCTGTTTCCCCCTCATCCTTCACAGAATGTACCATGTTCTGACTCACAAGTAAAGTAGGAGGCACTTTTTGTCTGTGAAATGTTAAAGCTGGTGTAATTTCTACCTCTTGCCTGAGCTCAGGAAAAGAAATAATTTCTGATGCTCTGGTGAACCATTCTTCCTCTTGGAAGGGGCAGTTATTAATTGTAATGCTTTGAAGGCAGTGCTGGCATCACAATTCTTCTTTACCTGCCTACTGACCCTGCCAAGGTGGATATTTTTCACTGGGTCACGTTATCTAACTGAATGTTAAAATTATAAAAGGTAGTTCCTAAGTGTGGGTACAGCTCTTTATAGGTCCAGGTTACTAGCAAACTGGTTTAATCAAACAGCTTTAGACATCCTGTTTTCCCTTCATATATATAAACATTTGAATTCTTTCCAGTCCTGGGAGTCTCTGCCTCAAGTTGAATGGCTCACATGCTTCTGTGGAACTTCATGGTAATTAGGTGGTGGTTTTAGTAGTTCCCGCTTTGAGAAATGCTGGGAGAAACACATAGGTGATGCAGAGCCAGATATTTAATGGGATGGCTTGTGTCACTTAGCACAGGAGTTCTCATGCAGAATCCCTGTAGCTTTTTGAACACACTCACAATGGAAAGTCTGATCCAGTCATGGTTTCCCCTGCACATGGTTTCCCCTGTGCCTGCAGGTGCAGCCTATTCTTGCCATAAAAAAGTCCAGCCATCTGATGCAGCTTATCATAAGATAACATTTCCATAATGGTCTATAACTTCAGAGTGGGGTGGCTGTTTGTGGCTGTGGCTGGTGCAGTATGAATACACTAGTCTCCCAAATGGATATGATCAGAAGGTGCACATATGAATTCCTGAGATCTTAATGGCAGTAAATGATTATTTTTTAGCTTTTTTTACTCCGTGTGTCTCTCTCCTGATTCCTAGATCAACAGCATACTTCACCTCAAAAGCTGAAGGAGCCTCTGGAAACATTTGCACTCCAGTACATCTGCTACTGTCACTGATCTGACAAACTTTCGCATATCATCAGGATGTCCCCCTATTTTTCCTGCCACAAGAAAGCTGATCGTGAATTTATAAAACCTGTGGTGGACTTTCCTAACTACATATCCAATTCCATATAGATGAATGACCAGGTGACCACATTTATCCGCACCATACTGGACATGTCCATCTACTTCAAAGACAATTCATAAATTTCTTGCAATACCATTGTGAAAACTGCTATAGGGAAGCCTTGCAGAGAATTGGAAAGTTTAGCGGGGAAAGTCCAAGGATGCTCAGGAAAGGTTTAAAAAGGAGATTATTAAAGGCCTCAGGAATCCCCATGCCATGGTGAAGATCACAGCATGGGCTGCATGTCTCTTCCCATGGAAGGAAGTGTTTGTACTTCACCACAAAAGACAGTAGGTGATATGGATCAGGATCAGCCAGGATGCCATTAGTTTTCTTGGCTACCTGGGCACACTCCTTGCTCATGTTCAGCCAGCTCTCAACCAACACGCCCAGGTCCATTTCCATCAGGCAGTTTCCAGCCACTCTTCCTTAAGCCTGTAGTACTGCCTGGGGTGGTTGTGACCCAAGGGCAGGTCCCAGCACTTCACCTCATTGAACCTTATACAATTGGCCTCAGCCCATCAATCCATCCTGTCCAGATCCTTCAGCAGAGCCTTCATGCCCTGCAGCAGATCAACACTTCTGCCCAATTCGGTATCATCTGCAGACTGATTGAAGGGGTACTTGTTCCCTTGTCCAAATAATCGATAAAGATGTTAAACAAGAATGGCCCCAATCCTGAGCCCTGGGGAAAAGCACTTGCAACCAGCTGCCAGCTGGATGTAACTCCATTCACCACCACCCTCTCAGTCCAGCTGTTCAGCCAGACATTCACCCAGATATTTACCCAGCCAAGAGTGCACCCATCCAAGCCATGAACAGCCAGTTTCTCCAGGAGAAAGCTGTGGGAGACAGTGTCAAAGGCTTTGCCAAAGTTCACATAGGCAACATCCACAGCTTTTCCCTCATCTACTAAGTGAGTCATGCTGTTGTAGAAGGAGATCAGGTTGGTCAAGCAGGACCTGCCTTTCCTAAACCTTTGCTGGCTGGGTCTGATGCCCTGGTTGTCCCGTATGTGCTGCATAATGGCACTCAACACGATCTGCTCCATGTCCTTCCCTGGCACCACTGTCAGACTGACAGGCCTGTAGCTCCCTGGATTGTCTCTCCAGCCCTTCTTGTAGATGGGTGTCACACTGACTAACTTCTGGTCACCCGGGACCTCCCCGTTTAGTCAGGACTGCTGGCAAATGGTTGAAAATGACTCAGAGACTCTGCCAGCTCCCTCAGTACCCTTGGGTGGATCCCATCTGGTCCCAGAGACTTGTGTATGTCTAAGTGGTAAGTCACCACATGCTGGATACCCAAGAAGAAATAATTTTTACCCCTTTTTCTAAACGCCCCTTTCTCCTGGGGCCTGCTCCTCTTTGCAGACTTTACTTCTGGTTTACCATCTCTGCTTTTAATTTTGTACAGATTGCCCAGAAGTGTATCTGAAACTGAATTGCTGGAATTTAAGTGTTGATGTTTGTGGTTTCTACATGTGTAGTCCATCAAAAATCCAGTGTTCTTGTCAGTGTTCAGTCTGGTATATTAGAGCCAAATTATAATTGATGACCAGGAAGAAATCAGAAAGGTAAGCACCAGTCAGGAAGGTAGCTTCCTCCTCAGCTTTAATGCAGTAACTACAGCTGACAGTCACAGGGACAACACACTGCCTTGCACAATGGAGTAGGCTGCTGATAACTTTCCTCTTACTGGAGCAAGCTCCAGGTTCTGAGAATGGAGTATTCAAGCTGCAGAACTCCTGGGAACTGAGCAAGAGTTTCTGTTTTGCTCCTCCCTGCTGCCCCCTGCCCTCAGTATAAATTTCATCATTTAAAAGTAAGGATATTGCTAAAGCTTTTGTGTTTAAACCCCAGATCGTTGAAGGGATTTAAGCTGTATTTATGTAAGTAATTGTGGCAAAAGATTCTTATTTTTGAGTCACAAAATCCCTCACTATTTCCAGTTTTCTATCTAATGCTCATCTTTAAAGCATTAAGCTGTCTTAGGTGAGGAAGACTTCATAACCAGAAGTTTCTAATTGCTAGCTAACAGTTACATGCTCTGGAAAGAGCATTAATCTTTCACTTACCAGTGGGAATATTTGTAAGACTAGAGATACTTCAATAGCTGATATTTGCTTTTTCCTCTTTTACAAATGATTGCTGAATCAGTTTGTCTCATACATTTGAGTGGATTTGGCTAGAGAATGAACCCGATTTATTTGACTTTAGAGAGAAAATGAAGGATTTTTTTTTCCATGGGAAATGAAGGAGCTTGAAAGCCAAGTAACAGAGACGACTGAAGAACGCAAGTGGGTTGGAATGACTGAGGGTATAGTTAAATATCTATCACTTGGGTTTAAACCTCTCTGAGCTTTATAGTATCCTTAAATCTTAAAAAAAATTATGCAGATCAGTTCAGGAATAAAACTGTTCAACTAGAGACTGAGAGCATGCTTTATCAGTTCTTTAGCAAGGACAACAGGGAGAAAGATATCAACTTGCCAAATCCCAATATTAAAGGTTATTGAAAGAAACACGATTTTCCTACTATTTTACAGATGCAGGAGATTGCATAACAGTTATGGAATTAAAAACTTATGGATTATGCTTATGCTCAGGTACATCTATAACAAAATGCTGAACCATATTTCAGAATGTCTGAATTTGGGGGGCAGTGAACCTCCAAATAGTCTGTTGCCAAGTCAGTTTGTTTGACCTATGCAGCTGTGTCTGTAGGGGGTAGTAGCTCATAGCTCCTCCTGTAAAGGACCTCTAGGTCTTTATTTTTAAACCAGAGGATTAACAGACCACATCTCTGAAGCCAGAATGTAGCTGTGGTGAAACTGACATTCAAAAGATTGTTTCCCAGTTGTTCCTAGGTAAGAACGAAGTTATCGTTCAGTCCTGAGGATGACCATGCAGAACCTACAATGTAAGAATGGCAGTGCTTGGTCTGGTGATAACTGAAGAAGTGACACTGCTGCTCTGCCTTATCCTCCTTTGGGCAGGGAGACTGTCCTGAGTGACCTCCAAAGGCCCCTTCCAACCTCATACATTCGATGTGTCTGATAATGCCCATTACCCATTAGAATATGGTACTTAAATAATTTGTGCCTGGTGCTTCTATGTGTAAGAAATAAGATGGTCAGTGCTTGAGTTCTTTGGCAAGCTGTTTGAGCCCAGCTCTGGGATCTTTGATTTCTCCATGATTTTCTCAGGGACCAAAGTGAAGCTGTAGTTCTCTGCATTAGCTTTCTTACTGTTTTCAAAGACAGGTGAAATATTTACTATTCTCCAGTACTGGGGGACTTGCTTGGTCATCATGATCTCGGAAATGTAATAGCTGGGAGTAGCCTTGCAATGGCATAAACAGGCTCTCTCAGCACTTGCTGATGCAAACAATCTAGTTCACAGACCCAAAGAATCGAAGTAGCTCTAGTGCTCTGAGAAACTACGGGAAATATTAGTTCTCAACATTGCTGTTTCTAAACACTTTTTCATAGTCTTAAATTAGAGTAATTTTGTCCTTTATTTTCCTACTTCATGCTTTATTAATTTTATTTGCTACTTTTCTGCTTTTTTAAGAAAACATGTCATTTTGTTTGGTTTCTAGTAATTTCTTTGTTTATGCCATTGATATTAACGTGCTCATGCTGACCAATTTCTTTTCATTGTTACAAGACCTAAAGGAGATAAAAAAATTTCTTTTACCTGTGATGTTTGGGGGTTTTTTTCTGTCAAGAGGTCTCAGATAGATTCTGTTGTATGAAATATTTTAGCTAGGAAACATATGTTTCTGGAAGCTAGAGATTCAATTTACCTGTGTTCACGTCATGCTCTTGTTTGGGCGAAAACTGTGAAGACTAATCCACGTAAAGCTAATTTCAAGAATCCTTTAAAGGCCATTTCTAGTTCTCCCCAAGTCACTCTCTGGACTTCTGTATTTTGACCACAGCTCACTGACTGCAATGCAAACAAGAAGTTTCACTTCTCTTCTAATATCCAGTGTTGTAGTTCAGAAAAGGCACTCTAGTATGCAATTGTGGTATTAGATACTGTAGTCACTGGCTAAGCTTGTATTTCAGAAACATCACTTATGGCTAACACACACTTTAATGGTACTGCCAGAGGCACTAGAACTGATGTTAGGTGATGAGGTTGAGAAGAGAGCAAACCACTGCCTGCGCTCTCTGAGGGTCATAAATCTTGTCATAGTGGGTATATTACAGCAGATTCAGTAGGAATGGCCATATCATTGTGCTTAAGGTACCATCTTCTAAAAAATTCTATAGAAAGAGAAAGCCAACACCTATAGACCATGCCCTTAATGCTTTTCCCAATCTGCAGTGTTTGGTCTGGAAACACTAGGAAAAAAACAACCAACCAACCAACCAACCAACCAACCAACCAACCAACCAACCAGCAACACAAGAAAAGCAGGCATACAGTTTATAATTTCATGCACATTCTTGTAGTTTGTTACTTTTGCTTCCAGCTACTTGAACCCCAGTTCCAGGGGTCAGATAGGAGGCCCCATTTCTTTCCACAACACACAAGAAAGGCCCATACAAAGTAATTTGTTGTTAAACTGGAAACAGAGTTTGTATTTCAGACAGACAAGATGCACTCATGTAGCTACATAACCCTTGAACTGAAACAAAGCAAATCTAAAATACTGACATATTTTCCATTAACTCAGACTTAGCATCTGGAAAACATAGCTCCCAGAGCCAAGCACAGCCCTTGTCTTGGCACACAATAAAAGCTCAGTAGTTTGTTGAACATGGAGGAGGGCTTGTGCCATATCAGATAGCCCATTTCCAATGGCATTTTTAGACAAGGTGGAAGACTGTCTCATGGCTCATTCTTTGTTGGAAAGGAAGAAATAAAGAGGGAAATATGCAGGTATTTTAAAGGATTACATTCAAAATATATGCATATTTAGGAATGTAAAGATTGGTTTGGTGTCTTTAGTTTCTGGACAGGTGAATTTTTAAGTACTTGTCTTTCCAAGTGAAGCATTCAGCTGTTTGGTGCAAACCTGAACTTGGCATGGGCTTCCCAAGCTTTATGCATGCTCTTTGACCTATGACTTCACACCTTCAGGAAGACAGGATCTTTGTCATTTCATCAGTTGGGAATGTTTTGAGCCATCCACAGTGGCTCAAGATACCAGTGTGTCTTGTGACCAGCATTCCTATTCAAGCTTCTCCTTCCACCCAGCTACTACTCAAGTTTCCACTCTCATCAGTTGAAAAGACACCTGTGCACTTTTGAAGAAAACCTTTCAGAGAGAAGAGGCAGCTTGGAGCAATGCAGAGGCACATCCTGCCTAAAAGCCAACCACCTTTGCTGATCTCACCTTCCTGCTCAGAAGTGGTTTGGATTTTTCAAGGTTGCTTACTCAGCCTCTACTCTTACCTCTGCTCTACGCTGGTGTGGCCTCACCTTGAGCACTATGTAAGGTTCTAAGCACCTCAGTGAAAGAAAGACATTAAGCCATTAACGTCCAAAGGAGGGCAATGAAGACAGTGAAGGGCCTAGCGGGGAAACTATTCAAGGAGTGGCTAAGGTCAGCCTGAAGGTCTGTTCAGCCTGAAGGAGACTGAGGGGGGATTGGAATTTGCAACACCCTCACAAAGGGAGGCAGACAGGTAGGCACTGATCTCTGTGGTGACCAGTGACAAGACCCGAGGGAATGGCCTGAAGTTGTGTAGGAGGTGCTTTAGGTTGGGTATTAGGAAAAGAATCTTCACCCAGAGGGTGGCTGAGTACTAGAACAGGCTCCCCAGGGAAGTGGTCACAGCACCAGCCTGACAGAGCTCAAGATGCATTTCGACAATGCTCTCAGGCACATGGTGTGATTCTCAGGGGTGTCCTGTGCAGGAATAAGAGTTGGACTCGATGATCCTGATGGGTCCCTTCCAAGTCAGCATACTCTGCGGTTCTGTGACCGGGACATGGCTTGGGCCCAGGCCTGGCGGGGGCTCCAGGACCCCCTTCCGCCGGCCCCGCTGCCCGGGGGAGGGAAAGAGGGGGCGGCCGGCGCCGTGCCCGGGTGAGCGCCCCGCGCGCATGCGCCGCGAGCGCGGCGCCCCCGCTCGGCTCCGCTCGGGCCGCACTCGGCTATTTCCGCCTCTTTGTTTTAAACTCCGGGCCGAGCCCTTTAAATCCCCGTTTTTTCTTTTTTAAAATTTTCTCGGGAAGGGGAAGCGGGGTCGGTGTTTCCCTCCGCCTCGCGTTTCCGACTCCTCTGCTCTCTGCCCTGCGGTGGCGCCCGGAGAAGGACGGGCCGGGGAGCGGAGGGTCGGCGGCGGTGCGGGGAGCCCCCGCTGTGGCCCCGAGCGGCGGCCGCGCCCCCCCCCGTCAGGTCAGTGCGGGGCTGGGGTGGGGGGCGTGGGGGTCCCGGCCTTGCCCCGCCGAGGGGCTGGAGGGCAGCCGAGGGGCTCGGGGGCGGGGCGGGCCCGCCGCCCCCCCGCCCGTCTGCGGGGTATTTGCGGTGTGGGCTGCGGGATGAGAGGAAGGGGTGTGGGGGTGCGGGGCGAGGGTCTCCTCCACCCCCACGGGCTGGGGGGCTGCGGAAGAGCGGGCCGGGGGTGGGGGGGGGGGGGGCCGAGCTTGAACTTTCGGGGCGGCAGCGGGGTGGTCACAGGCGGGGTCGGGGTTCTGTGGGGTTCCTCTCCCGAAACTGTCAGGGAGTCCCCGTGGGCCGGGGGAGCGTCTGTCCCGGTCCTGCTGCGTTTGCCCACCGCCGGGGAAGGTGGGTCTTGGCTGCTGGGGGCAAGGAAACCCGGGCACCTCCCGCCCCACCCGTTCCTACCCTCGGGAGGAGTTGCCGGTTCTGTGGAGGGGCCTGGGCAGGGGACAGAACTCCACGGCTTGAGGAGAAAGGGTCTCTTTGAGTGGAGGGGTGAAGATGGCGTTTCCAGTAAGCTGGTGATAGAGGGGACACGTCCCTTGGGTGTGCGACTTCAGCCGTGCAGGTATGTGGCTCCAGTGCTGTGTATCTGGGATGTGAAGTCGTGACAAATAGGAAATGAATTGATACTCATAGGTAAGGTATAGCGGCTTGAATTGTTTTAAAGTCTAAGAACAAATATACATATATGCACACACACACATATATATACACACATATATGTATTTGGTATTAAGGAATCTAGAAAGTTTTCTAAACCACTGAGTTCTAGTTAGTTGTGGTGTTGTCACATTTGGCCTTTTAGGTTGGTCACTTTTAGCCTGAAAAGTGCTAAAAATGTTCTCTGTGGAAAGTTTTGCATGTCCCGAAGTTAATAAGGCTCAAAGGAGGTTTGATTACTGTGGGTTATCAAATGCTTGGATGTTTTCTTGCTGCTTCACATACTTGCATTTTCTCCCCTTTTTTTTTTCTTTTTTTTTTTTGGTTACAAAACTGTTTGTGCCAGCTTTCTGTCAAGTCAGTTTAGACCCTTCCTGCTTTCTGTATGAAATGAATGCCTCTGAGAAACCAGTTCAAGAAATTCTGGTTTGTTACCCCTACATGCTCTGGAATGTTCTGAAAATATTTTATTTGGTATTTTTCGAAATAATGCTGCATATTTTCTTCCAGAGTTTCACCAAAGAATTAAGTTGGTGGATGAAAAGCTTTGAATTAAAACAAAACAAAACAAAAAAAAAATTGAGGTGAGCCTTTAAGGAGCATCCCATATATGTGTCCTTCATTCTAGACTGGTTTTGTTTATACAGAATGAACAATTAAGCATATGTTAGGTATGTTGTAATGAGTCTTTTTAGTACTAGATAGTGTACTGTTTAAAAATTATTATTGGTTATTTTTGGGTAGGATACTTGTGAATTTTTGTGTTCATTCTTTTAGGGGCAAATCAGATGAGAATCTCAACTGTGATACTCATCATGTATCTCAAAAAGATGCTCTGCAATTCATAAAAATTCTTTGGTAACAAGGTGAATAAAACCAGAAACTTTGTGCCCTTTCAGTAGCTTTACTATTTCTTTTGAAGCTATAATTGTAGACATTTTATAATGTGTTTAAGGGAATACAGAAGCTGTGCAGAACCAAAGGTACTTAGTGAAAACACACAGGATGCATTAGAAGAGGGTCAGGTGACTGTCTAGAGATGCATAGGTGTACTGTGACAGAAAACTCAGAAATAAAACATTTCATAAACCACTTTTTGAGGAAAATCTACTGGATTTCTTTCTGCAGGCTGATCTGGCTGTTTTGATCTTGTTACTCTGCTGTCACCATAGAAAATCAAGACTGAACACTTGTAAATGTTGTAATAAAGTCGACTTAAGAGTTTGTAATTATCCTCGCCTAATACTAATGCCAGGAATGGCAGAAATTAATTACTATGGTATGAAAGATTTCTGCTACTAAGAGACTGTAAAGTACAGCTTTTAGTCGCTGCAGCTGTCCTGCTCTTACATCTCCTGTCTGCTTATGTGAGTTAGAGCAGGTCATCTCAAAGCTTTATATTTGAGATACAGGTAAGTTTTCTCATCAAGAACCATTCTACACTTACTTTAATAGCTTTCATTTCTTTTCTCCCATATGGCCGTTTAATCTAGGTGGTGTGGCCTTTTTAGCTTTTGTCATGTAATGAACTCCCAGGACTGATATAATTCTGGATTAAATTCCTGAACTCTCTGGGCAATATTGTGAGAAGAAGTTGAAGCATTTCCATTGAAACTCTTAAGTGGAGCTGCTAAGCTCTAAGCTGCAAAGTGGATGTATACATGGTGTTTTGAAAAGCACGCATGTTTATAGCGTCTCACTTTACAACTACTGTCTTAAGTTACGATACTAGTTTACAAGAAAGTGTAAGGACATCTTGCGTTTTATAAAAGAAACATTTTCTCTACTTTTTTGCTTTGGAGCTATTGTTGTTTGGCATGTGTGTAGTAACTTAGTAGTTACTAAGTGGAAGCTTGTTTTGATAGTAGTGTTTGGAGATGCCGTTGATTTTAAGACTCTCAGCATTCCTGAGAGTTTATTAATCTGAACTCTGGTCTCTTTTTGTCAGTGCTACTAAAGATGTTTAATGATGTTTGAAACTTCTCTAATTTGCTAGGTTAGGTTTGCTGTCATGTTTAAAGGAAATGTGGAGGAAAACCTTCTCAGGGCAGTTTGACTGCAGTAGGTTAGAAGCCAGGCCGAAGCTGCCTACATCTTTTAGCTTACACAAGACTTATTTGGAAGCTCTGTCTTGAAGTAGTTTTGTATTCCTTACACCTCCCTTTTTAATATACAAGCTTGCTATATTAGACTGGAAGTTTAGCTAGTATGTGAAAGTCTTGTATATTGTACAAGAGAGAGAAAAAAAAGCAGGTTATTCTGTGTTAGAAGCAATCTTATCTATTGTGGTATGTAAGAGTTTCATTGCTAACTGAAGAAACACTATAAATAGTGGTTTGTTTTATAATTGCTCTGAAGAGCCTAGAGAAAACTGCTTCTATTGAAATTCATAGAATCATAGGATGTTTGGGTTGGAAGGGACCTTAAGGATCATTTTGTTCCAACTTCCCTGCTGTGGACAGGGACACCTCCCACTAGACCCAGTTGCTCAGAGCTCCATCCAAACTGACCTTGAACACTTCTAGGGATGGGGCATCCACAGCTTCACTGGGCAACCTGTTCCAGTGTCTCACCACCCTTACATCAAAGGACTTCACTGTAATATCTAATCTAAACCTCCTGTCTTTCACTTTGAAGCCATTCCCTCTTGTCCTGTCAGTACATGCTCTTGCAAAAAAATCTCTCTTGTAGGCTCCCTTCAGGTACTGGAAGGCTGCTGTTAGGTCACCCCAAAGCCTTCTCTCAGCCTTTCCTTGTAGGAGAGCTGCTCCATCCCTCTAAACATCTTGATGGCCTGCTTCCAGACTCACTCCAACAGGTCCCTGTCCTTCCTGTGCTGGGACCCCAGAGCTGGATGCAGTGTTCCAGGTGGGGTCTCACCAGAGCAGAGCAGAGGGGCAGAATCCCCTCCCTCCCCTGCTGCCCACGCTGCTTTGGATGCAGCCCAGGGCACGTTTGGCTCTCTGGGCTGTGAGTGCACATGGCTGGGTCATGTCCAGCCTCTCATCCCCCAGCACCCCCAAGGCCTTCTCACAGGGCTGCTCTCCATCTGTTCATCCCCCAGCTTGATTGGCTCGCCAAGGCTTCCAGATCTGGGTGCAGCTCTGAGCTGTTGCTCAGGAATCCCTGAGCTTGGGAACCCCCCTGCGCAGCTTGATCTAGTGCTCACCCCCACAGTTAACCTCAGTTGCTGCTGGTGATGCTATCTCATTGACTGACTTAAAATTAGCTTTTCTCAAGTTAATTCTACTGAATAAGTGCATCTATACTTAATTCAACAGAATATGAAATTGAAATACTCAGTGTGGTGGGAACTAATTGGACTGAAAGCCTTATGTTCTGCTGAAAGTTTGATTGAAGTTTGTAGAGACCTGAAGTCTTGCAATCATAACAGAGAGCCAACATTGTAAGAACAAATAAACCAGCAGTGAGTTCTTCAGTGACACTATTTTCTTCCCCCCGCCTTTTCTTTTTTCTCGTTAATCAGAAACAGTACTTTAGACTAGGAACTTCAAACTATATGTAGGAACTTAAGGGTCTCTTTATTCCTTTGACAAACACAACACATACTTTTCAAAAGTAGGGGGTGGTACAGATCATTAGAAGTAGGGGGAATGACGAACTCTGGTGAGCTCAAGTTACTTGTTCTTTGTGCCAGAAAATTATTGTTCTCACAGTTATGACTGCCTCTTTCAAATCACAATTATAAGTTGATGGAGCCAGTGGGGGAAATTGTTGAGGGGGTGGGGGGTGAGAACTGGAGCAAATCAAAGTATGTGTGGTGACATTATGATAATGTAGGGATTGTAAGGAAGAAACAAGCAAGAGTGAAAATCAGTCGTTTTTGTAGTTTTGTTGCCAGTAGAAGAACTTAGTTCTGACGTTATTTTTCATCTCTGCAGAGTGGCATAGAGAAGACTTACTCTCCCTACAAACATTTGTTTCAGATGATCTTAAGATATAACTATTTTTTATTCTGAATTTTTAACTCAGAGTAACTTAGAACTTCGTCTACATTAAAAAGGTCTGTGTTCTGGCAGCAGTAAGGATCCTTCTTGTGTGATTCTGAGACTGTCCTTATTGCTGGAAACTGTTGCTTTATGAATAGCCTGAGTTCATTTTAAGACAGAAAGCATCCTACATATGTTTGGTGTCAATGAGAAAATGCTGTATAGTATCAAACAGAATGAGTTTCATGTTATCTGCTAACTTGCAAATGGCTATCTTGTGAAGCTTTTCACTTTTACTTAAGAAGGTTTTTTTCTCTCTACGTAACCAGACAGCATACATCACTATTTTTATATATAATGCAAATTTTGTGTGAATTATGATGATGTTATGCTCCTACAGGTCATCTTTGTTATTCTTTTGCAATATGCATGCAAACAATATGGCGTTTGTAATCATAAATATCGTTTTTTCATGCAAATGTGTCAGTGCAGTGTTTAATGAGTCTTCAGGTAATGTGTTATGCTGTACAGTTTTTTCTAGGTTGTCACCTGAAAGAACAAGCTGAAAGATACAGTACAGCTGGCTAAATTATAAATTCTTTATGAATAATTATATCTGACACTTCCTGTTGCATTTGAGCTATTGAGTACACAGATTGGCATAATAAAAGCCATGGGTCAGTTGATTACTTAGTTAAGGGACATTGCTGAATTTGTTTTAACTGACTAGGCAAAATGTTTTTATGATAAAAAATGATTTGTTGTGCTAAGCAGTGGCAATCAGTAGAACAGATCTGAGGAACAGGATTTTTGTTTTTCTTTTTCAACGTAGGACCATCCTTTGTTCCTTCAGAGTGACTTTTCCCAAAAATCATTTGGATATGGATACATTTGGAAGCTTGAGCTCTGCCTTGGCATTAACATCAAAACAGTCTGGAATCTTAACTCCTGCATTTCAGATGATTGTATTTCATACTTTTTCGTTGTGATAATAACTGGATTTTGTTTAATTTACCTTTTTTTTCCTAATATATAAATTATGTTCTAGACACAAGGACTCAAATATTAATTTCAGGATTCAAAATAGGAAGAGGTAAGGGAATTTTTTACGTGCTGTTTAAGTACCTAATCATGCACTCTGTTGAAGGTGTATGTACCCCTGTTCCTACATCAAATTATTTATATTCCAGAGTGTAACTTCTACACTGTATCTGTTAAAGATACTTCTGTATCTGTTAAATAAATCTGTATCTGTTAAAGATACTTCTGATACTATTTCATCACTTTAAGAAAGGGCTAACACACTGTATTCAAACCAGTCTTCTTAATGCTTGAAATGTTTTTCTTTCCATCTTGGAGTTACTCCTTTCCTCTGAGGTCTGGGCCCCACACCAGGGTACAGTGCTTGCCTGATGGCTTCTGTCTGTATGTAGAAAAGCCCCCCAGCTGCAGTGCTACAGCAAGTGATTAATCTTTCTCGCTTTAGCATTGTACTAGTTGGTAGTTTACTGTCTGTTTTTTAAGCTTTACTGATCCTCTTTTAGGAAAAAGCAAGCATAACTTGCTAAATGCTCACTTGAAATTGCTCATCCACATGGGCAAGTTGCTCTTGCCCTGTGCAAAAGGCAGCACTTGTGGAAAAGTTTTTTGGTGTGGAAAGTGTAGTAAAAAATTACACTCTTGAACGAAATCCATGGTCTTAGTGATAAACACCTTTTTTAGTAACATTTGCATGGATTTATTTAATTTGTTGAATGAAATAAGTAATTAAACTATCTTTTCCTGTAGCAGTTTCCTTAAACTAATTGCAAAGTAGACTTCAATCTTAAATCAATTTATGCTTTAAGACCATGCTTTTTGTATTGGGTTGCCATAAGATGATGATTACGTCACAGATTTTTAGTTAAAATATAGGCAAAAGAAAATTCTTCTGATTTATGCTTATACTGTTCTCAGACAAATTGCAGGTGCCCAATATTTTTCTCTTTTTCCTTGAAAAATTCATATATACCTTTTCTGTGATTGAAGTGCTGTGGTAATAACATTTTACCAAAAGTTTCAATCTAACTATTATTGAGTAGGATGAGTTTAATTGAAATGCTTTTTAATAACAAATATACTTGTTAATAGTAGTGTTATGCTTGGTAGTACCAGAGTAAGTAATTTATTTGCATACCAATTTATTAATTTTGATTTTCTGGTCTTGTACTTCCCTTTGTTGATTGACTAGAAGGAGGTAGAAATCCCTCCCAAGATCAGGTTATTCTGCAACAATTTCAGAAGACTTGTGTTTGTATTAGTAAAATACTTAATTTGTCATTCTTTCTTTGACGACTGGCCACAGGAAAAGTAGCCTAGACTTGTATAGGCTTGTATCAGGTGTAGTGTAAAGGGCACCGGACCAATTAAAAAGGAGCCTGGGTGGAGCAGTTTTCTTCAGTTCACCTTCTTGCTTATCAGAGTCTTTCAAGCCTTGATAAAAGTCACCAGAAGCAGCCTGCACACTGATCCATGTTGTATTAAGTGAATCTTGGCACTTGAAGGTTTCATTTCATTATTTTGGAAATACATAGATGTAAAAAGTACTGCATTAGTTGCAGTAATTTTTAATGTAACATTTTAGGGATAATCTTAGATATTGCCACTGGAAATTGTTTATCTAAGTTTGTCTGCTCTATTCTCTAACAGTTATTCAGATTATGTAAGGTTATTTTACTCAGACAATAATAGCTCTTGGGTTGTGTGATTTATGATTTTATGGCTAAAAATGGCTTGAATTTGCACAAAGTTTTGCAGATACAGGGGGAATAATATCTTGTTTTGTTTCCCATTGGTTTTGGTGGTTTTGGCTTTTCTTTTTTTTTTTTGGATAAAGATGTATTTTACCATGGCCTTTTTTTCTAATTTACTGAATTTATCAATGTCATGAGTTGAAAATAATTGTAGGACTAATTCTTTATATAAGCTATTCTGTGATCAAATATATAAATTGATTACTGTCTTCAAATACAGTATTTTTGCGGCTTCCCTTAGGGAAGAGAAAGTACATCCTGTCCCCATGCTTTAGTTCCTCTCTCCATTACTTCACCAAATGGGTCACATTACTTTCATAATGGAACTTGATGTACACTTCCAAAGCCACTGTTCTGTCAGAGCATTTGTTCTTCAGTCACAAGCATTAGTTGGCAATGAACTGGATTTGTGGAGGTGTTTGGAAAGTGTCATAGATTTTTTTTTTTAATCTTTAGAATGGGAAATCTAGAGTATATGTGAAAAGTTTCTGGAGTCCCCTTCTGTAGCTTCCATTATTAGGCCTGATGTTACCATAAGATATATTCACTGTAAGAGTGAAGACAAGGGAAAAATGAGCTGCTTTTGCTTCTCCCCCAGATTCCTTAGCCATTTATGGCTTCCCATGGTAAGTAACCTTTTTTTCGACTTACTCATCCATTATCACCATCTGCAGAATTCGACAATTTTAGCATTCAAATGGAAAAAAAACCCCAAATTCAGCTCTTTTCTCCCAACTTTAATCCAAAACCAAAGGAATGAACTTGTATCATTTTCCTTGAAATGAATTCTTTCTAGCGTGAAGAGATCTGCACATGGTAAATGCTGAGACAAGAATTCTTTCAGATGCCCAGGATTTGCAAGAGATCGCTGGGAGACATGGTCCTTTCTGATCTTGTCAGCCAGACTTTTACTGGTTTGTTGTATGTTTGTTGTGTTGATGAATGTTGTGTTCTGAAGAATGGAGGGAGATAAGTGTCAGTGTATATGCCATCTATTAAAAAACTATTACATATTTGATAAAGTTGGTAAGTTATTTTGGTTATCTCTTATGGCATAGTTCAGTCACCAAAAGAAGATCTCTTGGTAATTGCAGAGAAGGACCAAATTCAAGCCTACAGATACTAGTAGCAGGCTGCAGTAGTTAATGACTAGCACAGAAAAATTTTCTTCTCTTTTTACTGCATGTCATACATCCATTTGAAATATTTTGTAGCATTTAAAATTTGTTGTAGGAAGCAGTAGGGGTCTATGAAAGTGATTTTGCTTTAAAAAATTCCTGGGGTAGTTTAAAAGTCTATCTGGAATACAATTATTATGGTAAGTGGCAGAGATAGTGTTTATTTACTTATTCCTTGCATGGACTGTCAGACTGTTTAAGCTGAGCCTTTTCAGAGAGTGGTTTCTTTCTGCAGTTTTTGAACAATTTCTGTCAATGTGCAGCTGAAAAGTTTTGGTTGGTAGTGGGTATCTCTTTGAATGCTAATTATCAATTCTGTAAGTTCAGTGATACTGCTAATGATGGATACCTTTTCATACAGAATGAATAAAAGATAATTATAAAAAGCTGTAGCTCATCAGTGAGTTGCCGCTGCTTTCTGATCTTAAACTGTGGATTAGGAAAGTTTATCAGTATATCACAGAATCATTATGTCCATGTGAAATGCTGTCATGACTCCTCACAGCATAAAATCCATTTAGCAATTATTTGTCTTCTTTCATACTAGTCTTCCACATAGGTGTCTCCTTTACAAAAAAAAAAAAACGAAACAAAAAGCAACAAAACAAAAAAACCCAACCAACCAAACAAAAAAAGGAAAGTTGAATTACTGTTCCATTCTTTTGCAGATTTTATTTTTTATTAAGTCTGTTACTTTGTTTCACCTGTCTGTTGTGCTGTCTTTTTTACTCGAAGTTGGCAAGAGCTGGCTGGTTATTCAGTATCTGTTCCAGCTTCTTTATTTTCACTTACAATTTCCCATTATCTATAAAAGTTGACATCAGTGTCTTGTTTTAAGGGATTCTGAGAAGTTTTGTGGAAAGATCTAAGTGCAAAACAGTCAACTCTTTTTTGGACTAAAATTAAACTGTTCCAGAGACTGTAGGGTACCATTACCAGGACTGGATAGGGAAGAGCAGTTTAACTTTTGCACTGGTCAAGTATTTGTTTTCTGTATTTGTGACTTCAGAGAGACAGGCTTCCGTTTAGCAAAATGACTATAGGCAAGGCTGAAAAGGGAAACTTCTGCTAGCTGGAGTATGTGAGTCTTTTGTTAGTGTTGCAGCAGGTGCTGAGGTGCTTGTAAGAGAAACTGGTAACCACATACTTCATTCAGTTAAGCAGCTGATATTTGGCAATTTAACAAGTGTTTCCTTGGCTACTCCTTCCTGATTAAAATATAACTCTTACTGAACATGAGGAAGGAAATACAGACTATCATTTTGACAGATCTTAATAATGTATGCTGTTAAAACAGCACATCGTCTGTCACGCAGTTTGGTGGATGTAGCTCTCCTTACACCTGCCTTTTTTCCTGAAGAGTTTCTCCTTGCTCTTCCACTGCATTAAGCCTGTACTGCCATAAAGTTGCTTTCATCAGTAATTTGTGCTAGTATCTGTTAAAATAAGCACCTGATGTGTAAGAAAGTTTTGCTTCCAGGTAGCCATCTCTGGCAAGGGGAGTGGACAGTACCAATCAGTAGTTTCTAAAACTGCAGAAGTGAGTTTGTCTAGGCTCTTGCACAAGTGAAACTAGCCTCATGGTGAGATTTTGTTGCTTTAGTAATTTAGACCTTTCATCTCCTGCATACTGCCAAGCAAATTTTCTCCATTTTAGATAAACCAGCAAATGTCACACCACGGCAGTGATTAGGTCACAGCAAAGAATTCAAATGTAAGTGCTGAAGCCTCTCATGTTTTTGTTGTCCACTGTAGGCAGTGTTCTTCACTGACACTGAAAGACAAGATAGTGATGGTATAATGGTGTTGCTCTGCTTTTTGGTTAGAGTTTGAAGAACTATCTGTTAATAATGACTTCGATGCAAAGTTTGGAATGATTGATATTCTGTATGTACTATCAGGTTTTCTTGAGCTGTGACACAATATTAGATTATGCAATGAAAAAAAATCTTAACAGTTAAACTTCACAAATCTTTTCTTTCTGCAGCATTGACAGTGAAATATAAAAACAAACCCAAAACCCACAAACCAACCAACAACCTGAAACAAAACAATCAACAAACCTTGAACCAAAACCCATCAAAACAGAAAAAGTTTTGATAACAGCAGATATTTTTTCTGTGAAGTGTCATTTCATTGTGGAAGATAATGCATCTTTTTCTATTGCTAGACATTTAACTTCTTCCCTTCATTCCTACATGCCTGCAGAACACCAGATCTAATGACGACAAAGAAATGAAAATAAATAGAATTTGAGGGCTTTAAAGGTATAATTCTTTCTACAAGTGTGAGTTTTCAAACACTCTTATCCTGCTGATAATATTTTGAGCTGGAAAGTGGAGTCATCCTCATTGCTGAAATCGTTCAGACTTGGAAGTGTAGTAGTTGTTTTACATGATCACACATAGCAATGTAAAGAAATTTCAGAGATGCCACACTCATGTCTCTGTAATTATTTCATTAAGCCTGCCACAAGCATGAGCGGAATCTTTCCTTCATGTAATGGAACCGATCCCAAGTACAAACATAGTAAGACAAATTCAGAAACATGAAATGTGAGAAACATGGCTGATGAAATTAGTTATGAGTGTCTTCTGTGTTTTGGTAGAAGATACTTTCAAATCTCTGTGCTGAGTGCTGGTTCCAATGGATACAGCAGAACCTAATTGCTGGAAGGTTGGAAAGGTTTAAAAAAAACCCTCCTGAGATGGCTGGGTTAGTCGTTTATGGCTGCTCTTAATGTTCCTGTTCTGATTTAATATGGTAAAAGTGGTATGTTCAGCATGTCAAAATCAGCTCAGAGCTTAATAGCTAGAGTTTTACTGTATTGGAAGAATGTGGTTTTGTGCTTATTGCACGAGTGTAGGGTTTTTTTGCCTGGTCTTTATAGTCCTCCTTTGTTCAAACTACTATTTTTCACTTTCCTTTCTATTACCTGTTAATGTGTCCATTTCTTTCCTAATTCCTCTCAACTATTCCTTCTACTCCAAGCCTACAGGTTTTTGTTAGTCTAATGGCAGCCTTCCTTTTAGGCTGTTTATATTGAAGGCTTTTACTTGAGTGCAGTAACTGGCATAGGTACAAAGGGAGAAAAGGAGAGTTCTGTTAGGTTTGATTTGTCCAGGTTGCTGGTTTTTCCCTGTCTTTGTAGGGTTGTCAAGTGCTTATTCATTGCCCTTGATTCTGCAGAACACAGCTGGGCCTAAGGGGTGTTTTTGCACAGTTGAGGAATAGTGTCTCACATTTTTTGGACAGTTCTGCTGCTCAGTTGCGGGCTGATGGAAATGGCTTTTGGACCTTCACTACTGGCTGTCTGCTGTCTTTCAAGGGATGTTTGTCGCGTTGTGAGTGGTACTTGAATGAAAGACTTAATCATGAGAAATATGTGCAGTACAAGCCCTGTGGGGTTGACACTGAAGAAGGGTCTGCTAGAGTAGGAGAGGATGCTGCTTCATGACAAGTGCACACTCACTAATAAGTGATGATTTTTTCCTGGTATATTATTTTGCTTGCAGTGACTGACAAGTGTGGCTTTATCCCAACTGTTAATGGGTTAATATATCATTGAAATTATTTGTGTGTCTCCTTGTTAAAAAGGGGAAGCTTTTAATAGTGTATTCTAGCATATATTTAACAAGGCGAAATCTTCCAGTCTTTGTAAATCACACATAAAAGCCTCTTGTGGTTTAACCCCAGCCAGCAGCCAAGTAGATCCCTGTATTATCAACACTGTTCAGCACACATCCAAAACACAGCCCCATACTAGCCACTGTCAAGAGAACTAGCTCTGCCCTATCCAAAACCAGCAGATTCCACTTGTTATTCCATACCATTTACATCATGCTCAGGTCTCACACTGTTCAATACAAGCTCATGAACCACCACCCCCTTCCCTCCCTTTGATAAAATACCCAGATGTCATTCCCTTCATCTGTGGACCACTCCTGCAAAATGCCCATAAAATATCCTTTGAGTTTATTTACTCCATGACTTTGGGCTACATCTGTTATGGTAGTCACTCCAGATGGGAGAGGTGGTGTGTTATATGGAATTACTGGGCACCAAAGCCAGCTCAGATTGTGTCATTGCTGTGCTTGGACTTCTTGTAAGGCTTCTCCTCCATTGGTTTGAGTAGTTCCTGTTATATTTAGTCCTGTAACGTACAACTCAAATAATGGATTGTAGTAATTTAATGATATATCCATGATAATCTCCACACCTGGTCCTTTTGGATTTATAGGGTTGAATATTGCAATGAACTCCTCTTCTTGTCCCCAGCCTAGCTGCAGCAAGGGGTTCCTGTTATACTCCACCATTAGTGTAGTCCGCATCGTAGTCCTCCCCAAGCTGCAAGGACACAGCCTGCTTCACCATGGTCTTCACCACAGGCTGCAAGGCAATCTCTGCTTCCCCTACTCCAGTGTGGGGCCCCACCAATGGGAGACAGTTCTCCTTGAACTTGTCCAGTGTGGGTCCTTGCCATGAGCTGCAGCTGTTCATAAACTGATCCAGTGTGGGTCGCCTGTGGAGGTCCTGCCAGCAAACCTGCTCCAGCATGGGCTTGTCACAGGGTCACAGCCTCCTTAAGGCACTCACCTGCTCTAGCAGGGGGTTTTACATGGGCTGCAGGTGGATCTCTCCTCCATGATGGAAGCGTTCACGCCTCACAGTCTCTTCAGCTCAGCTTCAGACTGAAGTTCAGCCTCTCAGCAGAGAAGCACTGAAAACAGCAGCACTACCCTGGCCATTTGCCAGCCCAGGCACACTGACATGGTGTTACCAAAGTGTTCCCAGGCACAGTTCAGTAAGGCGAGGAACAGCACAGCAGTACAGAAAGCAATGAAAGTGAAAAGTGAGCACCAGCAAGCACTAGGCTCTTAACGCGTCAGGAAAGCAAGCCCCATGGCAAGCACAGGAGGCTGCTGTTTACCAGCTAAACAGCACTAACAGCTATGTATTCAGTCTGATAGATCCCAGTGGAATCTGTCATTATCTGGAACCCTTTGTGCCCCACGTCAGGTGCAAAAAAGGTTCAACCAAGCCCTGAGCAGCCGCTCACCCGCTCCCCCAGAGCAGAATGGGGGAGGGAATCGGAAGGGCATGCTCTAAAAAAACTCATGGGTTGAGATAATGACACTTTAACAGGGAAAGCAAAAGCTGTGCACAAAAGCAAAGAAAACGAGAAAACAAATTCACCACTTCCCATGGGCAGTTGTTCAGCCATCTCCAGGAACAGGGCCCCATCATGTGTAACTGCTACTTGGGAAGACAAACATCATCACGCCAAATGTTTCCTTTCTTCCTCTTTCTTCCCTCCCACTTAATATACTGAGCATGATGTCACTTTAGCAATTGTATTTGTTCTGAGAGAGGACAAAAGGTGGAAAATATTTTGAAAACGGAAGTTTCAAGGCTTCAAGTTAAGAATTGAGGGAATTAAAGGCTGAAAGAAATGGAGGACTGAACATCTGTAGGTGGAAGGAAAAACAGCTTCTGTGCTCTATTGGTTAAAATTCTGCTATAATATTTAGTATGAAATAAATAATGCAAACTATCAGGTTTGTTTTCACATTGTGAGAATTGTGTCTAGGTTAAGAAAGCTGCAGCAGCAAGAGTTCAAAGGAGACTGAGTGTGTTGTATCATTGCTGCAGTTTATATCTGAAAGAGCTGAATGTCAGAACAATGGGAGAAGTGTGTGAACAGAGTGCACCTTAAAGTCCTCATAGGCTTTCAGGAACAAAAGAACGATTTTGCAAGGCTCCTTTATCATTTGAATTGTATGGTATGTAGATAGCTAATGTTATGTAAGTTACTGGCTGTAGATTTGAATCCAGAAAGAATCCAGAATACCTGCTAACCACTTGAAGGTTGTGAGGCAATTCTAGCAACATTTGCTTGTCTTCTGTTCTAGCAGCACAGAGGCAATCATTGGACAGATCAATGAAGTTGAAAGCTTTAGTCACAAGATTTTTTTAACCGAAGGATATGCAGTTTCTCAGGCCCTTTCAAATCTTTGTTTGATTAATTAACCACCAAGTGCTGCTATCTGGGCTTAATCTACATGGGAATGTGAAAAAGTGATTGCTGGTAAAATGTGCCTTCAGCACATTACTGAATTGTAGCACCTTCCTACTTCTTACCTGCTGGTAGCTTCTGGCCTCTCACTACGGATTTCCATTTTAACAGCCACTTTTTTACTGTTCTGCCAGTGTACCTGGACCAGTAAGTGGAATCAGGTGACTGAAAACCTGAATTTTTAACAGCCTTTTAATAAAAATCAAGAGGAATTGTCTTATGACAATTATATGAAGATTCTTCCTCTCTTTTTCAGAAACAGTTGATAGAGTTGTTTCTGATAGAGGTCTGTGACCACCTCAGATGAAAGATAAAAAAATCCTAGCACTCAGGTTATCATACAGTTACTTACTAGGGATACACATTTTTCTTGTCTTTGTTAATAAGTGGTTGATTTCTGGGGTTGTAAAATTGCATTTATGTAACTAGATGTTTTTATTGTATGGTTAGGATTTCTCAACAACAGAAGTCGAAACATACATGTGTAAGTGGAAGGAGAAGGGCAAAGATCACCAAAGCTTAAAGATTTTGAGGAGTTGATGGCACAGGTCCATAAGGCTTCTTGCTTCTTTGCAGTAAACCTTTCAAGCCCTGGTTTTCTTGTCTGGATGGAGTCAGGGCAATCAGTTCAAATGTACACCATCAGTTCAAATGACAACTGCAAGTTATTTGTTGTTGTGAGTTGCCCATCTGTTCTGCAGAGGTCTTCATAATGAACACTACAGTCTGTTTCAGTTGTGGTTAAGACCTTAAATTACTTTCTCTGAAGTGCATGGATATTAAACATTCAAAAAAGTGATGTGAGATCAGGTAGTAAAATCTCACTGAAGATTTTTTTCTTCATGAGATTCAGGGCTGGTTTTGATCTCAGTTTTAATTACTGGAAGCCAGGGATCTCTTGGTCTCTTGGTCTGTGTGAAAAAAAAAGTGCTTTTTAAATGACTCTAAATTCTCAACAAGGAGGATGTGGGAACATAATCTTCCAGTGTATGACAAATGCGTCCATAACATTTTGTCAAGACTTGATCTGGGATAGCAATCCAGAGTCGTCTTCAAAAGCCTCCTGCCTCTAGCAGTGATTTTTGATTTCTGATAATGAGCCAGATTTTATTTAGAGAAGGTCATAGTGTGTTCATTACAGAAAATGAGTTCACTTCTGCAATAATGCTTTGCTTTCATAGTATTTTAAGACTTTAAGAACTTTGACACTCTAAGATTGCTTCCCATTTTTATCCATGCTTGTAAATGCATGTTGATTGGAAATGATCTTGTGCCCTCAGCACTAAAAAAGGAAATAGCAGAATGTAAAGTGTAGTTTGAATGTAATTAAATCAGTGATTCTTTGTCAGAAGTTGGAAAATGTTCAGTAGGATAAAATCTGGCCAGACAGATGTTTTTATTCAAGCTATCTTGCAGAGGTTTATTTATCTGTTGTTGTACAAATACTCTTCTGTGTCCTTGTATTTGTTACTTTGTTCTTAGGACTGTGTCAAGACCTTGTTATGAGCATCTCATGGTCTGAACAATTAACCAGGTTGTAATTGGAAGAAGGGTCTGGAAAGCACTTAAAGTAAGAGTTTTGAAGGAAGTGGTTTCACAGACTGTGGAGCCACACTAGTGGTGTGTTGCTGCCAAACAAAATTCAGTTTCCACCGTGCAGTGCCTCCTCTTTGCTTGAGCATTCTCAAGTTCTCTGTTAACCTTCTTGTGGGTAAGTTAATTAAGCAGTCCAGCAGAAGACCATCTACAAATTTGAGTCATTCCCAAAGCATTCCTAAGCTTTGAAACCACCTTTCTGGAAGATGCTGTTTTAATGTGACTCTGTTAGGAGGTGCTTTGAACAATATAGTGATGAAATTCTAAAGTTCTGCTAATCAAGACAAGCTAGATGTCAGTTAAGAAAACATGTTTTCTAATGTAAAATGCAGCAAAATATTTTTCTTGCAAGGAATTTTACTGACAGTGTAATTTATAAAAGCTTTTCTAAGCAAAAGTTTCATTAACTAAATTGTATTTTAAATGTATACCTTACTAGTAGGACTTTGTGCACATGCAGGTATTATACAATAAACCACAAATACAGCAGTAAGTGAATTTGATTTTAAAAAATCCACCAAAATAAAACCAAAAAATAACTGCAGTACTTTAGAACTTTGAGACCATCAAATCACGTTTTTTTAGTTGGATTATATTACAAATGCATCAGACTCTCTTAGGTTTTCTGTTACCATGTGAAACATCTGCTCTGAGGCAGTGTTTCCTCATTTTCTGTTGCTGTAGTTCTCTGTTTATGCCGCAGCTGCCTAAGCCCTACCAGAATGAAATGGAAACGGCTTGCATTTCTGTTACGTGATTTCAGATAGATACATTGAATGCTTGCTGTTAGTGAAAGCAACTGTGTCAAAGTGGTTTCTGTGGAGGGCAAGGTACTGGCTGGGCTGAAATACAAACTGTAGGTGTTTGCATGTGAAAGTCAAGTGAGTTTTAAAAACCATGCCCTCCCTATTAACAGATGAGTGCAAAAGTTACGAAGAATAATTCTTTGTCCTATGACTTCATATTTAATACCTTTTTTCCTGGAGATGGTACTCAGTCTATTGGGTGTGTAAAAGAAGGGCATAAACTTCTTGGCAATAAAATTTCATCCTATTTCTAAATGAGCTTAATAGTGTAATAACTGACATTATAGTTAAGTACACATCCCTAATTTCAGTCATACTGAGTACAAGCACAGCAGCCAAAACCAGTATAAGACACCATGTTTTAAAGGTGTTTTCAAAACCTTTCTGTCTTGCCCTTTCTTTCCCTCTCCTTCTGTGCTGCTGACTCCTGCTCTACCCAGTGCATTACTTCTCTCAGAAGTTAAAAGGAGTGAATGACTTGGAAGGCTGGAGCTAAAAGTGAAAGAATCCCACTTCCCTTAGTAGCTGTCACTGCAGGTACAACAAAACTTTAAAGTTTTTGTGCTGTTGCAGTAGGGCTACCTCATATGCTCTCAGTCTGAGTCTCCAGATACACTGCTGCTCATTGCAGATCTTTTGCCAGACACTTTTCCTCCCAAGATGCTGAAATTCAGTTCAAAAGCTTGGAATTCTGATCCCAGTGATTAGGGTCTCTTGCTAATGCAGTTCAATATCTTGCATCTGAAATTTGGCTAGTTAGCCAGGTGCCTCCTAATGCCTGATGAAGAAAATGTTGATGTGGGAAAAGCATGTCTAAATTATAGGAATTCACAGTGCTAAATATCTCTGTATTTTTGTGGTAGTATGCTTACTGCCATTTTAAATGTCATTCTGGAAACCTTGAAGAGTTTAATAACCTTTTTTTCCCTTTATTGAGGTTTACAGATTAGCTTTATGATATTAATACATAACACCAATCCAGTTTAGGAACACTGTAGCATGCTGCTTTTGAGATGACTATTTGGAGACAAAATAGTGAACCACTATATTAACAAACAAACAAAACTCCAAACCCTAGTATCCTAATAGACTGCAATAAAATAATGGGAAAAAATTAGCCATTCTGAAAGTACTCTGAGAACTGGATTAATCTTGTGTTTTGTACATTTTTGGCTAGCTACAGGAACACATAGTCTTTATAATTAGTGTTTCTTTCTCTAGGATGAATGTTTTTTTCCAGTAGTCAGCTCTTCTTGCTGCTCTTCTTTTTTTTTTTTTTTTTTTTTTTTTTTTAATCCTTTTTCTGTTGTAACAGCAGCAGTCTTTGGGTTAGTTTCAATACATTTTGAATATTGATTTTAAGATAAGACATAATTCTACAGTGAAATTTGTATTGTAACTTACAAGCTTAAGTTAAAGCACTGTAACTGCACTTACTGTAGCTTTTTAAGTTAATACTCTGAAAGAAAACTGAAAGTACTTATAAAAAATCTCATATAATGTATTACTTTATGTTCATTATCATGTTTTATTTCTGATAAGAAATGCCTACCATCTGTTGCCACTTGAAAAGCTTCCTATTGATGAATTATGGGAATGTGATCTCTTCCATAATAATACTTCCAGTGTGTCTTGGGTGGATGTAATACATATTTATCCCTTGTCTGACTCTTAAGAAATGTTGAGGCAGTGGAAAAAGTGGAGGAGGAAGGATATGGGGAATAACACACTGGGGCTGACAGTTGTGATGGTAGGTGGGAAGCAATCAAGTAAGTAGGCCAGGTTGTTGCATTTAGTGTGTATGTACATGTTCCTTACTTTAAAAATCTGCCATTCTCTTACTTTTCACTCTTACTGCTCTTCTTCCTAAACAGAACCTTTTAAAATGCCAGCTCTGATTTAGTGTTGGTGCTTTATACATATTAATATAAGGCAATTTTTAATCATCATTGCTTGACGTCAGGAAAACCTTAGTCTTGAATTTCTTTGCACTGTGTTTGCTTTTGCCTTCAGAGCTGAAGGCAGCTAATTCCAAAATCTGTCTCCAGCTTCCTATAGAGAAGCGGGGTGCTTAATTTCTCTGCTCTGTTGAATTCCCATTTGTACCTTTTAAAGGCACTTTCATTTTCTTTCCTCATGACATAGTCCTGCAGCAAAACTCTGTAGTGGGCTTCTATAGTAAAGATTTGGAGAGGTTACAGGTGGTCTTTATGAGAGGGGTTTAATAATGGTTGTGCTGCAAGTCAGAGTTGAGGGTATGACATTGTTTGCATTTGGTTTTCTGCAGCTGGCATACTGAGAAGAAAAAAAACACATTTATTGTCATTTTCCTGAATTTGCTGTGACCTTGCTGTATCAGAGGCACCATCTTAGAGAAACTGTAAAAGCCTGAAACACTGTCTGGATCATTTAGTTAACTTCACTTTTATCTCCACCATCTCCCACTGTCTTTAAGTAAACAAACAAGGTGCCTGATTACATTTCTACATTATCTGAAGTATAGGAGTATTACAGATATTTAGGAACATTTTTCTAAAGCCCACTTAACATAGCCCTTAGATAGTCTGCACATGTGGTTTCTTTACAGTGTATCTTTAATTTAAAGAACTCTTTCTGGTTTTCCCTTGTCTTGTAAGTAACAGTCATACAGCCATCTTAGATCAGGATGTGATAGGTGAATATAGGAAAAACATAGGGTTTTTTTCAATCATACTGTGTTCTGATACTTGGTCCAGTTTCATGCCATTCTTCCTTAATGTGTTCATCTAGAATTGAACATTATTTCAGAAGATGCAGTACTAGTGGCTTACAACATTGCACTTGCGGGCAGACTGGCTATTTAAGTTGGCCCATGATAGGTTCTGGGTTAGTCTCTATCTGATTATGGCTGCAGTAAATAATGTTTGAAGCTTGTGCTTTCACATGTTTGGACGGAAGGCACTGTCCATCTGTCGCTGGGGGGGTTTTTAGACTGCTAAGTCTTGGCATCTATGAATTCAAATCTACAATAAATCAAATGAAACTCAATATTTATTGAAAATTAAATGTGAAAGTCAGTGCAGGGATTATGTCTTTCTTCTTGGAAGTGTTCTATTATGCTATTGGTAGGTGAAGATGTAGATATGTTTTTAAAGTAGAGTTAAATACTGTGTATAGCAACTCTATTCTTGCCATTTTTCTGACAAATAGGTGTTTATTGTCTTTAGTTGATTTTATTAGAGGAATAACAGTTACTTACTTCATTTTCAATATATCTTCCTTAATTTAGTGCTTTACAAGCATCTGTTGTCAGGTGAAAATTTGAAGAACACTAACTTTGATGATTTCAGTATTTGTTTATCTCTTTGGTTGCAAACACATTGATGGATCAGTTTTGAAACCATTTTTAGCTAAAATTTGACAGGCAGTTGCTTGACTGTTCAGGAATCTAATGTGGTAAATTAATTTTAATAAAGACTCCAAATCTAAGCAATGTATAGGAAAAAAGATTGAAATAAAACCTTATATCAAAATGTCACTGTATTCAACCGTGGTATTAAACACATGTCTAGGTAAATGAGGTTTTTAAGATACTTGGCAAACTGAGATTGAATGGTTCTTGTTGTTGTTGTTGTTTGTGGTGATGGCTTTCTGGGGGGGGGGGGGGGGTGTTAAATTTATTTTTAATATATTTAACATTTTAATAGTACTTACGTCTTGTGAATTTTCTAAGAAAGTTAATTCCTGTGACAGCTGGGAGGAGGTGGTGTTTTATGTTCCTCATTTCACTCTTCAAATTGAAATGACAGAAAATGTTATCAAAATTTATGTGAAGGGGTGTGGGACCCAGTTTTGAGTCACTCAGTCACTTAGACTTCAACTTCATTGCTGTTTCTCCTGTCTTAATGAAATCCTTCTTTTCTTCATTATGCCTTTTACTAATGACATGTAAGACAGAAATTTTGAACATCTTTGTGGTTTTGACAATTTACTGCAGAGCCTATTTAATTTTCTCTGGACAGAAACAGGTGTTTAAAGGAGAAGTACCAGATAGATCAGCCTCTCATTGTACCATAAAAGAAAACACATGAAAATACATGAATAAAGAGTGGATGGGTAGACTTAATGCTACTGTGTCCTGATTATTGCTTCTACTTTATCTCAAACATTGTGTCAATTTTTACATGTCATTTATCATCAATGCTGTCTTTTACTTTACATTGAAATGAATGAAATCTTTGTAAAAGTGAATGTGTTTTGCTTTGGGGTGAATATTTCTTAAGCCACCTTAATGCAACTCTTATTAATGGTGTGAATACACCTCAGGTAGTTTCTCTTTAACCAGTTAGTCAAGTCTCCTCAAGAAAAGAGACAAGTTCTCTTGAGTGTAATAGATTAAAGAAATAAATACTACATGGTTATTTTCAAGGATGTTTTCATGAAAGTGGTGTGATGTGGAAGACTTCTTTGTTTTGTTATTACCTGATAGCTGACATTACCATTAATCATGGTCCAAGTTTTCTAAAAGAACATGGCAAACTTAATTTCAAATCAGTTGGCTAAAGGTCCTGTTATTTGTGCTTTGGTTGACTTGCAGCTTTTTGTCTTTTGATCATGAATGTGAAATGTGAATTGGCTAGGGAAGAGTAAGAATTTCTAGCCTAAAAATATGTTTAGCATAAAGCTTATCACTGAATCAGGCTCTGGGTAGCAATACTGAAGATCAAGTTTATACTTACTATGTATAGGAAATTTTACTACAGAAGTATTCAGATAGAGCTTACTTGGTTGCCTGGTGGTTGCAGGGAGGGAGCTAAAACCATTTCACTCATTTGTTTAGTTACAGAACCAAGACTAAAAATGAAAAAAAACAAATCAAGAAAAACTAAACAGCCTTTTCAGTTACCAGCTCACATAATCACTTTAAAACTAGGATCATAAGCTTTGATTTTTAAAAAAAATTCTCCAGTATTCTTGTGGCAATAGTAATGCTCTCATATAAATTAGAAATTCTAATATGTTTGTGTCAAGGATGCTTTCACTTGCTGTGTGCAAAATAAAGTGGGTTTTTTGTCCTTGGCTGGTTTTTTTGGGTCTTTTTTTTTCCTTTTTGTGATGTTGTCTAAACTGTGATTGAAACAAATAAACTTAGATTTGGGGAGTATTTCAGGGAGAAAAACGTGGTAGTCTAGACCTTTAGTACTGACCCAGTGTTCTTCTCCTACCACCTTCCCTTTTGTTTAGTTGTGTTCTCAGGCTTTGTGAATGTGTTCTGTAGGCAGTGTTCTTGGAAGCAGTACCTGTGACACAAGCATGCAATAATACGAGATACTGGGAAGAAATCAGTAACTCTTCTGCATCTGCTTATAAAGTTATACCTGCTAAAGAAAGTTCCCGATTTATTAAGGAACAGTGAAATGTCCCAGCATCCCCACCCACCTTGTCCTCCCCAAGTACTGAGATATGTTAAAACAAAATAGGTGTTGATATTAGCTTGCAGTAGGAAGGCATAGGGACTGTCTTTCTAGTGACTTCATGAAAGGTCAGTGCCTTCCGATAACTTTTATATAGGCCGTTTGACCTAGTTTTTAATCTTGATTGACTGACCTGATCTCCTTCAGTGACAAGATGACCTGCTTAGTGAATGAGGGAAAGGCTCATCTTGTTTATATGGACTTAGTAGAGCTTTTGGCACCGTTTCCCACAGTATTCTGTGGGAGCAACTGGCTGCTCATAGATTGAATAAGTGCACTCTTTGCTGGGTAAAAAGCTGGATGGATGGCCAAGCGTAGAGACTGGTGGGAAATGGAATTAAATCCAGCTGGCCATCAGTCACAGGTGGTGTTCCCAAGGGTTTAGTATTAGGGCCAGTTCTATTTAATGTTTTTATCAACAACCTGTACCAGGGGATCAAGTACCCCTTCAGTCAGCCTGCAGAAGACACCAAACTGGGTGGGAGTGTTGATCTCCTGGAGGGCAGGAAGGCTCTACAGGGGTATCTGGACAGGCTGGTTTGATGGGCTGAGGCAGTGGTATGAGACTCAAGGCCCAATGCAATGTCCTGCCCTTGGGTCACAACAACCCCATGCAGTGTTACAGGCTCGGGACAGCAGTGTCTGGAAAGCTTTCCAGCAGAAAAGAACCTGGGGGTGCTGGCTGACACAGCCAGCAATGTGCCCAGGTGGCCAAGAAGGCCAATGGCATCCTGGCCTGTATCAGTAATAGTGTGGCCACCACGACCACGGCAGGGATTGTCCCCCTGTACTCGGCACTGAGGCTACACCGTGAGTTCTGTGTCCAGTTCTGGGCCCCTCACTTCAAAAAGAACATTGAGGTACTGGAGCAAATTCAGAGAAGGGCAACAGAGCTGCTGGTGAAGGGTCTAGAGCACAAATCCTATGAAGAGGAGCTGAGGGAACTGAGGTTGTTTAATCTGGAGAAAAGGAGGCTTGGGGAGAACTTCTCACCCGCCACCTGAGAGGAGGCTGTAGCCAGGTGGGGGTCAGTCTCTTCTCCCCAGAAGCAAGTGCTACAAGAAGAGGAAGTGGCCTCAAACTATGCCAGGTGGGGTTTGGACTGGATATTAGAAAAGATTTCTGTGCCTAAATAGTGGTCAGGCAGTAGACCAGGCTGTCCAGGGCAATGTTGGAACCCTGAAGGTATTTAAAAGATGTGTAGATTGGCACTAAGGGACATGGTTTAATGTGCCTGGCCGAATCCATAGTCCATGGAGCCGGCAATTAAAGTAAAGTAGGTGAGTGTTACTGACAAACCAGCCAAGCTCACCAGCATGGACAGGCGTGTGTGTCTTTAAGGGGGAGATGGGAAGAACAGACTGTTGGGGTGACCAAGTGAGTCTGGCTGACTGCCAGGGACACAGCAGAATCTGGAAGTCTCCATGGTGAGACTGCTGGTGAATGTGTTGTTTACATTTCTTTTTTTCTGTTTCAGGGTAGTCCTGTTTTCTGTGTTCAGTTATTAAGATACAGCTATCTGCTTTATTGAAGGTAGAGTACTGGTGCCATCTGGTGGTGGTAGTACATTCCCAGGAATGAGAAAAACGACTTGTGAGGAATTCCGTTGAGGTCTGAGAAATTGCTGGCACGATACTAAAAAGAGTACATGGATTTATTTGCTGCCTTAGCATGTAATTATGCTGTTGAATTAGGTCATAAAAAGCTGTACAAGTATTCATAACTAGTCTTGCTAGAGCAAATTTAAATCTTTTTTTTTCTTTCTGATCAACAGAAAGGTTTGTTTTTAGTAGTTTCTTTTACAAAACAGTGCTTTGCAAACACAACATAAAGGAGTTTTATTGGAGCTTACAATATTTTAAAACTCAGTTTGAAAGACAAATTATCCTCTGTTACTGCATTTTGCTAAACCCAGCTCAAACTTCTCACTGCTAGTATTTGAAGTCACTGTGCCCTTTTATAAGTGGCTTATATATTGTCAAAGTTCAACAGCTGACAAGAGTACACCTGACAACAGTTGAAATAAACAACTTTGGTATCTGAAGCCAAAGCAACCACAATATTGTTTTCTCTATCCTTCCGTTGAAAATGTGTCTTGCATCTTAAGTTGCTTACCTGAGGTAATATCCTCATCCTTGTTTAGAGTGTTGTACAGGCTGTACTGACATTGCTAGCAATGAAAATAGGGCTATGACTTCTTCTCCAGTTCTCTTGAAGTAAATTTCTGCTGATAAGTATCCTGCCCTACAGTGGAAAAACTTGCAAAAGAGGAAGGTACTTTATTTTAAGCTGATGAGGCTTTTTAATTTAGTTCATGTAGCCATTACTCTTCATTTATTGCAAGTCAGCATATTATTCTATTAAGTTACTTGTAAATAAATTGCCTTATATAGAACAGAGGTCTATATCTTCAGTCATTAACAACCTCTTTCTGCTACAAATTATTAGAATAACAGACTATTTTTGTTTTAATCCAGCTAGTTGAAGAAGACAAATTCTGTGCTTGTATTTCTTCATAATTTCTGACCTTATGACCATACAACACTTTACTTGCATTGTGATGGAAGTGTGAGTTAGACTTAGTTCTAATAACTAACTGCATTAGTTCTCTCATTACATGGTTGTGCTCACAATTTTTTAAAATTCTGTCTTTATGGAATAAGGTGTTTGCAGGCCTTTTCAGCTAGTATAAGTTGTGGAATTAAATAGAAACAGCTATTAAAATTGAACATATGTAATAGTACTTAAGATTTTCATGTTAATATTTAAATTAATATTTTAAAAGTTAATTTATCGAAATTTATTGGTCATCTTTGGGAATAATGAAACTGATGACCATAGCAAGGGCTTTATTTTTTTCTACACTTTAATTCAGCTCATTGAAAATGTAGGTTTGTCTACTGAGTTTCACCAGTGTGTAGCTACTAGCAAAAGTGAGATGCTTACGCCTGATGTAAGCCACACGATCATAAGTGTCAGATTTGAAAATTGTCTTTTCCACACTCAGTTTTGGATCTGAACAAAGTTCCATTGTTGTAATGCTTTGTTCTTTGATTGCCTTAAATACAGTGTCCTTATGAATTGAGATACACCTGTTGCTTCCAGTACTTTTGTCATTTAGCTTTGGGTGCTGTATGACTTACCTTTCAGTAATTATTCAGCAAAATTGTTATTATTTGCTACATTTAGCTGTTTTCCTCAGGCTTTCCCCACTGTGAGCATTATACTTCTTCTTTTTAATGAAGTAACATTACTGTACTATGTTTCAGCAAAAGAAAAATATGTATGCTTATCCTGTTAAAATAGCAAGGTTGTAATGGTTTGTAAATCTGTCAGGCATTCACTTCACTTCTGGATTTGTACCTGATAAGAATAACTTCCTGTTTTGCTTTACAAAGCTAGGTGGTACAAACAACAGTTACAGTTTGACAAGTTGTTAAGAGCAGTCACAGCACTTGAGAAATCCTTTAAAGAAAATATTGGTACTCACTTCTGACTTACTACAGGATCAGTACAATAATCCGCTTCCCCAGTCTTCAGCAACCATCTAGATCTAAAAAAGAACTGAACTTCTGTGTCTTTAGTTTTCATAGTGCATCACTATCACCCTGTAACTAGAACAGGAGGAGTATGGTGATGATTTAAGACCAATTTGGTTGTTGGTTTTATTCTCACAGATTGAGTGGCGCTTCCTTCTTCCACATGAACCAAAGTGTAACCTTGTCTTTTTCCAGCAGTAGTGAGGGAAGTTGCATGACAAGTCCTTCTGAAAGACTGTTACTCGAGTTTATGTTGTGATGTGCATTTGGAATGGGGATAAGCCTCTGAGCTGGTTTCTTTAGAAGCAGTGTCACTGCTCTGTTCTCCACATTTTGCTGGAGAAATAGATCTTTTAAATGACAAAGTGTTATGGACTTTGTTCTACTGTATGAGAGGCTTTCTTTCCTCAATGGGAATTTTTTTGGGGAGTTCCAGCAAAAGAGCATCTCCTGCAACTCTGCATTGCTTTCAGTTAATAGTAATTTTTTTAACCTTTCTTTTTTACTTTGAATTCAATCAAAGAAGTTCATGATGGAACTGCGAAGAGATTTTTATTGTCATTGTTCTGAAGTTTCTGTCAAGTGCTATCATGAATATCTTGTTTTGTCATTGTTTTCATTATTCCCTTAGCAATATAACAGAAAAATCAGTAACTACAGGCTATGCCTTCGATTTTTTTCAGAGCAGGAAGATGGAACTAGTAGTTCTCTTTACCTGTCTCTGTAACAGCTGAATCTTCACTGTGTGAATCAGTTAGAAAAACTGCTTCTTCTGTCAAACTTACCTATTCATGTGAGATTGTATCACCTTTAGCCAGAGAATAAAGGTCTTCTTTTTTATTATTTTTTAAAATATCATTTTATTCTGGCAAATACCTAGAGATTCTGGAAATACGACTTACTTCCTTTGAGAGTATTTTTGGAAGATTAAGATACAGAGAGCAGATTACTTGAAAACATAGCTTGAAAACTGAGAATGCTGCTCATCTGAATGGGCACCTTCAATTCAAAATATTTTCTTTTCTTACAGACTGTCTAGTCCTTCCATTGTGCTTCAAGGTTTCTGCTTACTTATTTGGTTCTTTACCCTGTCATTTTTGAAGATAATGAATTTCTTTTTATTTTGCAATCATGTGTTACAGGACTTCTTAGTTTTTTGAGTAATTTTCCTTGTCTTGTAGGAGACTGTGCTAAATCTTTTTTTCTTTCTTTTTCCTGAGGATCAATTTTTTTCCCCCCTTTTCTTGCTTACAAGTACTTCTGCCCCACTGTTATCTTAAATTAACAGAGATACCTAAATACTCAGGTGAATTTAGTGGGTGAGTCTTTTTGGCAGGTGTATTTTGAAGAATTTTGGATGTTAACTTTCAGACTATTCTTCTGTCTTTTCAGGTCTCTGGATGGCAGACTCTGAAAAGAAATGCTGTTTTAAGAGGTATGCCTCATGTAGGCCAAAATATTCTGGAATGGTGTCTATATAAATGATAAGGCTGCACTTCTGAGGAGTCCCTCTGCTGATCCTCTCTGTAATCTTGCATGAATAATAGTTTCAGTGCTGACATATCTCTGAAATGTGAAAGCTTGTACAGAGATATGCAGGCTTCTTTTCTTGGTGATACAGTTTTAATAGACAGGCCTGTAATATGTTGCTTAACTTTTTGCTTGATCATCTGAAGAGAACATTGCCTTAGTGGGTGAAGTGGATGAAGCGCTAACAAAACAGGCTGACTTTCTGAAATGTGCATATCCCCTTCCAGCCTCTCCCGACTCTGTGTGTGTGTGTGTGGTTGGTTGGCTGGTTTTTAATTGGGAATATAGTCCAGATGCTTTTGTAAATGTCCTCACTCCCTTTTTGGTGTGTTGTAAGACTTCCAGACAGTGAGAGGCTGACACCATGCCAACAGTGTGGTTTAAAATAATGTCAGCTGGAACCAAGATGAAGAAACACAAATCTTTTTGCAAATGATCTTTTTTTTCATGTTAGCTGAATGTTTGGAACATTTTCTGTGTTTGTTTGGGGTTTCATGTTCCAGCACTGAAAGGAAGTGTCTCTTGTCTCTCCATTGTTGTATGTTGTTTCTGAATAATTCATTGCTTGGCAGCTGTTAAGAAAACAGTCTTTTCAAAATGGAATTCTTCTACCAGGTCTCCCATGCATTTCAAGCAGATGTGGTGGCATATATTAGAAAAGTAGGCTTTGTCTTTGTAAGAGAAAGATTGGTCTGAGTATTTTCTTTTCTTAAGTTTTTTAAACAGGATCTCTTAATTCTTTTTAGGCACTTCAGAGGGTTTTGTATTTCTATAAAGCAGGACAGTGCTGATTTGTTTTGTTCTGCCTCCAGAATAATAACCAGGATGAAGTACTAACAACTTGGATTAAAAGTGGGTCTTCAGCTATTGACTAAGATTTTGGTGTTGCTCTTTTTTATTCAGTGTTTACAAGAGTCCTAAGGAAAGTGATGCTAAGAATTAGGGAAGATGTTATTTCTATTTTCAACACAACCTGTGGACAGAAATCAAGATGAGGGTGCTGCACTGCTCTTGGAGGTGCACACTTGTAGGATGAGAGGCATCGTACCCAAGTTGCAATGCAGGAGATTCCTAAGAGACAGCAGGAGCATTTTTTGCCTGTGAGGGTGGTCAGGCTCTGGAAGAGCTTGCCCAAAGAGACTGTGGAATCTTCGTTGTTGAGGGTTTTCTGTGCAAAGAAAGAATAGGCCCACATTTACTCAATTTAAGTGGGCTTGCTTTGAGTGCAAGTTTGGATTAGAGCAGCTTGGAGAGATTACTCCATTATATCCTTAACATTATCCTATGAATCTATGTAACATGCTGCAGGGATGTTTTTTTTCCATTTCACATTTCCTGTAAAAACAGCTGAGGCTCAGGTTGGTGTGTTTTGTTATGTGTCTTTTTTGGGTGGGTTTTTGGGGTTTTTTGGTGGTTTTTTTTCTGGTTTGGTTGTTGTTGCTTGTTGGTTTTTTTGTTTGTTTGTTTGGTTTTTTTTTTTTGCTTGGTTAGTTGGTGAGTTGAGAAGAGTTTTGTGATTATAGAACTGAGGAGTGACTTACTACTATTCCAGCAACGTGGTTTTGAGGGAGAAGAACGGTGCTTTGGCTCCAGTATTCTTTAGTTGTCTAAGTAAAAAATAAGACTCTTTAAATTTTTTAATACATGTCACAGTTCAGTGAGTGGATTGAAAGTTTCAAAGTTGTCTGCAGTTCTTAAAGTTTGAGAATTGCTTGTGGGTTACTATTTGAGCAGGTAAATATCAGAAGAACTAACAATTTAATTTAGAAGACCTAAGAAATTTCTGTGTAACAGAGGTTTGCCTTTCTTGGCTTTGGCTTTCTAAAAACTAAATTAAGGTATGGTATTTTCTGTTGTCTGCTAACTTCCATGGAGGTTTAGTGGTAGTCTGAGGTTCGCAGTGTTCAAATGAGCTATTAGGTTTGGAACATGATACTGTAAATGTTCAGGATTTGGTCTGTCATCTGAATTTGCCTGTTTTTATATAGAACAGCAGCTTTCTGTGAAACTTTTACTTCTGAACTTGACTGTGAGACTGTGAAAGATTCAGAAGCTCTTGAGCATGTGTCTTCTACACAGTGGTTGATGGGTCACATTACAAAATAAAGCAAATGCAAATAGTTTCTTTTAGAGGCTTGCTGTTCTTACTAAGTCCTGCACAGTCTAGTGAGTCTCTGTAAAAAAAGAAGTGTCAATTGGGACATACGTTTTTGTTCTGAATTTTTTAAAAAATATTTTTAGGCAAGAAGGTATCAGCCTAGGTTGTGCTTTGGAAAAGTAAACTTACCATCTCCTATTGCTTCAGGCTGGTGTGTGTGACTTTAATGTCAACCCGATTCTTTGTGTTGTCTTTTTACAGCAGCCAGTTTTAGATGTTGAGCTCATGCTAAATTCGTTGAGTTAGTGTCTCTGTGTGATAATGATTGTGTAACAGTCGTAAGCAGCTTGAGATCAGTCAATATAATAAGAAGTTCAGCTTGTTTATTACATGGATAGGCAAAGGTGGTGTGATAGTATAGTAAATTTGTAGGATTGTATGATAACTCAGGTTAAAAAGACATCAGGAGATCATGTCCATCATGTCATCTGGTTCCCTGCACTAGGACCTGAGGGAATGGCATGACCCTGTGTCAGGGGAGGTTTAGGTTAGATATTGGGGAAAGGTTCTTCACCCAGAGGGTGGTTGGGCACTGGAACAGGCTCCCTGGGGAAGTGCTCACAGCACCAGCCTGACAAGAGTTCAAGAAGCATTTGGACAGCGATCTCAGGGACATGGTGGGATTGTCCTGTGTAGGGCCAGGACTTAGACCCGACAACTCCATGGGTCTCTTCCAACTCAGGATGTTCTATGTAATCCAGCTGCTCAAAGCACAGTAAACTGAGGTCAGACTAAGTGGCTCAGTGTGTTATCCAGATATCTGTGCTTTTAAGCTGCATGGTTGCTTGGAAATGTGTATTTGGAGATGGACTTCTAGACTTCTGTGGTTTTTGTTTTTAAGGTTAGATTACTTGTTTTGGAGGTATGTGAATGAATTTTTAGCTTTCTTTTCAGCATATCACTGCTTCAGAAATGGGAAGATGAGTTTTGTGAAAGAGATCACCTGGAATTCAGATTTGAAAAAATATCTCTTTTTCAAAGGGAAGGTGTTTAAGGGAGACCTGGATATATCTAGAAAATAGAAAAATAGGTTGTGTGATTCTTAGTCAAACTTCATGTTTTGAATGTTGTTTAGTCTTGCTGTTTAGTTCCAGTTTGTATGAGATTACTGACATGGATTAATTGCATGTGCAGAAGCTGTCAGTAGCCTAAGCAGAAGGATGTCCCTTCATTCAGAATTCTTCAGAAGAATCCAGCACCTGGTAAACATGCTTTGCTTCTTTTACATTACTACATGTTGATATGGTAAAAGTAGCTCTTTGAGAGTCTACCTAAGTAATAAAATCAGATGCTGAGACTTCTGAAGGACAGTGAGATTTTGTCAAGAGATATGTCATCTTGCATTCTTGGGAGTCCAGCAGTTGAAAAAAAACTAACTCGATCTTCAATTGCTTGTTTGATTAAACTCAGTATTTGTGTGTTTGATAAACTCAAACTGAAATTTTCAGGGTGATTAGACTGATGCAAAATGTTAAATATTTGAGAAATATCTTTTTAATTATTTTCTGAACTCTTAATGTTAATACAATGGGTAGCCTTTATAACAAGGTGGAGTTAAGATGACACAGAAATAGGAGTTGACATATCATTTATGATATACTTGTCAGCATTAATGTATTGGGAATATTTTATACCTTCTGCTTGCTTCTAATCTCCGGATCTAATCTGCATTTTTTCTCCTACAGCAGTGTACTTCAGATTATATGTGGTTACTTAAAATATGTGTTTGGTGTGGGTTTTTTTGGTGGGGTGATGACAACTTGGCTGTCTTATATGATAAAAGTGGTGCTTAACTTTTGTTTGTCAGTAGGCTGTAGAAACATGAGTGTCTTGGGACACCTTCCCAAGAGCAGATGTGTGGTTCAAACAGACTAGTACCCATTCTGAGCTAGTTAGTATATTCCAGACAGGAACATGAAAGACATCCTGTGTTAGCCACCCATCGACATGGAGAGTTTCTTCTTAAGCATTGTGAATGGTAGCTTAGCTTTGTATTTCATAGTATGACTGTGTATAATTTTCAAATGCGATAATAATGAGAAAAATAATAATTGATGATGAAATCTGCAATTATGTTATTTACTTCCCTCTGAAGTATACAGGATAGGCAGATGATAAATGTGGAATTACTTTACATAATATGGAATTACTTTATGTTTTTAATTAGTTGCTGTGATTAGTGAATTTAATTTCTTAAATGAGGTTGTAACATTAGTGTCTATTTTTTCTTTATATGTGTCATTAGTTCTGCTAAAATTTTTTTTTGTTTGTTTCCCTCTAGGAAGCAATTCAAGTTTTCTGCAAAGTCTGAGTATTTGTGTTATCTGACTGAACTGACATCTTGGTAATATGCCATTTTTTGTGAACTTCTCTCTACCTTTTTAAATAGATAGGAAGTGGTCTGGCCTTTTAAAAATTTTTTTATTAATTTTTTATATTTTAGTAAGTCCTCTTGTTGTTACAGGTTAACTGTTTTGAAAAGCAAGAGGAGCATTCTAATGTTCTTTTTTCCAAGACTAGAGGACATGGGTCACAATTGCACAAAATGCAGGCTTAAATAAAGTCTGACACTGACAGCTTGCTTGCAGACCTTAGACGTTGCATTGTTTATTGGAAATGCAAGGTGTGCTGAAGCAACCAAGCCTGGATCTCTGCATGAGCAGAGAAGAGATCCTTTTCCTGTTTTAGTAGCCGCAGGAAAACAGCGTGGGACAGGCCTTCTGGTGAAATGTCCTGCTGTAGGTTTTATCACCTTTTGAAACTGAGGTGTCTACTGCCCTCAAAAGACCTGCTACCCTTCTGTTGCTTCTTCTAATAGTTCTTATTTTCAGTCCTTTAAACATGTAATGAGAGAGACTTTCTATCCTTCTTGAAAGGTGTATGAAATTTTCATAAGGTTGATTTGATAGGCTTACTCTTGATATTCTGGAAGATATTCATTTTTCCAGTGCCAAAATGTGTATGATTTTTTTCCTATTAAGTTGGCAAAGTGTGTATTATTCTTGCTATCCTCTTTTTTCTTTCTTTCTTTCTTTATTTTTTTTCCCCCCTGGCACAATGAGCTACTATTTTGTATTATTTTTGCCTTTGTTGTGTGGTTCAGTCACTGTTCTCATAAAATTGTACCCATCTGAACTTTTTTTAAATTTGTTGAGGGTTCTTCTAGTGGCAGTGTTTATCTCTACTATGGTGAGAAAAAACTGTAATTTTTTTTCTAGAAGATAAATAACTTATTTGATTCAGATTTCACTGTTAAATCTTTGGCTGTTCTGCCTTAGTAGTGCTTGGATTCAGTCTGTGATGGCCCTGAACACCTTCTTCTGAATTCCTGCCTAGACAAGTAACTAGAGTTGTATTGATGCTGCCTTTTTCAGGATGTGTGTAGGCTAATTTCTCTTTTGCTTGCTATGAATTGTGTTTTTCTATCACAAAGCATGCTGACTTTCTATTTGACTGGTGGCTTGATGCCATCCCTTGAGCTCTTCTTGAAGAGTGATGTTGAATAGCTCTTCCTCAGCACCACAGAAACCTACATACATCATGCAGTAGATTTTAACTAATGACCTCATGCAATACCTTACAAGGATTTAATGTGTCTGGTTTTCAGAGGGTTAAAAATAATTCTACAATTTAGAAAAGTAATTCAGTTTCTGAGTATAGGTTCTGACCTATTTTGTCTGCTGCAAAACTGATCTGCTTTTTATTCTTCTGTAATGGGACGTCACTAGATTTATAACTAAATCTCAAACACTGTAAAATAAATTTGGTTCCCCGCCCCCGCGGTCTTAACTATGAGAACTGGAAGTCTTCCTAGTCTTTTTTGCATAGGACTGTGCAGATTTGAATGGGTGTTGGATATGCTCTTCCATAGTTTATAGTGGAATATAAGGTGCTTCTCTGCACTGGAATAGTTCAGATTGGTGTGGAAGTTTGCTTTTTGATAGTTCCTTTTTCTTAGTACCACTTTATTGAACATAGGGAAAAAAAAAAAAAGATGACAAAGATCAGACAACTTCGTTGTGATATATCTATGTGAAACTCGGGGAACATGTGTCACCATTCAAATTTGGAAATGTTTTCCAAACTAAGCTAGATGAAAAAGCAGTATTGGTGAGCCAGGGACAGTAAAATCACTTCAAGGGAAAACAGTATAATTTGGTGACTTCTGCAGTCTGGGAACCACATGTAGTAGGTTGTAAGCTAGTATAGCCCACTCTGTTAATTAGCTAGAATGCTGTCACGTTCTAGTAACAGTACTATTTTCAAAATATTTTGAAAAACATAATACAGCTGTGTTTAAAAGATAACAGTTAATTTGTTAAGGCATGGGCTTTGTGTGGTGTTTTCTCTCTAAGTAATTGGGGTTGCTGCAAAAAAAGTTAAATGAGCTTTTTCATTTTTGATTTCTAATTTTTTTCCTTTTAAAGGTGCTTATGCCATCTCATGCTCAAAAGAAAGAAAAAATATCTAGTTCAAGTTTTAGCACAACAAACTGCAACTCTGCCAATGAAATTATTTTAATCTGTAATGTAGTCTTTAATTAACTTGTGTTTAAATAAAAGGGATTTCAGAAGGTTTACTTTCCAGCCCCATTATTGAGAGACAGATTAAAAATTATGCTTCAACATACTGACAGAAGGAACCGCTTAAAAGTGTGGTTAAGCCTAACAGTTGCTTTGACTTTTCAATTGTCAAAAACCACTTTTGATTCTGAAATTACTTTGAGGTTTTTCTCCCTCTGTATTTTTGTGAGTTTGCCAGCATTGCTAGAGTGAATATGATGACTGAAGTTACCAGGATAGTAGGGTTTCACTCTTAATCTGAGTCCCTTGGTTGGTAAAGGAACTTACTAGTAGCATGCTGGGAGGGCCATTTTCTATGCTCTTGCAGTACTGACTTGCAGAATAGTGTGGGGTTTACATTGTTTAGCTTCTGTGAAGTGACATAAAAGTGCCACCACTGTGTGCACACATCCTTGTTCGTTGTGTGAAAGTCTAAAGCTGGGCTAATACTAGTTAATAATTTATTCCCAAATGACTACAGCTATGTTACTTTATGATATGTCTCTTCCACAGACACCAAAGATGCTAACGAGAAAGATTAAGCTTTGGGACATTAATGCCCATATAACCTGTCGTCTGTGCAATGGATACCTGATTGATGCTACTACTGTAACAGAATGCTTGCATACTTGTAAGTAGAAGTGCAATTAAGTTAATGTTATGGGTTTGTTTGTTTGTTTGTTTGTTTGTTTGTTTTTTTCTTTTAACTTGATATGCAACATGTTGTAATGGTTTTCAGTTGAAATTTAAAATATCTGTTGTGCATCAGCCAAAATAGCATGTGCTTTACTAGACTGCTTTTCTTTAACAGATGATTTGCTTTCTTAAAAAAGCAAATGAAGGGAATATTAAAGCTGTATGGCATAAACTTGAAGCCATATACAATTAGTGGTAATGTAAATATTCAAGAATGAAGTCTGTCTTCCTGCTAAAGGAATGTGGAATACCTAGTTCTCTCTTCTGTGACAGTTGATATAGCATATGTTCTCCACCTGGAGCCTTTCAGATGTCTCTTTCTCTCCTGTTCTGCTGCAGAAAGAGAATAGTTTATTGATAAAGAATAAGTATGTTGTCTTGTACCCTAGAAATAAGCTTGTATTCCAAAATACTGTGATAAGGTAGTTGTTTGTTGTTACTTTGTGAATTTCTACTTTCATGTAAGTGAAGGATGACCTAGAACCTTGCAACGCGTCCCATGTTTTAAAATTATTTTGTCACAATATTTATGTTTATTCCGATAAAGCTATTACGTTGTTTAATAAGCTTAATGACTTAGTCCTAAATTTTTTTTGAAGGCAATTATTTGGTGACTGTGTCTTCATCATGAAACGAAAGTTTCAGCAGACTTCTTCACCTAATATATCTGATGAAGGGGAAAGGCAATGCTCATGATTTGTCACTGATTATGTTTTTTATTATATTCCATTTAGAAGCTCTGTTTATCAGCCCTGATAAATTCATTGTACTTGTCACACTTCATGTCATTTTGGATATCCTCATAGAATCTAGGATCATGGAATGGTTCATTCTGTGATTCCAAGAACCACAGAATGGTTCTTGAAACTGGAACCTAGATTCAATCCCCTGGCCATGGGCAGGGTCAGCATCTACTGGATCAGGTTGCTCAAAGCCCCATATAACCAGGCCTTGAATGCTTCCAGGGATGGGACATCCTCAACTTCTTTGGGCAACCTCTGCCAGTTACCTTCACAATACAGAATTTCTATCTAATCTGAACCTATCCGCCTCCAGTTTGAAGCCATTCCCCCTTGTCTTCTCGGTACATGCCCCTGTAAAAAGGCCCCCTCCGTCTCTCTTGTAGTGCCCTTCAGCTGTTGGAAGGCTGCTTTAAGGTCACTCCAGAGCCTTCTGTCCTCCAGGCCTAACAACCCCAACTCTCTCAGCCTGTCTTCTTAGGAGAGCTGCTCCAGCCCTGTGATCAACTTCATGGCCCTCCTCTGAGCTCACCGGAATGGGTCCATGTTCTTCTTATGTTGGGAGTCCCAGACCTGGACACAGTAGTCAGTGTCTCATGTCCCTTCTGCATTTGTTTCATATCTCAATTTCCATAGTGTTGTTTTCAGAGAAAGATCCTTAAGCTAGACTTCCTGTTAGTTTTGCCCAAATTTTTTACTGCTGCCAGTAAGAAGATTGTATACGAAATGAAGATCATAACAAGTTAACATGGCTGAAAAAGAGCTAGGGAGAGGGTAATTTTTCACTGTTCTTTAAGAATAAAACAAAAACCTCACAAATACCCCTCAGCTGATATCATCTGCACCATCTCATATATTTGCATATGGAGGAAATATGTAGATTAATCCACAGTGCTACAGTGCTTTCTTCAAAAGCCAGGGAATGCACTTTACTACCTTTTCCTTCTGCTTTTTGGGGGGGTTTGTTTGGCTTGTTTCTTCCTTATTTTGACAGTTTATATTTTATGAATACCACTTCACTGTGTGCCCTGTAGAAATAGTTTCGTGAGAAGAGGCACAGGATATCATGTAGTAGTGTGTTTTATGAGTACTGTTTTGGGGCAGAACAGAGGAGAGCAGAGTATAAATAGTTTACTTTGAAAGAGAGATGGGTGATTGTGTGTTTGCATATAGAAATGGGCAGCTGTATAATGAATGACTACTTTAGCAACTCATACCAGGACGTTTCACTAATACTGAGAGTCTGTGCCAATGCTGTCTTTTTAACAAAACTTCATACATGTTGGCATTGTTTGTATTGTGTAAGATAATGCTAATAATGTATGTTCCTGTAAAAGCATCCTTGCAAAATCTATCATGACATTACCCTGTCTGTTGAGATAGTGAATTCTCTTCCAAATTATACCACCCCAAAACTTTCATTCTGTTCTACTCAGAACTGAACATTTTTCTTACCTTTTCCATTTTTCTCTAATTTCCTGATCTTCAGCCATTCAAAGACTCTTCAGTAGAAAATGAAGTTCTTGAGTCCTTTGGTGAAAGTAATTTGGAGGACCAAGGCCAGTCCTCTGGAGGAACAGGGCCAGTTTTTGTAAAACTGAATTCAAAAGAAAACAAAGGGTTTTTTTGCTTTCTTTCCTGCTTGTTTCTCTGCTTTGGTTTTAGTTTGTTGGTGACAGGTAGGCTGGTAAGTCAGTTGCTAAAAACATCATTTTTAGTAAGTCAGCCTTAAGTCTTTTTTTAGTTTATATCTATTCCTTGAATAAAATTCTATGTTAGATGATACATGCAGATCTTATTTAACTTTGTGTTTGTAATGTCAGTTTCATTAGTGTTTACATGTGAAAGCTGTCCTTCTGTGTTATGAAAGGGAAAACCTCACATTATGAAAGGTATCATCTTCTGGATTCATCAGGATGATAAAAGGTCAACTTGAACTAGATAGAGAAATGAAAAAAGTCAAAGAGAAGTGAAACTGTTAAAATAAACAACTGAGCATTAACCTTGCCCGTTCTTGTTCTGATGAAAGCTCTCTTATGTGTTTAAGAAATCAGAAAATGTACAACTCAGTTCATGCCCACAGTCAGTGCCCACATATCTGGGTACAGACCAGAGATACTGGAAAACCAAGGTAATGGAAAATTCTAGTAACAATATTGTTTCAGACCATAGAATGATTTCCATGTTGTCTGTCCATTACTCCAAAGATTTCCAGTTTCAGAGAGTTTATTAATCCCAACCTGACCCCAGAAAAAAAGAATCTAGGTGGCTGCAGCACCCTTCATAAGCCATCTAGTTGCATTTATTTGGATGCTGTGCTCAGACTGAAACCTGACAGAACCTTAGCCAGCTTGCAACCAGTTCATTTTAGGAGGAGTTAGTGTATACATAGTCCAAACTGGAAGATGTACTGACATGGGATGATGTTTGGTTCGGAAGGGACCTATAAAAGTCACCTAATGCATCACCACTGCAGTGTGCAGGGGCATCTTCAGCTGCATCAAGTTGCTCAGAGCCCTTGGCGAAGCTGTGCTGGGCTGTCTTGAATCACCTCCCTGTCCTCCACTTGCCTTAGCACTGCTTCTAGGAGGATCTGCTCCATGATCTTCCCAGGCACAGAGTTAAGGCTGACAGGTTGGTGGTTTCCAGGTTTCTCCTTTTCTGTCACTTCCTAAAAGTGGACACAGTGTTTTCCTTTCACCAGGGATTTCATCTGACTGTCAGGACTATCACTGTCAGTGGCTTGGTTACTACATCAGCCAATTCAAGACCCTGGGACACATCTCATCGGGTCCCAGAGACTTACTTGTGTTCAGGTTCCCAGGTGTTCGTGAATCTGATCTTCTTGTGCAGTGGAAGGGACTTGACTCCCCCAGTCCCGTCTTTGCAGTTCATCTGTGCGAGAGGTGTGGGAAGAGAAATTGCTGGAGAAGAATGAGGCAGAAAAATTGAGAACCTCAGCCTTTTTCTTGTCCACTGTTACTGGTTTGCCAGTGTTTATCTGGGGGGTACACATTCTCTGACCTTCTTTTTCTGACATACCTATAGAAGCCCTTAAAATTCTTCATGTCCCTTGCCAAGTTCAGCTTCAGCTGTGATTTCACCTTCTTGACCCCTCCCTACACAAGTTAGCAGCATCCCAATACTCTTTCCAGGATACCTGTCCCTGCTTCCTCTGTCAGATTCTGCTTCTATTGACTTGGTAGGAATGGGGTTTGGCTTCACTTTTGCAAATAGATTTACTGCTCTGGCACTCCACTGGAACAAACTGTTGTACAAGATCTGTGCTTTATGTGCAAAGCTGTGAGGCTTCATCTAACCTCTGCCACTCACAGTTCTGTCATCCTAGGTGTGTAAATGCAAAGCACAGTGCAAAGTTATCATGCTTCATTTACTGTTACTTTTTTTTTTAATTAACAGGTGTTTATGTAATTGTACTCTCTTCTTGTTTGAGAGGTAGATGGCACTATAGTTACAGAAATCCTTTCACTTCGTATGGTAACTGTATTAATACCAAGATTACATGAACTAGTGAACTTCAAGAAAAAACTATACCTCCCTTCTTTTCTCCATACCCTTTTGAGTTGTAACTTTAAGTGAGTAAGGATATCATGTAGTAGTGTATTTTATGAATACAGTTTTGGGGCAGGACAAAGGAGAATGGAGTATAAATAGTTTCTTTTGAAAGAGAGATGGGTGATTGTGTGTTTGCATATAGAAATGTGCAGCTGTATAATGAATGACTACTTTAGCAACGTCTACCAGGAAATTTTACTAATACTGAGGGTCTGTGCCAATGTAATTTTTTTTCTGGTAGAAGTTTAACTGTAGTATGCTCTGTGAGAATTAGACTTAAAATAACACCCAGATATCCACTTTCCAGCTTTGGAAATTTTTTTTTCTCTTGGTTTCATTGCCACCACACACATTTGCTCTATATGTTGCCATGGTTAAAGCAAGTGTGTTTTGTTTAATATCTTAATGGCAATAGTTCCTGTAGTGTCATCCTTGCAAGCTGAATGTTGACCTGCTAGAAATTGTTGTTCTAGTAAATTTCAAAGTGGGATTTTGTGCTGTATGCTGCATTAAGAAGGTTTTTGATAAGTATGGATGCTTTAATTCTAGTGCATCCCTTCTCTGTATCAAGAACATTAATGAAAGGTACTGGAAACTGTATTCTGCAAATTAGACATCATACACATATGATGTAAAAAAATGAACTTGATGTAAATTTCAGTAATGTGCATTTCTGCGACTGTACTAAAACAGACTTTTATTATGCTACTTTTATATGCTATTTTTATTCCTTTTTAATTGTGCATGTCTTTGTTACTAGTCTGTAGAAGCTGCCTAGTGAAATATTTGGAGGAGAACAACACCTGTCCAACCTGCAGGATTGTTATACATCAGAGCCACCCATTACAGTATATTGGGTAAGTATAAAAGCAGAAGTGCCAGTAGCTTCACTCTAGACTGGTTCATCCCCTTTGATACAGTACAGCTTCTCCCAAAATTTTCATTCTTGCTTATCAGCATGTTAAACACTAAAAAAGAAGTTTGAAGGGGATACAGGATGAAACTTTAGTTATGAATTTGCAAAATTCATGCATGGCAGCTTGTTCCAGACTTAAAAAAAACCCCAAAGCATACACTTAAACATTTAATTTCTGTGTGATTTTTAATGGAATTTAGTCATTCCTCTTTTTGTATGCTTGAATTGTAAAAATTATATATATGAAACATTTGTAGGAGTTATACTTTTACAAAATTATCAATTATTAGTCTCAGTTGGACAATGCTTTTCATCATCTGACAGTAATGAGAGAAATAATTTTCAGCTTTATCGTTCAGCTAATCTTTTAAAGGTCTGCTTAGGTCATAGGAACAGAAAAGAATGTCATAGAATCATCATAAAATGGTTTGGGTTGGAAGGGACCTTTGAGAGATCATCTAGTTCTAACCACCCTGCCATGGGCAGGGACACGTTTTGCCTGGACCTTCACCACTCAAAGTCCCACTCAGCCTGGGCTAAACATTTCCAGGGGTGGGGTATGCACAACTTCTCTGGGCAACCTCTTCTGGTCTTGCCACTCTCACTGAAGAATTTCTACCTATTATCTAACCTACACTTGCTTCTAGTTTAAAACCATTCCCCCTTGCCCATGTTGAAAGTCTGTTTCCAGCCTTCTTGTGGGTTCTCTGCATGAACTGGAAGGCTGTTCTGAGGGCTCCCTAGAGCCTTCCTTTTCCAGGCTCTACAGCCCCAACTCTGTCAGCTTGTCTTCACAGGAGAGGAGGTCCATCCCTCTCATCATTTTCATGGCACTCCTCTGGACTCACACCAACAGGTCCACATCCTTCTTGTTTGGGGGCTTCAGAGCTGAAAGTAGTGGTCTAGGTGGAGTCTTTTGCAGGCAGAGTAGAAGGACAGAAATCACCTGCTTTGATCTGCTGGCCAAGTTTCTTTCAATGCAGCCCAGGATGTAGTTGGCTTTCCGGACTGCAAGTGCACTTCACCAGGTCATGATCAGTTTCCCATCCACAAGTCCTTCTCCTCAGGGCTGCTCTCAATTACTTCTCTGCCTAGCCTGTATTTGTGCTTGGGATTGCCCCAACCCAGGTGCAGGACTTTGCACTTAGCCTTGATGAACTTTATGAGCTTCACATGGCCCCACCTCCTAAGCATCCCTTCCCTCCAGCGTGTTGACTGCCCCACACAGCTTGGTGTCGGTGTCGCACTTGCTGAGGGTGCCCTCGATCCCACTGTCTGTGTCACTGACAAAGATCTTGAACAGCACCAGTCCTGGTACTGACCCCCGAGGACACCACTTTTCACTGGTGTCCTTTTGGATATTGAACCATTGATCACAACTCTTCTGAGGGCAACCATCCCGCCAATTCCATATCCACCAGGTGCTCCATCAGCCAAATCCCTGTCTCTTCAGTTTAGAGAGGATGTCATGCAGGACAGCATGAGTCACTCTTTCCTCATCCACTGCCTCTGTAACCTCGTCATGGAAGACCACCAAATTTGTCAGACACTGCTCTTAGTGAAAGCCATGTTGGCTGTTGCCAGCCACCTCCTAATTTTCCATGTGCATTTGTATAGTCAAATTGCATTTTCACTAAGTATTTTTGTTGGGTTTTTTCCTCCTTTAGTTTTCAGAAAAGACATTCTCCTTCTTTTCCTTAAGTGCTTTCTTTTCATTTTACTGCAGGGTAGTAACTCCTGCTGATGAAAATACATTGTGACGGTGTTTCTGCATAAACTGTTGCACATCAAGTAGTGTTTTGTCGTCCATTATAAAGAACTTGGGTTTGTTCACCACATTTTTTGATATACCTTTCTCACTTCTAATAACAATTTCTGAAGCAATGGTTAGCAAATGAGTCTGATTTCACTTTTACAGAAAACTCGATATTCCATACACAGTTGTATTTTTCAAACTCCTCCTCATTCAGGAGCCTGAAACTAGGTATGCTCTCTACATTTATATAATACACTGATAATATCCTGTATGAGTGTATAATTGAAGGGACAGGTAGATGCAAATAGGCAAGAATGAATAAATGACATGCAAGACAACATGTTTGCCTTGCTTCAGAAACCTGTTTTCTGTGCAAAGAGGGGCCAGGAAACAACGTGACACTGAGAACAGCTAGAAGGCAATTTGTTAATTTTTCTGTTGTTGTTGTTGAATACACTTCAACTTAACTCGGCTGCTTGAACAAATTGTAAAATACTGCTCCATCAAAACTGAAACAGACTTTGTAGGGTCTACTTTGTCTGGTCTCCTTTGGGGTATATTTACTTATCTTTTTTAAAAATAATTGGGAGTCTGAAGTTTCACAAGATGTTTGAAAATGGAGATTTAAACTCCTGTTCATCCTCCGTCTGTCTGGAAAATAGGTAAACCAAATGTATCACCTTGTTCACATTTCTAAATACTGTTAAGTAGCATCATAGAGTCTTAAAATTCTCTGGAACCTTAAAAATCATCTGTATCATCTAGTTCCAACCCCCAAATTCTCACCTCTGATGTAATAGTGATGCCTTATTTACATATTTTTGTTGAAATATTTTTGGCAATGTGTCTGCAGTCCATATGTGATACTTCATAATCCCAGCCTGTACAAATGGGATTGCTACTGGTCAAAATGATGTGAATTTAAGATAAATGATATTCTGAATCTTGTTGTAGTGTTACTTAAAATTTTGTAAATGTCTTGATTTGTCACCATTTCTGTGATTGCTCACTGATCTCCACTGCTGTGAACTGCTCATGTCAGGTGATGAGAAGCCTGAGACTACTCTTGTAAGCCTTTTCTTTTCAAGTCAGATTCAGGACTTGATGACGCAAACTCTTTTGGGGTAATGACATTACAGCAGCCAAGGCAGACACTTGAAATGCTTCTTATACTATTTTTTAATTGGAATTTAAGGTAATATTTCATTTCTTTCAGACTATGACTTACTTTAGACTAGGACAGGATTTTTCTAGGTGAGCTGGGAGTGAAAGTTTAGAATCTTAATTGGCCCTACTGTTCTACTTGCAGTAGGATTATTACCTTTTCTTCATTTGAGCCACGCTACCTGTACGGACTACTTAGCTACATAATGTTTCTCACAGTTAAAATGTTGTCTTTTAAGAAGAAAGTAAAATTTAGTTGTTGTGGTCTTTTTCTGTGAAATGTTCCTCTTGCATTTTAGAAGAATCCTAGTAAAGATAACTAGTCTATAACTGTGAGAAATGAGTCTATAGGGGTGAGAAACAAGTTATCCTTGATTCTTTTGTAATAAAAATGAGTTTATTTCTAAGTTCTAAAAGAATTTTAGATTATTAGTGACATACTTGTCTTGATGCAGAAGGACATATTCAGTGGAGTGATTTCTTCCACAGACTAGTCTTTCTCAAACTTTCATTTGTTTTCTTAGCCTGTCTTAGCCTGTACTTTTCTATAATTTATGTTGCTGTCCTCCCTGGTTTGATAGAAACATCAATTTGAGATGTAAAATTCTTATTAGGTGAGTTTAGAGATTTTTGCATGTGGTTAGTACTGGAACTTTTTAAAGAGAAATGTTTTGAATCAAGATGGTGAATTTTATCTTTTGATTTGGTTTGTTTTTTTTTTTTTTGCTAGTCATGACAGAACAATGCAAGATATTGTTTACAAACTTGTGCCAGGGCTCCAAGAAGGTAAGTTGTGGTGTGACCTTTCTAAAAGTCAGTTTGCACATACTTCTTTGGCATTAAAAAAAACAAAGTTTCAAGTGATGAAAAAGGATGGGGCAACTGAGGAAAAATACAATGGAAAACCAGATTTTTTCACTTGTGTAATTTTTAGCAATTAATTTAATTTCTTGCCTGTACTAGCAGAAATTGAGTGTGGGGGTGGTGAGAGGCAACATGGGATGTTTCTTCCAAGAGCGGTGTTATGTAAAGCAGAATTCAGCTTTTGAATGTTGCCATACCATAACTCTAATCTGTTTTTGTTAAACTGTGTACCTGTTGTGCAGGCTTTCTAGAATTCTCAGAGGTAAAATGCAATGCAGAACTACTTTTAGTTTCTGCTATTCTAAGAGTTCTTTCTTATCAGGGAACTTTCAATTCTGGTTTCATAATCCTCTTTGACACTAGATCTGTTTAACTAAAGAAATACATTATAAAAATTGCTCAGTGGTTTTTTTTTTTGTGTTAATGTATGTTAGAGCTTTCATTTAAATAGAGTACTTTAATCTATTTAAGCTGCTTTTTAACCAGAGCATTTTCAAATATCAGTGAGATTAAATTGATAATATAAAAATTATTTCTAGGATATTGAAAATCAGAACTATAAATAAAAATTCAAACCCAGTGTTTTGACTGAAATACAGTTATATTCAAAATGGGGGATATTCAAAATCAGCTAAAGTATTTTAAATACCATCTCATTCTAGCAGTAATGCTATAATAATAATTATACAGACAACTTAATGCTATTCTAACTCGGAAAAATAAGATGAGGCATGACTTGATGCAATAGCAGAGATAGAAGACAGTAAATAATGACACCACCACCACTTGTTGGCAATCCTTAAGTGGGAAGGGATTTGGAATAACTTCATAAATATTGCATTAGAACTTTATTACAGGGATTAATATTTGCAATTTTAAACAGCGGAAATGAAAAAGCAAAGGGAGTTTTATCACAAACTGGGCATGGAAGTTCCAGGGGACATCAAAGGGGAGACATGTTCTGCAAAACAGCACCTAGATTCTCATCGAAATGGTAAATAGTCCTTTATTTATTCTGTCTTTGGTGGGTGACAGCTAGTAAATAGATAAACTGTTCTTTTGGAAGTATGCGCCCAGTTGGTATTTTACAGTCACAGTTGTTTCCAAGTGAGGAATAGAGTCAGCATAGGATTGTTTCTTTGTCCCGTATTTGTGCACAGAATCTTTGTTTTCAGCTGTTAATAGCATGTTGCTTGTGGCAAAGTCGGTCTCCATAGCAGTGCCTACATGGGGACTGTGAAATTACCCAGCTTCTGGGCTAGTAGCAGCTGAACTCCGTAGGTGTTCCCCTCTTTCATGTCACGGGCTGTTGGCTGCAAGTGTTGCTTGAGCCGATAAGCACAATTTGGGAATAGCAAAGTTTATTCTATACTGCAAGCCTGAACTGTGCTGTTTTAATTGTATTAGCACTATGAGCTGCTGCTGAGTATATCTGGGGTTTAAATATAAAAATAGTATATATATATATCCCATATATCTGGCTTTTTTTTTATCTAAGGTGAAACTAAAGCAGATGAAAATATAAATAAAGAAACTTCGGAGGAAAAACAGGAAGAAGATAATGACTACCACCGAAGTGATGAACAGGTGGGCTCATAGGGCATGCTCTAGTTTTATCTTGTATTTTAGCTGTTGTGCTTTGGTAAAATAACTTTGATAATCTAACAGAGAAGAAAATAAGCTTCTTTCAAGCTACTTTTTCTGTTCTCTGATACAAACAAGATGCAGTTTGTGCAATGCTTTTTTGTAAGCATGAGGTTTTTACCTTTGGGTTTTGGCAGGACTAGACAACAAAGACATTTGCATTAAGATTTGATAGTTCTGAATGTTTATGAATTTTCAAAGTATTTATTTGCTTTCAAAACAAATTCATGTAATTTTTCCCCTTCTACAGGAGTGTACCCCAGTGTTACCATGATACATTGAGGTGAATGTGTATTGATAATTATGAATTAAACCTTTAGCACTGTTAACACATTCAGTGCAGGTAGCTTGGGGTGCAGTTGCAATGAGAGCTTTAGGTTGAGCTCTGGATGGGAGCCCAAGTCAAGAGGCCATGAACTGCCAACTCTTGGCGCAGGAAAGGGCACAGGGACCTGTGGCACCAGCCAGGGAACTGGACACTGAGACACAGCAGGAGCTGAGACCCCCAGACTTCAGTGCTGTGAGGGTACAAAAGCCCAAGTGTTCCTTTGTTCACAGTCCCTCCTCAGAGGCACCAGCTCGAGCTGTTGTTATTAGTTATTGCACCATGATTAAGCTATTTGAAGGACCTGGATGTCTGAGAATCTGCTGTGGGAAACCTGGGGTTGAGCTGGTAAGGAGTCCTGGTCAGACTGTGAGTGTGGGAGGTGTAGCTGTGAAGGGGCTTCAGTTCCAGCTCAGGTGGTGTCAATGTGACTGCCAGAGTGGCTCCTGGATGGTCAGACAGGAAAGTTTCCTTAACAGCACTCTTACTAACTTACTGTGTATTTTTTTTCCAACCTTTAATACTAAGACAGTGTTAGCTCTATATCATAAAAATATCATAAAAGTGGGGAAACCCACTGTTAAGTTTGAAACACAAAGCTTGTCTGAAGGTGGAAACTCCTTTTGGGATAAACAAGCCATGCCTTTTATGTTTTCCTGTTATGTGTGTCCAGAGTACTTTAGCTTGGGGTAATTTTCAGTTGCCATGTAAGGGAACTTTCGAAGGGAGTGTCCTTGTTATTAGATGCTCCTAGTGCAATACAAGCATATCATCACAAAGACCTTAGACTGTAATGAATAGCTGGATGGGAAAAGAAGTGAGAATTTGAAAAATTTTTCATATAATTTGTATTCATTCTTTTTAAACATATTAAAATTAAACTAGATTAGCAGTTGCGTTAAAAGTAAGAAGGTATGTTAGAAGCAATCATTAAGAATTGGCAATGGTTTTCTTACTCTTTTCTTGCTCTAACTTTTAATATATGGTCCTCTTAAGCTATTGGCAGCCTGTGAATTAGGACTGAAGCAGCCTTGTTCCAACATCAAAGATTACTTTTTGAACATTTTTGTCTATTACTTACCACTCAGCTTATGAGATCTTAGAAAATGTGTTTATTTTAATAGGCATTTCAGTTTAAAGGATACTGTGCTTCACTTCATTGGATTAATAATAACTGTGTTTGGAATATATAATAGGGGACTGCAGAAAATTATTCTAGCCAACTCTTGATTCTTTGCCTTTCCCTGAAGGTAAGCATCTGCTTGGAGTGCAATAGCAGCAAATTGCGTGGATTGAAACGGAAATGGATTCGTTGCTCAGCACAAGCAACAGTCTTGCATCTAAAGAAGTTCATTGCCAAAAAACTCAACCTTTCTTCTTTTAATGAGGTAATATTTTAATTTTTAAAAATAAGTTTACAGATATAAAAACTTAAAGGGGTGGGTTTGTTCCTTTGCAAAAGAATGTCTTTATTCTGATTTTGTTTTCAGAAAGCAGCGTACACTGCTTCTTAAATTATATGTTATATAGCCATTTTCCTGTCCTTTCTTGGGTCTGTACAGGACTTTACACTTAGTTTGCAGTGCATCTTTGCATGTGCATTTATAAATAGTTGAGCTAAAAGGCTTGGTTATGTGCTTCCACATGTGTTAAAATGGACTCTGGCAAGATGATTTGTTTGATAGACTGTAGTTGAGTTTATCCCTACCCTTCCAGGAAGTTTGCACTCTGCAGGGTCCAGACAGTAACCAACACTTGAACACTACTGAAGCCCAGTTGAAGAGAAAGCACCACAAATACTTTGTTCTTTTCTGTGTTCTTAGGGAAGCTCAATCTGAAGTTGCTGCCTACCACAACCAGAGTGTTACCAGATGCCTACTTTTCCCTATCTTTACAGGGAATCGTGGGAAGAATTTAAGTTGAAAGGTACAGAAGGAAAGGCAATACTTTGCACTTCTCCTAGATCAGATTCAAAAATTAACAGTGGCAAACTATGAATGCAGCCTCAGTTTATCACATGGCTGGATCTTGGTCACAGTCTCTGGACATCTCAGTTGACTCTGATCTTGACATCTCTCAATTCTGCATTATGACACTGATTCACTGAATTTCATTAAGATACTTCATTCAAATCAAATCATCTGCTTTCCAGTCCAGTGTGTCAACACCTTTCTGCTCAAACTTGTCAACAGCCAATTTGCATCTCTATCACTTTTCCTTCATAGCTTCTGTACACTTCAAACTAACACTGTCTCTGTCTTGTGGTTGAAGTATATCTCCAAACTCTGCCAGTCATCCTGAAACAAAACCATGTATCCTGTCGTGTCCTCAGCTGTCCCAGAAGTGGTTGACTCCTGGCTTTAGCCTAGCAAATGTTCAGAATGGGTTTTTTAATACATTCTTTTGGTATGTGCATGTGTAAGCCCTCCAGTGAGCTGTGCCAGTCTGTGACTTAAAAACCTGCTTGGCTTCTACTGAAAGAAAAACTTTCAAGAGTACTGTTCATTCTTTTGTTATCTCTTTCTACCCTCTTTAAAAGTACATAAATGGTGGTGTAATCATTCTACCAGTACCAAGCAACATAGAAGGAGAACTTGAGCTTGTGGTCACTTGGTTGCTTGATACAGACTATTGCAGGTTTGAGTTACTGTCATGTAAGTGGACTGCCTGCACATTCAGGCCTTTCTGGGCTGTGGGGTAAAGCATTGTGATATAAGCCACCTTGGTGGAACTTACTGTTTTCATTCATGTTCGCTGGTTTCAGTTCATGTTCAGATATTGTAGTGCAGCTGATTAGTAGTCATATGATCCTCATGCTTTTATGTTGAGATCCTCATTGTTTCTAAAATTGAGATTTTTTAAAACGGAGATAGAAAATGAAAAATCCTTGTTGAATATCTGCAAAAAACCCATAAATATAGCATATGAGTATATGGTAGAGAGGGATTTTTAAAAAAAGTCTTGTAACAATGTTGCCTGACTGGTGTTAGGTAAAAAAATATTCATAGCATGCTAAATAACAACTCTCTTTCAGACTTCTATCTCCTTGCTCATTTATTTGACCTTTTTAAAAGCATGTAAAGCTTTCAGGAAAAGGCATTAGTACTGCTTGGGAAGATAAATCAAGCAGTTAAGTCCAGATCGTACTGTATTTCCTAGGCAAGCACTGACATGGTCTTTCAGTACTTCATGTTGAGAGCAGATACTATCTTTTCTTTCCCGGTATTATTTTTGTGTGCAGGTCAACTGCAGGATTACCAGTTCCAGTATCTTCAGAGAAAAAATGTCTTGTCAAGTGTGTAGTATTATGTGAAATATGTTGTTTGATGTATTGGGTCCCAGTGAATTAACTGTTGCCTTTATTTTGTCAGCTGGACATATTATGCAATGAAGAGATTCTTGGCAAGGACCACACGCTCAAGTTTGTAGTTGTTACTAGATGGAGATTTAAGGTATGACACAATGGTTCAATGTAAATCATGAAGTGACCAAATGAAATGGTTATAAAATAGTGATAATTTGGAACCATACTGCAGTAACTGCAAACTCAATAAAAAGATACTTTTATGAGTATTTGCTACAGCATCCTTAGACACGAAGTATTTATTTGTTTCCAGTAAATGAAGGAAAAGAGAATTAAGTATTCATTGCAGGAGAAAAGAGAACACTGCATTAGCTGTCAAATTGTTATCAAGTCTGGCAAAGGAAGGGGAAGCTACAAAAAGTAGTATTTTTAACTCTTTCAGGTGGTAAGAATGAATAGCAAAACAACACTTAGGATGGAAGTCAACACTGAACAGAGTCAGTATATGTATACATGGAATTATTGGAACAAGAAGTTAGTATTTGTAATGGAAAAGCAACACATTCTGAGCATACAGTGTACACTGAGGTGAAATCACTCGATGGCTTTGGATAAGAGTCACAGGATAAAGTCAGTGGTCAGTGTTAAGAATGGAGAGATGTCACAAGTGGAATCCTGCTGGAAACCATTTTGTATGGTGTTTCTGAATGACCTGGAAATGGATTTGAGTAGTTCATTAACAGTGCAGTGACAGCATTGTCGTTATTTAGGTTAGTGACAGATTGATGATAAAATGTTGGATGAAGTCTACAATTCTGAGTGACAGGTGATTAACAAACATCTGAAGTTGAATGTAGGTGTAGATAAAAGGATACAATGGAAATGTTAGCAATTTGTGGGGTAGCAGGGAGAACCAAACAGGAGCATCAAATTGATGTGCATCTGTACAGTCTACTCTTCACCTTTATTAGGGAGATCTGTGTGAGTCGTGTAGAAAACAGAACTGTAAACTGCCTTCCCAAGTGAAGGAAGTGGTAGATGGAAAGTGAAACTGAGACTTGGAAGGTCCAGAACAAAACAAGCAGAAGTAATTGTTTTCATGAGACACAGATCTCCATGCTGCAGGATGTTCTGGTTCTTACAAGTTTACCTATTCATAAAAAAAAAAATTAATGGATACTTTCACAGAACAAGAATCAAGTGAGAGCCGTTAGATATGAAGTACCACATACTCTAATGCTGCTTTCTAGATATGTCCCTTACTTCAGGGAGTTTTCCAAGATAAACAGATCTGCTCCTGAGATAAAGGGGAAAGGGTTCTTCGTCTCTTGAAGATGAAGTTGCACCTTGTCTTTGTCTTGGTGAATTTTTGACAGATCAGATAGCTGCTCTCATCTTTAGTTGAAGCTTTAGTTTATGAGACAGGAATTCCTCCTACTGAACACATCAGTTCTGGGTTTGTTTTTTAACTTACTGGTATTTCTGTCTTGCAGAAAGCACCTCTACTGTTACATTATAGACCCAAAATGGACTTGCTGTAAGGGAACTTTATTGTCCTTCTGGACAGAGCTTTTTGCAGAGACTATCATCTGGCACCTTCTTAGTGCATCACTAATCACATGACACAAACCAGCTGAATAATTTTGGAAGACTGGAGGGCTTTCATAGTGGACTGTCCTGAATATTTCTTCTAGGGATGCGTTACCTAGACTTCTGGGCGGAAAATATTTATACTTTTTTTGTACGGAAGAAAGAAGTTTCAACTCAGCAAGACACTACCAGCATTAAGTTTACAGATACTGAAAACACTTCACAGTTCCATGTAGCTCAGCTTGATTTGTCTCTTACAGTTACACAGAAAAAAAATAGAGTGTTGTGGGGTGATATAAATATGTTGCTTTTGACACCAAGTTGCATTTAGTTACTTTTCGCATTCTAAATCTTTAAAAACTATATTTTTGCAAAGTGTTATTGTCTTATATAGTATGCCTGATTGCATTGGCTTTATTCAAGTTATTCTGTAGAGCATTGAACATACCTAATAATACAGTGACTGGTGATAATTTATTATGCTGCATTGAAAACTTAAAAAAATATGGGAAACCAATAAATTCATCATTTTTGCCCAGTTATTGCTCTCCCTCACCTTGTGTTTTAATAAAGTTTTGATACTTCTGTATACATGTTAATTTGGTAAGACTAATAGAAATAATTTCAGTTGATTTTAATGTGCTGTGATATATATTTTGCTATGGTATAAATTGCACCACGTAATGACAAATACTCACAAGTGCTAGATTTGTGAATTTCTTGAAAAATAAACATTTCTTATGTAGTTGTGGCTTGCAGAAATCAGTTTTTAATTTAGAGAGAGTTTGCTATCACTAGGTATTGAAACAGTGGCTCTTGGACAACTTTGAGTGTATTGAAGATTTTTCATTTCATGGATTAAAACTTCCTCAGATATTATGGGCAGCTTTATATTTCTTTAGCTGTTTTCTTACAAAACCATAGCATTTTCCTTACTGCAATTCTTAGCTCACTTGGGGTGGGGAGGAAGGGGGACTCAGACAAGATTATTTTAGCACCTTTTGGCCTTAAATAATAATTTTGCTTGCATCAGCCCTAATGGATGCAAGGTAATACACATTCATGTATGTATGGGTACATACCTCTATATACACATGTAACTATGTATGTTATAGAAAGCACCCTCAATGGCACTTAGCAGGGCTCACTGCACTTTTTTGTAAGGCTTTTTGAAATAACTCGCTTTTTAAAAACAGTAGTTGAAAGTGATTTCTGCAAGCTGTATCCACTATGGTATATATAGTATGATTGTGAGAACATTTGTCTGGCACAGGTGTCAAGTCACTGAAAACAGTCTATGCCCTATTATTGCCAGCTGGAAATAGTTAACCTAATATTTGGAAGAGTTTTCCTGTCAGCTGAAAAAGCTAGTTGCTGTTCCTATTATTAAATCCTGTTATTTTTTGATAAATTGTCTTCGGATAAGAAGCCCTGCTTCCTCTTGCTGTGCTCCTTTGCTTCTTCTGCCAGAAAGTGTTACTTGATAACCAGAAGCTGATACTGCAAGAGATTTATCTAAGCATTTTAAATCTTTGTCTTTTTGAGTTTTCAAAGCGCTAAGTTCCTCAGCACATGTCCCTTAATTTCCTTCTTTGGAGTCTTCAGTCCTCTTTTCCCAGCTCTGCTGCTGCTTGTGCTTACCTTTGGCAACAGGGCTTTTTAAAAAATTTTTGATTACAGTCACAGATGTGAATAGGAAGGAAATAAAAAAAAAAAACAACGTATGTGAGCAGAGAGTGAAAGGGAGCCTCCTGATCTGTGGAGATGGAAAGGAGAGCCACACAAAGGCCAGAACATGGTGCTGTCTTTGCAGGTGAAAGTCTCAGATAGCTGCATTTGTATGTTTAGGTTACACAGAACTCCATGTCTGGTTCTTGTGTGCATGTCTGTGATTCATGGAATCAAATGTGGCTCTGATTTTGTCTTACTGTTTGTGGACTCAGATATGTGTATTTTTAGCTTTTTTCCTGTCTTTTGCATTACTTGATCTGGCAGAAAAGAACAAATGAGATCATATGTCTACCATTTTTTAAACTTTACAAGAAAACAGTGAATGCCAGTGGTGTGGATGTGTACACAAGCTGACATAGTGGGCCTTTCTAGAGATGTGTTTTACATGGTTGTTGCTGTTCTAGTGTAAATAAGAGGCTGGCTTTGCCAGTGAGGCACTGAGAATATGGACAGGACTGTAAGGCTCCCTGCTCTGTGCACCCAGAGTATACACACAGTGGCTATACCTGATGTAGACATAAAACTAAAGCTGCCAGACAGCATTCTGATTAACCACCCTAATCAGAAAATATGTATATATATGTATACACACACACAAAAACAAATATATATACATATACACGTATAAATGAGATCTGTCTACCTCAAGTGTGTGTACTGCAGAAAACTTTTGTATGAGTAGATATTGACGCAGTGCTGTTAAAGTACATTGGGACTTCATTACCTCCCTGTGTACTTGAGCAACTGAGAAATTAATTATGAACACATAAATTCCGAAGCCTTTCAAATCTATTTCTTGCTGTAACAACTTACAATACAAAACTTACAAGTTTATAACCATCTTTAGAATCACTTGAATTTGTTATGGTGCTATCAGTATATAGAAAACTCTGTTTATAACTATACGGATACATGAATTCAAGCCAGTATTAATACCTATAGCTGGGGTTTTTGCTTGTATTTGTGTAACTGCTTTTGCAATGTGTTTAATCTGATAAAACCGCACCAGTAAAAAAAAACAAACAATAACACCCAAACAAAAAAACCCCCAAACCAACAAAAAATCCCAAAGTTACTCAATTGCTTTTCTAAGTTACATGTGATAACATCTTCACTACAAAAATTTCCCTTGGGAATGGTCTGACTGTGTCTGGACCATATGTTCGTCTCACCAAAAGGCTACAATGCAGAACGAGGTCTTCTTTGGGTCAGAGCCTTGTTTCATTTCTGTGACACTTAAGAGACCATTTATAACAAGATTGTATTGGGTAAAGTAACCCTGATACTGTTCAAAGTTGAACTAAAATTTGAACTTGGCCCTAGATATTTCTTAGTCCTGGTGAGATCATGGTAGTTTATTTTGGCTTTTGTGAAGATGCCATTACTGTGAAGTAGTTTTTACAATTTCTTACGCTGGTAAATAGTTGGAGTAAGGAAGTATCTTGTTGCATTATCCTCAGCAGCAGTGAGACTGACGAATCATCCAGGCTCAGAGTCTCATTAAGTACACTTTCATTAAAAATAAAGAATTCAGATAGAATATATAATATTGAATTTAAATAAGATTTGGGGGTTTAAATTTTATCTTTATAAAATTATTTATTCTATTTTAAGCCTTCTGTCTTATTTTACCATCCCAAGTATTTTTGGTTTCAGTGGTCCAGCTTTATTTACGGGCATATAAAATGAAATTTTAAGATGTTTTTACAAGCTTCTTCCTTTTACATTGAGTTTGCGTAGCTTTCATCTGTATGTTTTTGTTTTGTATGGATAAAGAGCATTACTTATGCTTTTGTGCAATAGGTTTGAAACATGCATTTATTAGGCATATGTTTAAATTGTAAATGTAGCATCTACTTACCATTACATTTAAAAGGAATGTAGATGGCTTTTCTCACTTGTTCAAATGGAGTTTTGTTGGGGCTGTTATTTGGGGGTGGGCATGTGTGTTTTTTGCTTTGTTCCATTTTTTATTTTAAGAGTGAAATGGGGGATTTAAAATTTGTGTAAGTACAAGAACTATCTGTCAGCAATATTTTAAAATAAATGATCTTGCAAGAAACCTTAATGTGAATTGTGGAAGCAATCGCCAAGACTTGCAGCCTATCTGAAAATGTTTTGTGCCATTGTTAGGTCTGGTATATTTGTGTACCATCAAACCTGGGAATATTTTTTTTCTACTGGTTGTGCAATAGTATACACAACACTGTCACCTCAGGAGATATGGGACCGTAAAAAATATCAGACTGCAACTATGATGGTGCTATTTTTCCAATAGGCTATGAGCCTTTGAAAGCTCATCTGGCTCTTATTGTCTTTGTAACAACACAGTCCTAGGGGATTTACAGATTTTTTTTTTTTTCTACTAGATGATAAATATAACTTGCTATTTTACAGCATTCCGCATATTACATTAAGATAAATATAATAGGAAAAAGCCAACCAGTCTGTACATCAGTGAGATTAGTCTTAGGAACACGGTTTGTACAGAAGGCTTTACTGAACAGAAGAATCAAGTTTCTGCTTTTCCTCAGGTAATCACTTCAGTTTGGATGTTTCTCTGAAAACGTTAATGCAACTTCAGTTAGTCTGCCTAAAGTTGATAACAAGGAAAGAAATTGTTCCACATACGAGTCACCCTACGTAAGATATAATTAAATGTTACTTGGGTCTTGAGATCTGTTTTTGAAGAAAAAGCTGCAGAGAGCAACATTAAAGAACATGGAACAATGCTTCAATCTCTGCTTTAATCAAAACTTGCAGTCAGGACAAAAAATACCTAGGAACTTGGGTCTTGTGGCAAGTCAATAGGTAATGTTTTACCTGCTTCTACAAATTAAAGGTGTGACTCCACTATTTGCTCCATATTTTATCCTACTTGGAGCTTTTTGGAAATCTTTTGAAGCCACAATGACCTAACCATGTCCTGGTGGCAGGGTAGGAACTAAATGTCCAAATCTATGAACATCTACATTGGTAACTTTACTAATAACATGGAGGTTCCACAGAAACCAGTGGGATCATTCGTGCAAACAGATAGGTATGGCTGAAGGAAGAACTCCTGAGTTTTGAGTACTGATGTTCCACTATTTTTGTTATTTCTGTTTGAAACTGAAAGTATTGGTTTGATGGAATCTTTAATTCAAGTGACTTATCTGGACAAAAGGAAAGTTTGTTCTTTCCTTCTGCAACAGGATTATTTTGCAGTAAAGGGACAATTAGCCAGTGCAACCACTAAGCCTTTTATCCTCATATGTGGCATAATAAAGATTCTGGAACTGTCAGAGTGTAAAACCATATTTTTGGCTTAGCTTCATTTAAAAGTTTACAATTTTTTATGCTTTGTGTTGCTGTGTAATTTCTGTACTACTGGTGGCTAGTTTTGTCTGAATAAGCCTTTTGGGGATTAATGCTTAATGTTTTGATTTTATGATAGTGAAGCTTGTATCCGGTGTTTTGCCAATGAATATTATATGCTTGTTAATAAAAGCAGAGAAACTAACTGAAATGCTGTGAGGCTGGAAGTTTTTGTCCCATTCTCTCCCGGGAGCATAAGGAACTAGCAGTTGTCATAGCACTGAATAAATGCAGTGTGACTGAAACAGAGGTGGTGTGGCATTGCATTGTCATAAAATCAGCCTTTTACTCAAAACACAAGAATGGCCTAAAGTATTACTTCACTGGCAGTATGCCTGTGACAAGTGCATGTCAAGTAACTGCCAGATAGGAAATTAAATGGCTTCAGTCACCAAGAGGGAAAACAGCATTATCCTGGTGTCTTTAGGTGCCTGGATAAAAAGGTACTTACCTGACCTGTATGTGTTCCCACCCTTAGGAGTGCCTGGTTGAGACAATACAGTAACAATGCAAAACAGATACTACAGTAGTTGAATTTCTTGCAGCATCTACATGCACTAATGCAAATGTATAGCTTGTGAACTGCTCTACGTGCTGAGAGGGCAGCACCTTTATTTACGCTCTTGGCTTGTTAGGAACTGGCAGCAATTCTGGGCTGCTTTGAAATCGGTTTTATTCATACATGTATTTCTTATTTGCACTGATAGTACCCATGCATAATTGTCCTGAGGAAATCAGGCATTTGCCAGTTAAAAACTTCATTTAAATACCAGTATGAGAGACTGACTGCAGAAAGGTCCCTGTGTATCGTAACTTAAAAGTGAATGAAAGTTAGCACTAGTTCAGCAAGTGTTACATTTTGTAAGTCTTCCATGCCTTTATTATAAGGGGTTCTAATACTTACCTGAACTTTGTACTACTGGTTGCTTCCATCTATCTGTGAAGTAACCCAGTGACGAGTCTGGCTCCCTCCCTTTCCTGAACATGGTGTTAATATAATAAATAAAAAGTAAAAACTTTTCCTGTTTGACTAAAATTCCCAAGCATCCCAAAAAGAAATTGTGCTAACAGTTGTGTTAGCTAGCCCTGAAAGCATAAACCTGCGCCACAGCCAGTAGGAACTAACTACATTTTTTTTCCCCAGAAGTAATACAATATTAGAAAGTTTTTACTGGTATTTCTTACTTTATTTGTAACTGATACTTTCTTATTTTGCTGATTGAGTATTCTGCCATAAAAATCATTACTTTGAGTGTAATACCTCTTTTTGTGCAATAACTTCTTCCTTGGGATTAGAGCAGTCCGAGAAAAAAGTCCATATTAATTGAATATGTGCATTTAAAATAGATAAATCTAGCCATTTAAACCCAGATGTAGACATAGTCACTCAGGATTAAATTGGTCTCAACTCAGGTTAGGCTTAATCCAGTGCCACATCTGAATAGAGGTGTATTGCAGTGCAAATCCCTATATACCTCTGTAACAAATTCCTGCACATCTTTTATTTCAAACATCATCTTCATTTAGCTTTTTATATTCTTGATTTTTGTGGGCTTCCTTTTGATTAGTTTTCCTTTGAGAAAGTCAAACAATGATCTGGCCTTAGTGGAGAAAAAGGTTTACAAGAGTAGTCTGAGAGATTCAGCTGCTAAGAGAAAGATGTGATCCACATCTGTATAAATATGTCTAGTCATTCATGTGGCACTTGTCACTATGTGGAGGTGTTTTACTGAAGGGTTTAAATTGGACATGTCTGTGGTTCATGTGTTGTGTGTAATGATTGCATGTTGATGTGTCCATGGAAAAAAGAACAGAACAAAAAGGAAAGCCATTAGCTTTAATAGGAAGACTGATTGGGTGGTTTCCACGAGGGCATGTTGCCCTTAAAGCCTTGCCTGTTGTTTCTGCCCTTGTTTGTAGGTTGCAATGGTTTCTTCACACACCTGAAGAAAGGGAAGCTTCATTCCCATGAAATTCTTTAAGGCTATTTATTTGTTTTCTCCTTTGCTGCGAAGTTCACTGTCCCTTGGCTGAATCCTGACTCCTTGTTCAAGAGAACACAAAGTCTTTGATCCTGGATGCTCTGAGGCTGCACCATAGACAGTTTCCACTGCTGTTGGGAACAGTGCTGACTGCAGATGCAGTAAATAATATCTCTACTTCTGGTCTCTTCTGCTGGTTCTCAGCAGGCTGCAGAGCAGAAGTTCTGTTTTGGTGTATTTTTTAATACAATCTATTGTCCAAATTCTTGTTTTCTCATTTAAGCAATGCCTTTGTAACCAGGTGCAATGGACTGTATTAGCATTAATTGGATTATTGTTCTAAATTTATTTTGCTGTTTTACAGGAGTGCCTGGAAAGAGACTGATAGTACACTAGTGAATCTGGATGTCAGGTAGAATATATCCCTTGGGCCTGCTCTGGAAAAGATGCCTGTCTCTGCTTCATGTCAGTGTTACGGACTGCAGCTGCAACATCTGAGACTTGATGATTTCAGCTGAAAGACTTAGCTTTGAGGGTTTCTCTAGATTTTACTGCAGCCACTGCAATGGGCATTGCTTAAAAATTGTCAGTGCTGGTTTGAAACATGGACAATGAGTTGTTGATTCTGGATCCTCTGCCACTGGCACCCTCAACAGATCCTGTGTGTTGTGACTCAAGAGAAAACAGGCTTCTTATGCTGATGACTGTCTCCTCTTTCCCTAGAAAACAAGCAGTCCCAAGTCTGTGCCTTCTGATCTGACAGGGACTGCTTCACCATTTCTCTCTTCAAGAGTTGTTTGAGATTAGAGTATCCTTTACAGACAAGGCTGACATAGTTCTATTCAGGCTCACAAGGTCTCACAGTAACTTTGCTGGTTTTTAGTCGGAATGGCTGGAGCCTAACAGGTGCAAAGAGTTGCTCACCTGAGGGCTGTGATGGGTTTTGCCTTAAAGAAAGTTCACAGGGCTGAGATACTAGATGGGCCCCACCTTCAGTATTTTCCATAGCTGATTAGCATGTTGGTATCATTTGTCTGATCTCTGAGGGTCCTTCTTAACAAAATGTGCTTTCAATTTGCCTTGGGCCTCATCCTCTTGCTTCATTGTGAGTTGACTGCCTTTGTTGCTGTGGTGCGGAAGCTCTTCCTGCTGGATATGAGGAGGCTTCATCTCTCCATCTTTCCGTGGTCCATTTGCACGTTGTGCTGAGAGTGGTGAAGATGACAGTGCAGCTTCCTGCTTCACGCTAGGAGCAGGAGCCAGTTCTGTCGGTGCTTTTACCACCCGCCCCCAGCACGGAGGAGCAAAGAAAACTCCCTGTAAATAAGGCGGGGTGAACTAAAAGGTTCGATTATTCCCAGAAACAAGATTAAAACCAAAACGAGGTTAAGCATTGGTACCAAAATTTTTGACATATTTTATTTAACAGTAAAAGAGGCAAAGGGAAAGTAAAAGTAGAGAAAAGTTAGAAAAAGCTAAGGTTAATTTTAAAAGTACAGGCTATCTCACCACTGCACTGTTGCTACCTTTTTTTTTTTCTTTTCTTTTTTTTTTTTTTTTTTTTTTTTTTTTTTTTTTTTTTTTTTTTTTTTTGCTGCTGAGACAGGGGCGGGGCAGTTTGTGCCGTTTACTCGCTGCCTTCTGCCGTTTGGAGAATATTACCTGCCTTCTCCGATCTCGGGAGCAGCTTACCTGGAATGCAGCCGCCCGTCCTCCGAGATGCAGGCACGGTGCCCGATCCTCGCGGTCGCGCCTCGGTCCACTCGCGGTGCTCTCGCCACGGAACGGAGGAGCAGGGAGAGGGGGGGATTTCAACAACTCACTCCTGACTTCGGTCCAGGGGTGCACGATTGGGGGGTTCTCCCTAGGCGGGCGACATCGGCTCCCGGGGCCCCAGGGTGTCTCGCAGCAGGCGATGGAGGGAGTGGGGGAAAGGCAAGGGTCAGAGTTTTTGCCCTTCTCTTTCTCCTCCGTACTTTTGCACCGGTTTTGCCTTCCTTTTTACGGGCCTCAAGCCGAGCTGCTCACAATCCATTCTGCACGTAGTTTTCATGTGTTCAAAAGAGATTTTGGTATGCAGACATAATGATAAAGCACTTTTTACAACCTTTCTCTTATTATCAGTTTCTTACCGGTACAAACTGCAGATACAAGTACGCATGATATTAAAAATTACCTACTGTTTTCTGTGTTTTGTACTGGAATTGGAGAGGAGGCTGGTTTTATTACTAATGAATCATTATCCATAATTCATGGAAGAGGTAGGAACTGTGTGTAGACTAACACACTAAGTGCCTGGAACATACAAAATGTAATTGTGCTGTGGATCTGAAAGGACAGCCACTGTTACATAACTGATGATAGACTTAACTTGAAGTCAAATAAAAAAAATGGAATTCTACAGGAGATCCTGAAGGTCATCAGGAAGGGCAAGCTGACTGTCAAACAGTGAACTCTGTTCCTAGACAATGGAAAAAATATGGGCCTCACAGGGGTTGCTTGGGATGACTGAGAAGTCTGTACACTTCTGAGTGCAAAGTAATTGGAAGAGAGCCCAATGGAAAAGAGAGGTGTGAAATGCCTGTTCCAGTACATGAGGTTGCTTTGGATTTTGTGTTGCATACTACTTGATGTCTTGTTGCATACTGGAGGTGCTGGGTGTGTGTCCCTGCACACTGCCTGGTGACCCTGGTGCCTCAGTGCAGAAGCTGTGCAAGAAGGCCATTATTGAGCCCTGTGGATGTGAGGGAGTCAGATCCTTGTTTAGAAACTCTGAGGTGACCAGTCACAGCTGGGGGGGAAGAAACTGTGCCCTGGGGTGTTCCAGGGTCATTGGATCACCTCTGAGGTGATCAAGCAACCAGTGAGAAAGGTGAGCCCTGGAAGCAGCAAGAAGGGTATCCAAACACAACATGTAGCTCTATGGATGGCTACCAGCCAGCCAGCCTCAGGGAAAAGAAGCCATACCTTTGAGGGAATGGGCATGCCACACCATCAAAGTGACAGCTAGGGTGCAGTCATTAACTGGTAAGTCAGTGATACACCTATCATCCATCTTCCCTCTCACAGATCAGTTTTATCAGAGAGGCATGCAGCTATTTTAAACTTAGTACTGATCCAGAGCCAATGTCAGCTAGATCCCATCCATCTGCTGGCCTGTACTCACAGGAGTCTTGGGAGCACAGGTCTGCAAGATGGAAGCAGGCATAACTTGGCATTCTAAGTCCTCAAAGGTTTATACCATGTTCAGGCTCTTTGCTCATTCCACTTCTGTAAGTCTTCTTGGTCTTGGAATCCAGAAGTGGCTCTGATTATTTTAGAACTGAATTTTCCTGATTTAGCTGCAGTTTTGCAGCTCTTTCTTTATCAAAGAACTCTTTAGTTGGTTTTCCCTTATTTTGTTTCACTTTAGGGCATCTTGTATCACACTATGGCAGCTTCTTACCAAGTGTTTTTTTGGTCTGGTTCATTCAGTGATTATTAATGGTTACAGGGCAGTGTTGGACTGCTGAGTTGGTCACCCTGGAAGCAAACATTTGGCCAAGGCACAGTAGATCGATTCTCTGAACTGCAGCAAAAAAGCAGTTAGAAATCCCCTTATAACTACGGCGTCTAGAGATCTACAGATCTTAGAGTAGTGGATGGGGTAGATGATGGCTGCAGATAAGGTGACAAACTAGGGACAGCTGACTTTGTCACTTTACACTGGGCTGTTTGCTAACACATCTCTTTTACCATTAGAATTGTAATTCAGGAAACCTCTTGGTTTTGTTCTGCACTGTGCATAAACCAAACTTCTTGATAACAGACATGAAAGCTGAGTTATATGGGCTTTCCACAACACTCATGCATCTGGTTTTTGTCTTTTGTGCAAAGGGTCTATTTTAAAACTGTGTTCCTTGCTAGCCATTTGCAGCTTGTTTTAGAGCAGCCAAAGTCGTGCATACCATGTAGCGAAAAAACCAGATTTTTTTGCGAACAGCACACTGCTCGCAAAAGTGTGTTTGTTAGAGAAGAGCAAAGCTTTGAGGAACACAGGCACTTTTTTCTAGAAACCAAAGATGAAACAAAAGTTCAGAACTGGCACCAGTAACAGAACATGTGGACTGCACAGGCTTGTATGTGTTTGTGTGTGCTGGGGCCTCTGAGCTTCACCTGTAGTCATTCACAGAAAACGTTTACTCAGTACAAGGTGGGCTGGACTCAGTCCGGCCCCTGTCTGGTAGCTGGACCCCAAATCCCAGTCTCCCCAGTTGCTATTGCATGGGCATACATGCCTTGGAGGGCGCAGCTCCGTTCCAGCTGCTAGTACTGACCATCACACACACATCACTCAGCCCCCTCCCCCACCGATGCCTGCATGCAGAACTGAGTGCCCCTCACACCCAGGAAGGGGGTAGAAAGGAATTCACTGTGAAGATGAGACAGATGCACAAGAGGTACAGGTACACCAGGTAAGACATAAGTACTGATGAGCTGACTATTTACACAAACCTGCTCCTTTTAAATACCTTTACAACTCTGTTTTCCTATGGGTTTTTTCATCCCTCAAATCACCTAAGCCTCTCCCTTCTTCTGCCTTTGTTTCCTCCCCCAAACATCCCATAATAAGTACTGTGCAATCCAGAACTGCTTTTTCCCTGCATTTCATAAAACATCTCATAGCCCTAGGAAGCAAACCCCCTCAGACACCTGATCTGGAGAGCTGCTCCTGAATGACTCATAAGGGTGGGTATGACACCTGAACATTGGGCTGATGGTTCTCCTGGGACAGCCCTGGGAGGTGTCAGACAAGGCTCCTCCAGAGTCATTAATTTTCCTACCATTGTGTCCCTGTGTCAGAATTAAATAAAGGCTAAAAATATATCATCCTGGTGCAGAAGTGATTCAGTTTTGCTGCTGTGGACATGCAGAGTAGCAGGAGGGGTAGTAGACGAGCTGGTTGCAGATCTTGCTCACTTCTCGTGTTGGAAAGACTGTACAGGATGCCCACTGCTGCGAGTCATCCTTGCATGGACAATGAAGGACATCTCAGCTCAGCTGCAGTCAGACTTTGTGGGTTTATGAAATTTCCAAGGCATTTTCCATAAACTCCCTTTAAAGCCCACCACCTACTTTGTACAAGAGAAGAAGCAAATTGCTTTCAACACTGTCTCAAGCATGCTCGTGTTAAATACTTCCCACCTCTTACAAAATGGTGGCAGTGTTCAGCTTTGCAGGAAGAATAATTCTTCCTGGAAAGCCTCTGTAGGTGATCATCATGAGGTTTGGTAAGTGCTTTGCACAGATTCCTCTCCTCATGTGTTCAGCTTTCCTGGGCATGGAATATATTTCTTCAAGGCAAGAATAAAGGATTATAGCTGGCAAAGTAAGTACAAGCTGAGCTGCCCACAGGCTTTGAGTGCCCTAACAGCAGTGTGGCAGCTACCTGATGACTTTTCAAAGCAACAGGCTTTCTAGACAGACTGGAAGTGGGGTCACAGTCAGGGCTGGACTGTTGTGAAGTGTCGCAGGAGGGATGATTGACATTTAGAGAGCACTTAAACTAATGGCTTTTTTAATGCTATGCCTCCTCCTGGTTTACATTTTGGGGGTACATCCATGCTCATACTTTCAAAAGCCAGTTTTCTTGAGCTAATTGTGGGTTCTGCAGAGCACATCCTAGTCTAGGGAGTGCAAAAAAAGCTGAGCTTAGTTTAGTGTGCTGTTTGATATCTTCTCTTCATCCTGGTCAGCTTTGCTTTACTCTAACCATTTTGTAAAACTTCCATCATCCAGCCATGCTTTTTATGTGCAGTCTGTGGGTACTTCAGTAGATTTGGCTCACTGATTACAATATTGGAGAGAATGAAGAGGCCTGGGGACCGGACATGCAGCGCTCTCATGGTCTGCTTGGCAGTAAGCTTGGAAGTACTTAGGTAAAGCTGACCTTTTCCAGCTTTGCTATAGAAACTGGTTGTGAGTCTAAGTCGGGTTAGTCCTGGAAGTCTGGATCATTTTGGAGGTCCTTCCAGGCTTTCCTTGACTTTCTGGAATATAACCTAAAGCTCCTCTTTGCAGGACAATGTCTTTCAGCTGCTTTGCACCAGGGGGAACCAGCAGTGTATGCAGAATGTTATATGCTGACATAATGAAATATTTCAAGGGCAGCTCAGATGGCTGGGCTGGTTATAAATAGTACTGGAGGAAAGCCGCATGAGAGTCACATAAACCACTCCTAAAAATCTCTGCAGGGAGGTATTTTTAAAACCCACCCACTGCAGTTTCATTAGCACCACCTGTCTTACATTTGGAGAAAGACAGAGATGATGTTCTCCAAATATTTGTGGTACCCTAAAAAGCAATGCATGCAAGTGATTAAATATTCATAGTGTCCCTTCATATTCCAATGTTTCTTTATTAAGCCTGCAGCTGACCATTGGCTGCCTTAGAGAGACACTCGAGGATTGCAGGATTCTGTGGGATTTCATAGCTAATATCTGAAGCAAATTAACTGTTGGCCCTAGGAAACTTGCAGTTGAGATATGTGCAATAAACTCAGCTATGGGAAACCAGGAGAAATTCCTGTGTATTTCATAGTTGCGAATTTTACTGAACTTTCCAATATAGGAATATTTGAAATGATGAGAAGATAGTAGAAAGATGTAAAATTCAGAAGTCTAATCGCGTAATAAATTATCTTTATAATGAGTAGAAGTTTTCCCATCTGTCCCAGAGAGCTAGCAGGGGACATTTGAAGCATACTGCAGCTTGGTGGCTGCTCAGCAGATTTAGTTAGGAAGAGTAAATGGAAGGTTTGAGACTGGTTACACTGGTCCCAAAACAGTTACTGATATTTTCCTCACGATATGAACGAACTTTATCAGACTTACTCCTGCTTCAGCCACTCTTACTTTCAGACGTAGGACTTCAGCCTGTTACAGTAATGCAAGGTAATTCCTGGAGTGATTCCTGTCTAGGGCATGTCTAGTCCACATCCCAGCTTTTCTTGTAAGTGAAGAAGTGCAGTAGTTCAGTTAAACCGGGAAGTGGCACTGTTTGAAAGGAATGAGACGTCAAGCCTGCTCTGCAGCTCCCATAAAGGCAAATTCACAAGGAGACAGATAATCGGGTGGGACAGGGGGATGGAGTATATGACCCTATTGCCAAGGCTGTGAGTAACCTTCATGTGTCACTACACCAACTCTGAACTCTCTGCGGGGGTCACCTCTATTCAAGTTTTAGCAAAGACAGGTAATAGAAGAAAGAAAGAATCACTGGTTTCTTCACTTCTTGCCCTTCAGACCTTCTACCAGAACACAGAGAATTTGGCAAGTTCCTTCTTGCAGTGCCTATGTCTCTTAATGTTTCAGAAGGTACAACACAGAGAAGACGTACAATCCCAGGTTTTTCTCTTAAGGCCTCAGATCTTCTGAAAAGCCTTTCCTTCTTCGCCAAAAAAAAAAAAAAAAAAAGAAAAAAAAGAAAAAAAAAAGAAAAAAATAAGAAGAATAAGATCAGAAATGCTACTGAGAGATTGACACCTGTAAAATTAAAGAATTCTTGTGTTTTGCACGGTGACGTGGTGCTGCTGCTGTTCACTACTATTACCTGTGAGACAAAAGAGAGCACTTGAAAATTTTTGAGGCATAAGGCACTGACTTCACTCTTAGAAGCTGTGATTCTTCCCGAGAGAGAGGAAGAGTCTCTCTGCCCCAGGGCACATTTATTTCACAGCTTGTCCTCTTGTGGGCCACTGATGCAAACCTTATCATTTCCCGAAATGATCACACACCAAATAGTCATGTCCATAGTTGCCTCTCTGCGCTGCCTGTTCGCTCTCTTCCTGTAGCTTGATGGTAAAGAGCTGATACACGACTGCTAGAAGGAAGACACCAGCAGGTTGGCCATTGTGCAGCATTTGAACTGGGGAGTCACCAGCTGTATTTCACTGACACAATTTACAGCAGCAATTTTTGGAAGTTATCAAAGTTCACTACATTGTAGAAGAAATGTCCTGTTTCCTTTCCTCTCTTTGTCTTGTCTTTTGAACCACAATGCTCTAGGTAATGCCATGCCTTGATAAACTGACTGACATGCAGCTCCTTTAGGTTTTCAGAAGAAAACAGTCCCTTGATTTGAGTGTCTGTGCAGCTGCCCAGCAGCATGGTGCCATTGGCAGGCAGTGTCGCCATGCAGAGCTCCAGGGGCTGGGCAGTGGGCAGGTGCAGGCTGGTGAAAAACTGAGTAGAACTCTGCCATTGCCTAGATTTGCATCCTCATTCCAGGCAGACTTGTCTGTATTTTTCACACTGTGGCTGCGAAGATTTAGGGGTGCATCAGTCAGAGCCTCTAACAGAAGAAACTTGGGAGATGAGTATGTGCACACACACTGCTGATGTATTTCTCCCATGACCCTATCCATGCTGGTTAGCATTGCTCTCCAGGTATGTAGTAGTGGATGAGTAAAGCAGTCCTAAAGACTGAGGGATTGTCATGAACGTCTTCGTCTGATCTCGGTTTCTAGGTCATTTTGTTCATTCAAATCTGCTGTAGTATTGTCATGGGTTATTTGAACAAAAATTTGTGCTGTATTTCTTTCAGAAAGGCAGCTGAAACAGCTAGCTTACCACCCAAACATTTTTAGTGTTAATATTTCTTCTGCATTCCCCGACCTGCCAATATAAACTGCTACTGAGTATCTCCTAGCAGAGCTGTAGTAGTAAACATATAATTTTTTTGGCAGTCTGTAGCTGTTTCATAAATTTAGACAAACTAAAATATATAAGCATTTCTGAGTAATATATTGAGGTTTCAAAAAATGATCCATCCATTTTGAATCACTTTTTTACTAAATAAAACATCTTCTGTTAAGCAAAAAGGTGATCCAAAAGAGAAAGTTAATCATTTAGCTTTTAGTTATATCAAAAGTCTTCACTGTTTCTTTCTACATATCCATCTCTGACAGTTCTCATGAGAGTACTCATATCTCCTCTGGGGAGAGTACTGTATTTAATTAAATACATGTATAATGGTAGTGCAGTGACTCACATTTAACTTTTCACTCCCATATAACCTACTTTGGATGACGCATTTTCAGTGTACGAGGCATTTGAGATTTCTGGTCCAGGCATATTTTTATACAGGAATTGCCATATCTGGTTCTGGGGAAACCTGTAGTTTCAGACTTTCCCCTCAATGCTGGAACTGGACTGCTTCCGCACAAGGCTCCTCCCTCTGGAGCGAGACCAGGGGTGGTGAGGGGTAAGAAGCACAAGTTTTAAGAGGAGCATCTGAGGCAGCTGTGTGTGTTTTACATGGAGAAAAGGAGGCTCAGGGGAAACCTTATCATTCTCTGCAACTCCTTGAAAAGAGGGTGTGCCCAGGTGGGGAGCAACCTCTTCTTTCAGGCAACCAGTGACAGGACAAGAGGACACAGCCTCAAGCTGAACCAGGGGATGTTTAGGTTGCACATTAGGAGGAATTTCTTCAAAGAAAGGGTGATTAGACATTGGAATGGGCTGACCCGGGGAGGTGGTGGAGTCAGTATCCCTGGAGGTGTTTAAGCTAAAACTCGACATGGCACTTGGTCAAAGTATTCTTGATTGGTCAAAGGCTGAACTTGATGATCTCAGAGGTCTTTTCCAACCTAATCAATTCTGTGACTCTGTGATTCTGCAGCCGCTGTCCCCAACAACCTCACTGGGCCACCATAAAATTCCCCTTTGACAAAATCACAGTGCTTTCCTGGAATTTTGACACTCTGGACCAGCCGCTTCCCACTATGAAAAAGCGTGGCATGCGCCTGCTGACAGGGAAGATTGAGCCCTGTGAGGGCAGCTGGCTGCTCTGGCTGCCCTTGGTTAATGCTACAAGCCAGTCCAGCTGGCAGGATTACCCAAAATACATTAGTGAAACTACTTTGGCACTGATCGATAAATTTATCCCTCACTTAAATTCCATTAGTTAATTTTGCAGGCTGCAGCATGAAAGTCAAACTGCAGTAATGTAATTTGGGTGGATAATAAAAAAGGAAAAAGCAAAATCACCCTTACAAATAGTCAGGAAACATCTATTGTGTGTAATGCTATGGGATATGTTAGAATATCTCTTAATTCAATGCAGAATGAAGTTTATAAATCTAGGTTTATTTTCCTGCAAAGTTGTTTTGTATTCACCTTATTTGAGTGTGAAAGCCATTATCTCATTGCTTTATTAATGCAGAGTATGTCACTGCACGTTTCCCAGCTCTCTTCTTAAGTTTGACTCTGTTATACCTTTGTTTTGCTGAGTCTCCTTCCACACATCAGGTCAAAAAAGTGAATTACAGTTGCCCCAGGAGAGACGGTTTCTATCTTAAAATTCATGGTAAAATGAGTTTTCTACAAGTGGTCTGATAAGTGTGTTCTTTTTTAATTAAACTTTTTAGCCTGTCAAGACCAAGGAAGTCATGCTGGTGATTTAGTACAGGGGAAAGTACCACTGCATATTGTGATACTTGCTAATCTTATTTCTCTAAGATTTATTGCTGTTATATACCTTAGAAGGGCTGAGCATCAGAATAGAAAAATTTTATTGTACTGCTAGGCTATAAGAAGTGGATAAAAATACCTGGTTTTGTTTAAGAAAAGTTACACTGGACTTTAAACTAAAACATACTGCTCATGGACTTACAGATAAAAATCTTTCTCTCTGGTTAGGAATAGTGCTTGTCTTCTATTTCATGTTCTTCTATGGAATTTGCAATAGCGTGGATGGGATCCTCACATTGTTTTCATTTCCACCTGTACAAGAGACAAAGAAAGAGGCTCAGAGATGAGAAGAACAAATCATTTCAGTTTTTGATCATCAGAATGTTTTGGGACAGACACAATCACTGCTTACTAAGTTTACCATACTTGGTAGTACTGGTGAAGAGTTTTGAGTTCTTTTGTTTGGAGCCTTGTTCTCCACCAGAGAAATAAATAAAAAATTTGGTCACACTGAGGATTAAATAGGGGACAAGTGTTGAGTTCTGACAGCTCTCTCCTGGGGCAAGAGAAAGGGAGTATTGCTATGACAGACTAATTATAAAAATTATGGGGAAGTGATATCCCTGTCACACATCTGGATGCAAGTCCCCTTGGACAGCACGTTAAGTACAGATTGAGTCCACTCATGTAGCATGGCTCAAAATGAAATGTTGTATTTCACACTTTTTGGTTATTGCTTGATGCATCCTTGTCTTGGAAATCCTGACACAGCTTTTGACTAAGAGAACAACTCAATGATGTCTGACTTGGCTGAGCAGCGTGGCCAAACCTGCAGCAATCTGCAGTGGAGCATGCCAGCACCCTCTTATTCCTTCTCTGGAAAGACAGCAAGGTTATTTTCACATCATCTATCCCAGTGGGGATAGAAAAGACTTGGGGAGAGCTGGGGAGGAACATCCTTCACGGAAGCTTTGTCACAAGTAAACTGTGTCCCTTTGGGCTGGTATGGGATGAAATCTCTCCAAGGTCTGCAGGCCGGCGGACAAAGACTTGGACATTAACGCTCTAGTGAGCTCCAGCTGGCTTTAAATTTCACCTTCCCTTTGGCTCCCTCCTCCCCCACCTGGTGCTGATGTAAGATGTTAATTAACATCTTCTACAGAAGCAGCCCTTTCCACCTGATGGAGACATGGCTGCCGCTGTTATTCATTAGGTCTGCAGGATCAGGTCTGAGCCAGAGGCTGGGAGGAAGTGTCTGAGGAACTGTCCCAAGGCCCTGCTTGCCAGCTTCTCTGCCTCATTAGGTAACAGATTGAACACTGTTCAAAAGAAGAGTTAACAGCAAAGTAACCTACAGTGGCACTTGGTGAGCAGCCCAGCAGCTGGAGGCACAAACTGTATGATCCTTCTTGCAAACGCTTTGGTTAGTTGCCAGCGGCCCTGATCTGTGTGTGTAAGAATCCCAAGACCAAAAAGTTGGAGAGGGCTGCCTGGGGTGGCTCTCCTGGAACTTCACAAGGGCAGATGGAGAGAAAGCTTCTTGGAAATCTTGATAGCCGTGTCAACAGGGAAGAATTTCATTTAGCAAAACCAAGAAAATATTTTCCCCTTCCTGACAAGGACCCTAATGCAGCAATCTGAGATTCACTGCACAGTGTGTGTGTGTGCAGGGCACATTATGGATGAGGGCAAATGGCTACACATTTCACTGATAACTCTGCAGGGTGCTTCAGAAGATTGGCCACTTCAGGCTTCTGATTGTTCTGTCTGATAACTGAATTTGATTTGCTATCAAGCTTGTGAGACCTGCTTGAATGTGCTTCCCTCCCACCTTGGGAGAGTAGAAGCTCTGAGAGGGAGAAAAGGGAATTTTCCTGGTTCAGCCAGAAGAAGTAAAGATTTCAGCCTCTCTCACGATACAACAGTATATGCTGTGATTGGTCCATTACTACTAACACAAGGCAGCATAAATTGCACCTGAAAAGGGAAATAAGAAAGACAGAGAGACTCCTAAAGACCTCAGCTGCTCATAGCATCCACTTCTGCTTTAAACCTGTCTCTGGCACAAACTGAAGCAATCTAAGTGTAAAATTTTGAAACTTTTAGTGAAAATAGGGGCATAGCAAGGGGGAAGACAGTTTGATTTAAGATCAGACAACAGTCAGAAATTACTTGTAAGACATGGGACCTGTGCATTTTGAGGTTTTATGGGAATGAGCACTTTTTTTTTTAGAGGAAAGTTCAGGTAAGAGGAAAATAGCATTACTTGATTGGAGCAATTGCAAAACTTAGAAAATGTCTGTAGCTTAGCTAGGATGTTGATGAACCTGCTGGAACAGCTCTATTCTGATTTGTTTCCTACAGTGTGCCAGAGCCAACTCTTGGAGGATTATAATTATATTGCTTTTAATTACGTCCACCTTTTGACATTATTGATTTTGTCAGATGCTACTATTCCAGCATACTAGGCTTTATAATCTGTAATTACATAGGTTTGCACATGGCTTAGAAAGCATGCAGCGAAGAGTATCTACAGTGTCACCAAGAGTTATTTACCCTGTAAACTCCTCCTTGCTTCAGGTATTAATTCTACTTCTTTCATGTCCTGTACTGCTGCCTCTAAGATGATGTGCTATGCTGTTGCATAAGGAACAGATGCAATGACAACAGTTAACAGATCAGGGAAGCAAGTTGTAGTTTATATCTGGACTAGAATTATGTAGTTACATACTTACCTAACTATAGGTCTATAGTTCTAGAGAGCTGTCACGGCAACTTGTGCTTGTCCACAAGACAAAACAATTTCAGCTTCAGCTTTAGATGTGACATAAAAACAGAGGACCATTTGGAACTTGCTGATAGGCTCTGGATCCCAAACCCTTGAACTGTTGCTAAGAACGGTAGTGCTTTGCTCCTTATAGACACCTCACAGTTTTTTAAGCACAGGAATTTAAGTTCAACTGACCTAAATGATACCAGAGATCTGGCTCTGGCCCAGTAAGAATGGGTCAAACATTATCCTCTCCTAGCACTCCTTCATGGACTCCTGCAGATATCACATCTCAGTTAGCTGCCCTGTACTGACTTTTACTGGCAAATTTCTCCAGGTTTGTTTTCGAACCTTGCGCAGATCTCTAGCATTCTGTATTGGGGAGTCACACAGATGAACTACGTTTTAGAAGTCACTTCCTTTCTTTTGTTTTGGACTTACAACAGATGGATTAATCTGATAAGCCCAACTTTTTACCAGAGGAAACAGTTGAATAGTCTGAGCCTCTTGTCATTTTGTGCAGCTTCCCCTTTCTACATTCTGTATTCTAAGACCTAGCAGCCAGTGTTATTAGCTCCTCCCCCTGGTCAAACCCTTTTTGGGGGATATTCCTTATGCAGAATCTGATCATCCCTCTTGCCATCTTGGCACCTTTTGTAAATCCATTAGATTTTTTTGAGCGCCGGGAAAAAAATTAGAACACAGGATTCAAGATTTAGTCACTTATACAGAGATGAAATATTTATGTTCTCTACAGTGTCTTCCACTGCTCGTGTAATAATTATGAATATGTGAAGGTTTTGACTACTGCTGAGTACAAAGCTGGTGTTTCTGGTGTATCATCAGCTAAAAAACCATTCCTGAGGGGTTCTTATTAGCTCAGATACCATCATTTTATATATTAAATTGATGTCAGTTTTTTCCCCACCCATGTGCATAATTTTACGCTTGTCCACATAAAATTTAATCTGCTCTTTTATTGTCTAGTCACTTGATATTACCAGATACATATGCCAAGTCACCTCTTGTCTGGATAACTGTGATTAGGCTAGTGAAGTTTCTGGCCTCCCTGCTTCTCTTCTGACCTTTTACAAGCTTATTTGAAACTGTGTTGAACAGCAAAGGTCACCAATACTCATCTCTCTTGAGATTTTCCTCTGCTGAAAAAACCCCCACTTCTGCTTCTTATCTTTTCTCTTTTAACCATTTATTGAAGTCTGTATGAGGGGTTTAGCCTGCCATCCCATGGTAGAGTTGTATCTCTTGAGGACTGTGTTAAAGCCATCAGAACAGTTTCAAATGGGCATGTTTACTAGGCCATTCCAAGAACAAAAATAAATTAGTAAGGCACATATTTCCTTCACAAACACCACTGTGATGTGTTCTCAGGGCCTGTGGTTTATCCATGTGCCTGCCAGCTCTGTTGATTAGCAGACTCTGTGAATTTGCCAAATACAGACAGTGTTTGCAGGCCCATGACTCCCCAGATCTCATGGCTCTGGCTCTTGGTGACCTGCCTGTCTCTAGAGAGGTTCCCAGTCAGAAGCAGAGTCTGGACATGTTAATCAGGTCAGATAAATATACATTTGCCTGAGAACATGCTGGGAAGAAAAGCAGAGGGAGAAGTGGCCACATAGGACTTTCATAGTCCTTTAGAACTCTGGACAAAAAGGAACAGAGAAGCTTTTCAACTCTCTGCTATGAGTGGCAGAAGAGTGAAGACAAAAGTTGTGTGAAGGAATTGAGGTGAGGAATGAAAAGCCATTCAGGGATAATGGGAGAACTAGTGACAGAACACTTCTTTCTGGGAAGGTCACACAGGTATCCATAGTCTGATTTTTGGCTAAAGTGGAGAAAAGAGAAGAATTTCCATCTCCTTGTTAATGATTTATAAATAAAAGAACAATAAATATAAATAAAAGAAGCAGCAACATAAAAACAATAATGTTAGGTCATGTTTATTAATTTTCAAATCAAAGTTAGTTGCTTCAGCAGAGGAGAATTGATGACAGACTCTCAGTGGTATGGATATTTATCCCTGGTTGCAGTGGTGTTTTATAGGTGCCAAACTGTTCTGGCAGATAGAAGAAAAGATCCATGGTAGTGCAAGCTTCTGCTTGTGTAGCTAATTCTCTCCCAGTGTACAAGCAACCGAATGCTTGGGAGATATCCCCAAGCACTGGCTACCTCATTGCAGAGGTGCATCCAGAGTAGTTGTCTACATTCACCTTTGGCCAGCATGACTGCTTATCCCATCTGCCCTAAGACTGCCTCAGTTGTTCTTGCCCTCCTGGCTGCCTCCAGCAGTTTCTGCTCAGGACACAGTACCTCTTGTGTGAAACCTTCTTGTACCATTCTTGCCCCAGTAATCGGATGTTAAACTTTTCTCATAGTACAGAACATTGCCAAAAGCCTAGTGCAATCATCAGTAGTAATAGCAGAAAGTTACCATTTTAGGTGTGACCAATAGAGTGAAGAATAGAGTGAAGGCTTCATTACAGTAAAGGCCTTGCAGACAGGAAAAAGTAATTATTGGCACCTTGGAAAGCTTATGGCCTAGGGTTGCGTTTAGTGTTCAACACCTTGTGATTATTTCTCTGTTGATGTAATAGAAAAATGGTAACCTTGTCTCTAGATCATAAAGGCTTCTGGAGGTCTAAAAAGTAAAGCTGTGAATTCCCCCCTCTCCAAAGCTGTTATCACTGATTCCACAGTTTTCTGTTCAGTTTTCAGCAGCATTGGTCTCATAGTAACAAAGGCATTTTCTTTTAGGTAGTTGAAAAAGAGCTGTGAGAGCGCCACAGATCTTTCCTGTCCTCTGTATATTCTTTTAAAGACCAGTGTACACATATATGTATATCAAGATCTCCAAGCCATAGAGCTCAATATGTGAATTTTTAGGTAATTTTTTGTGTACTTTTCGCTGCAGAGCTGGCTTTCCCTAAAGATGCTGATAAGATGAATTAGTGATGCTGATAAGATGAATTCACAGTCATAGCATTTTCATGACAGCATCTGCTCTTTTGCAATTCCCAAGCCTCTGAGGATTAATAAGCTGAACCACAGTTGTTCATAGGCTCCTCTGTGATGCCTGTCAGGTTCATGGTTTCCATTACTCTGCCTGTGACAAGGCCCTGTGACATCCTGGAAAGAGAATTGCACTTGGCTAGGCACTCCTCTTCATCTCCCTCGTGCTCTACCTTGTGCTGTGCTCTGGTGTTGGTTTGAATTATCAGGCAGGTGATTCAGAATGACCTGCTTGCTCTTCTTCTTACCATGCTCACATGGCAGTATAGAGCAGTCATGGTTGTGACACAAAGAAAAGGGAAAATGATGCAGAGGTGAAAAGATATTATGAAGAAAAACTGCTATGGTACATGCACCAGCAAGTTAAGTCCATGCATTGGAAGAAGAGGATTATTAAGTCCCATCCTATAAGATGCACCATCTAATAGGAAAAAAGTAAAGGGGCAGCTTCTAACCTCTTCTGTGCTTTAATCAAATGGAAACTGGGAATCATTGAAGCCATAGGAGGAAGGCCAAGCAAAGTGCAAAACCTGTATATGCACAAGAGAGTCATAGAGTAGGAGTTCTCCAGTGAAGAAAGATTCTTATCTTTCTGGTCATCCCATGGTTTATCTTGCTTGGGGAAAAAAGCAGTGGGAAAGTTGTTTTGAAACAAAATAAATCCTTTCAGCCATTATGTAGAAGCTGTAAAAATGTATGTACTTCCCAAAGCTTTCTGAAATTCACATAAATCATCGGAAAGAACTGGTAAAAGTGTCTTTGAACTTACTTCTGTTGTAGGTAAACCCCAGATGCTGATGGATGATATGCAGTGAGTTTCTGCAAAGCACTGGGCAATTCTTCTTCAGAAGCTTCATTGTGTCTAGATGCCAGGAGCTGGAGTCTCCCCAGTGTCTGGGAACTGTGAACCAGGAGTTGTCAGGTTGTGCCTTGGGAGAAACACCCCACAAGCATGAAGCTTTCTAGTGATAAAATCTTTTGGCTCTCTGTTGACAGAATTTTGCACAGAACAGAAACAAATGCCATCTCCTGGCCATGGCTGTAACACTCTTGAAGTGCCTTGTCTGTATGCTCAGCTTGCTTGATTATATGTGAGAAGAAAAGACTATTTGCAAAATTCAGGTTTTATTGCCTTAAAGCAGAACTTTCCCAGCAGATGTGCAGTAAGGGCTCCACTTGATTGTGCCAAAAGTTTGGTGTGCAGATGATAGAGGAAACTGGATAAACTTAGAAAGGCCAGGGACAAAGACACAGGCATTTCTGGGAACCCTGTGGGACTGTTTTATCTCAGGAAGCAACTGAAAGCAGTTGGGAACATGGCTGGAGAAATAGGTGTTTCTGTGCCAGAAAAACGGTGTTTGCAAATGCTTTATTTCAGTCTGTTTCCTCTGGCTGTTTTTTTCTCTGTTAGAAAATGACTTCGTTCATTGTTTTTCTGTTCCAGTAACAGAGCAGAGAAATCTGGCATCTAAGGGTGCTCACTAGCAAGACAAGTGCGCTACTTCTTGTCAGGTTTTTGCTCCTTAGGGATTGCATTATGGCCTGCAATACCTCATTTCCTGGGAAGTGTCCTTGAGCAGGTATCTTCCCACATGTCCACTGCCTGTAGGGACTGTGGGGGATCTTTTGGAGAAGAGGGAGAGCAATGGGTTGGCGTGTTCTGCTCAGGCAGCTGTTTCCCAGCTGGTGTGTTTGAGGAAGCAGGTGCAGCTTAGCAACCACTGCCTGAGTCATGGCCAAACCCCTGTACCTGCAAAGGCTTTAAGTCAGCAAGTGCAGAGCAGCAGATGATCTGAGTGAGTTTGTCATCTGGGCAGTACCTTTGTGAAAGAACTGACATGGTGAGAGTCACTGTTTTTGCAAGTGAAAGGACTTGAATAGTCACAATCCATGGGCAGCATGTGCTTTTGTCCATTGCTGGCCAGTGTTGCTTCTTTCAAGCCATGCTGGGTAAGTGCTCCAGAGCCAATGCAGTCTCTCAACCATGAGGCAGTAAGTAGCTCTTGATGCAGTTTCTGAGCCTGAGGAGAGCTTGGAAGGCCAAAGGAGATTGTGATTTAGAGTAGTTTTGCATATTCAAATTTTGATACAATCCAAAGTCTAGCTTTCTAATGCCAGCATCTACTGTCCTGCAAAATTTGTGTCTGTTGCACTGTTAACTGAGGGATCAATCTCCTTGTGAAGTTTTTTTTTGAAACGAGAGACTAAGGAAGCAAAAATGAGAAACTTCTTGTGTCCATGATATTATCCAGGAAACAAGCTAAACTCCACTTGCAAGTGAAAGCCTGCTTTCTCTTGTTTTTTTTTTTCCCCTCTGGTAACATAAACAGCATAACTTGTCAGCAATGACATCAGTTGTACACAGAAGTGCTTGTGTGGGTTTTGTGTAAAGCAGATTTCTTTATTTGGAGTTATTTCAGAGAAACATTTCCCCCTTTCCCTACATCACAAAAAGATGTTTTGAGAGTACAGTGTTTTCTAAACAATTAGATTTTCTAACCTGCAATTCTGGTCTTCACCGATACATGCAAGTGATTTTAGATGGGGAAGTTTGAGCTGGCCCTCCTGTTATGGGGCTTTTGCACATTGGAGCAGCCTGCAATGAACACAGCAGCAGATAGAAACACTGTGAAATGTGGTCAGGGAGGAAAGCTTCTGAAGGTCAGGGCCACAACAGTTTGTGGGGAGGGAGAGTGAGCTAAAATAATGCCACAGGAAAAGTTATGGGGATGATCTCCTAGGGGTTTGGGGAAGGGTGAGGTCGCTCTGTGTCTTCCTCAAAAGCTGGTGTTCTGTTACACCTTTTTTCTTCTTTTTTCTTTTTCTGCCTTGTGGGAATTTTCACTGCTTTATTTTATTATTCCCTCCTGATGCAGAACAAAAGGTTAAGTCTAAAAATAAACTGTGGACTGGAAACAGGAAAAAAGAAACATCAGCCTACACACACACACACACACACACACACACACACACACATCTCAAAAGAAGTGAGTTTAGTACCAAAATCGAGTTACAAATGTTTTTAAAACAAAGAAAATTATAAACTTCCTCTTTTCATGAAAATTGTTTATGGGGGCCATTGGCAGAAATGAAGCTCTTACAGCCGGCCGCACGCTGATGACTGTTTTGGGTTGTGTTAATCCTTCTCTGGTATCCATTCTTCATTCCTGCACTTGTGTTTGTTTAACTGGTCCCATGGGACTAGTTCTGTAGTACTTTTCCTTTGACTAGTTGATACAATTGTCCAATAATTTGCCATTGGTCTTCCTTGAGACTTGCACCAATTCCCTCACCAGGATTTGAAGAGATTCCCCCTACCCTCATCACCGGCAATGATTTGGTTTTTAGTTTTTCCCTGAATTTTATGTTTTGGATGGGTCTGCCTTGTGCCATGTGTGTGTGCAGATGGAGAAGGTACTTTCTTCTTTCCCAGCTGCCTCTTCCATGCTGTCTTCTTGGGGACACACAACCTGTTTTATTTTCATTCATTTGCTTTCCTTATCCAAGTTTGTTTTCTTAGAGAGTTTCCTGCCTCACCAGGACTGTCCTCATTTCTCATCACACTGACCCAGTGGTGCTTCCCAAAAGAGAATTTCAGTGGTGTTGAGACTGCCACAGAGAGCCAGGGTAAGTTGCACAGGAGAGGTGCATGCCCCTTTCTGTTGAGTCTTCCCAGCTGATTGCCTCTTGCCGAGTGGAGTCAAGCGTCCACATCTGCAGCTCACACCACAGTGAGGCATCATCTTCAGGAAGCTCTCTGAAAGCTTTTCACCATCATTGGCAGGGGATTATAAGTTTTTCTGCAGTGCCCACTCAAGTGGGCAGATGGCTGCAAGATACAACGCTGTGACAAAGGCATTACACTCAGTTATGTGGTCCCTGTTTCCACATCTAGATTGTTGTCAGCTTGCACTGCTTGAGCAACTACTGCCTTTATCAGCAAACTCTGTCCCTCCTGGCTCAACTCTTTTACAGCCAAGAACAAAGATCACTGCTAGCAAGTGGTTCTTCCTGACCCCAAAATGTACATTCCTCTCTCACCTTTTTTTAAAAAGTTTTATCTGTTAGATATAGCTTAGAGAAGATGGCACCTGTGAATACCTGGTCTATCTTTCATTATGTACTACAGACAAGAAGTCATGAAGAGCTTGTACAAGGTACTTTAAGGGGTATTCCAGAGTTTTCCACAGGGAATTGTGAGTTATTCTGGTAACGTTTTATTCAGAGTCTCCAGGACTTTAGAGGTTAAAGGAAGGTTATAACATGTGCAAAGTTGTCTCATTCTCATTCAGTTGAAGTTCTGGAGTTTGGTATTTGGCAGAGAATATATGAAGGAGAATTTTTGTGGCACCCCAGCAGGTCAAATGCAGGAGCATTGTGAACAATACATGATTTTTTAAATCCATTTTTTATGTGCTTGGTAAGAAATGTTTCTTTTGTTTTGTGATTTCTCTGTTAAGAAGCATTTGAAAAAAACCTGTGCCACCTCAAATAGACAACTTTGATTCCTACAAACAAAGGAATGGAAGAATGGTGTTTTGTCTGCTTGTCCACAGGTGGTTTCTGAAACTCAGTAGTCTCAGTTGGTTCCTTCTACATGAGATTTGCTGTAAAGTGGGGGCTACGACATTTTATGGACAGTCAGGGAAGATTTTGGAAAATTAGAGTAATTAGAGTAAACATAATTTTACTGTCTATTGCTTATTACAGTGTTTTCCAAAGCATTTATTGTGCTTTAATGCTGACGTGTGTCTCTCAGTACTATCTGATATTTAAACTTTGTTTACTTCTTATGCAATCTGATTTATATTGCAGCAAAACTTCTGTCAGTGCTTGTGCTCATAACTTGACAGTCTGAGAGATGTAGACTATAAATTTCCAAATGAAATGTAACAAATCTTGTCAGAATCAACATTGAATCATAGAATCAACACAGCTAAAATGGTCATGAGGAGAGCATCTTCAGGATGTGTACCATTTGTTCAGGGAGAGAACTCTGGAAACTAAAAGAAGAAAAGAAATATGAGATATTAATGGCTCTGTGTACTCTGTTCAAAGCCCTGCCCAGGTGTTTGTGTTCATGCTCTGTCATGAGGGATTCTGTTGTAAAAAGGAAAGTATTTTCTTTTTGGAAATAAAATTCTGGCAGTCTAGAAGACGAGATTTCTTAGCCTTCCTTCAGTTCAGTCTCCTATGTTTGTCTGCCAAGTATCTTAGACAGCATTTGGTATGTGTGGATAAGAGATGGAATTGAGCTTGAATTCATAATAAGTTTGAATCTGAAAATAGATTTTTGAAGGAAATTGATGGTTTTTTTCTAATCCAGAAATATGCCACGGAAGAGTTGCTGGAAATTGTCAATGCTTGCAGCAATAAAATGAGTGAAGATGAAAGTCTATGTCTATAATGCAAAATATTCTTCTAAGCAGTCAAATCTTTGATAAAGGATGGTTCTAGTGTGGTACACACTATGTGACCAGTATTTGTGTCTCTAGCTCTCCTGCCCACTTGAGCAAGGTGTGTCCCTGTTCCTTACCTCCATGATCTAGTGCAGGTTTGTGAAGAACAGATTACCTTTTCAAATTCTGACACTCCAGGCCCTCTCCTGATTCCCAGGCTCAACCTGCTGGTGAGTTTCTCCGTGGCCTTGTCCATGGAGAAATTACATGTGTGAGACCCACGTGTCAACAAGTGCCTAGCAGCACAGGGCTAAAGCAGCCTAAAGTCTGCTGCAAAGGTCTGGCTTCTGCTTTGCTCCAGTATGGGACACAAATACAAATATATGTAATTCAACAATTTAGAGTACCTTGGTAAACAGGAGTACATAATCTATTGCTTGGTCTCTATGAATATATTAAAACATTTCTCATAAGGAAGATAACCCCATTCTGTTGTGAGGAGAAACATCTCTCTAAGCAGAAAAATTCCTTTTGCAGAATAAAGAAAGCTAGGGGGGAAAAAAAGGAAGTGTTGTCTGAACTTTGCTGCATAGAAAGGAAATAAAAAAACAGGGTCTGCAAGCATAGTGAAGTACAAAACTTTTCCTTTCTTCCACCAAGTCTTCAACTTATCAGAGATTAAAGGCTCATGTCACTGCTCAGTAGTCCGTCCTTGAATTTTTTTGCCCTCAGGGCAGGCTGACCTGTTCCCAGGAATGGCACAGACATCTTCAGGGGGTCGGGGAGCTGTGCTCATACATAAATAAGCTGATCTTTCTGATGTGAATCTCACAGCTACTATTGATTTCCTTTTATCTGAAAGTATACTGGAGTGGAAAAATGAAAACTTTGTCTTGTGGATTTGTTCTTCATTGGACTTTATTATGTGTGAAGGCACAATTTCTATTTTAAAGGCAGTAGAAGAGAATTTTTGTTTAACCCAGCAGTGTCTGAACTGCAAAAATCTCCTTTCTGAAGATTCTTGTCAAATTTGAGACAGTGAATAAGAAAATTGTACATGTGTTGATTTAATCAAAATCTTTCTCATCTAATGATGCATTTTCTGATTTTTTAACTCTGGATTTCATTAATTAGTTCAAAGAAGTGTTCTGGATAAAAGTTCCCTTAAAGGAATAGAAATAGGAGTCTGTAAAGCCTTTCCTTTCTTAGCTGGTGAAGCATAAGCATTCATAGTTGAGATCTCTCGTATCCATGGAGCCCCAAGTCCCCAGCTTTTCCCAGGTGAGCTGTTATGAACTTTTCAGTGTATCCTATGGACCACAGAATCCACAATCAGAGAGAGATGGAGGACCTCAATGTTTTCTTATGGTGGTGTCATTATTGGAGCCAGACAGTGTATGAATCGCTGCAATTTAGCAAGCTTTCTATTCAGTCAATTGCACATTGTGAAAAGCATATTAATTATGTGAATTTCCTTTCCATAGCCCCCAGGAGGGGCCTATGAGACCCCATTAGTGGTCTCAGATTTGTCAACTAGATATAGGAGAACTAAAAAGTGAGCAGTAAAAGGTTTAGCTGTTGAGTTACCAGTTTGCATTTGAAACATGTTAAGAAGTGATACAGCTTGTATGGAAGCAGAATTCAGAAGCAGCTGTGAGCAGATTTCCTATCTCAGATTACCTTGGGAATGAAATGAATCACAGAAGATTTCAGCCCAAATAAATTGGAGACATTTAAAAATTCCAGTGAAACCATTGTGTGGTACTAGTAATTGAAATATGGCATTGCCCAATCACAAGTCCTGTAGTTAAATGCAAAGCAACTTGAATAACTCAAATTAACCAAATAACTCAAATAAACTAGTACAGCAGGAGGACTAGACTGTATGAACTCCTGCATTCACCTGTAACCATGCTTTTAAAGATCGTGAAAGGTTTAGTAGCCTCTTGTGTTATTTGTGCCAAAGAAACATTTTCATAAATAGGACGCTTGCTAACAAGTAGGTAACTACTTGAAACTAGTGCAGTGCCAAGGTCAGATTTGCAATTGTAGTTACTCAGTCCTTTGAGGGCTATAAATCTTCACAAGCCTAGTAAATCTGGGTTAAAAAAGTTAAAATCCACGCTGATGAAGAAAGGTCCAAAGGCATCAAATGTGAGCACAGCTGATTTGTTTATAGACAATGCTGTGGGACATCTTTTGAGCTGCCACACTTAGAAAATGTGTGAAATCTTGCAGGAGGGAGATGCAGGCTCAAATACAACTACCTCAGTAGAATTGACTAGATACTGTAGTGGATATGAAAATTTACTCAATCTATGCAAATATCAAATCAAATCCTACAGCAATGTCCATCTACTGCTTAATTTGGCAGTTCTGTCTCTCGTGAGGAGCCAAACTGCTATCAGGGAGAAGGTCAGGTTTTTTTCTCAGTGAATTTGCACTGACTATGCAGTAAGGAGATACAGACCTGCCCAGGAGATTTGCTTTTCTGACTGCTTTAACACTTGTGAAGTGTTTTGAAGATAAAAGTCCCAAATATTTGTTTTAGTCGTCACTTGTTGCCATGTCCAGTGCAACTATAATTTCATAGTTGTGCTTTCTGCCAGATATGTCAGACCATGAGCGGAGGGGTTTGTAGTCTGTTCTAAGTCTTTGATTTATTTCTAAATGATTTTGACATTTTCTAGCAGTTCCAAGCGTTACATTTTTGCAATAAATTCACAGGGGGAAGAGAAGAATTCAATAAGGATTTATAAAATCTGTACTGGCACTTTGATGTTGGTTGAGGTTGAGTTGGGTTGGCGTGTGCTGTCACGGTACTTCTTACTCAGCAGATGGCAGTCCTGGGGACTGTACAGAAATTTGTGCCTCTTAATGTCAGGCAGGACCCAAATCTTTCCCTGAGATGTATGCAGGTGTTGGTGGGTGGAGCTACTGCAACCTGTGGCAGGGACAAGGCACATGTCTGGTTTGTCTCTGGTTTGGTTGAGAATGCAATGATGGCTCTGTAAAGGCAAGTTTGTCCTGAGCCACAGCAGATTAAACAACTGCAACAGCAAGGCAGGGATGCAGGAGCTTGGTTGTTGCTGGCTTTTCCAATTTAGGGCATCAGATGTGCCTTCCTCAAAGCTGAGGCAGGGGAGTTAAAAACAACAGAGTTCAAAGCAGGCTTGTGTTTTCACTATTCACAGTTCCCTCCAGGAGAAGCTGTGAGTGACACATATAGGTGACTCCCACCATTCTCTTTTAGGAGACTGAATGGGCGTGTATGTGTGCATTTGGGGCTTTTCAGCCATGCTGTCACAAGTGTTTCCTATGGTCCAGTCACTTCTAATTTACACTGTGGGTCCAGTGCTCAAACCCTGGCCAGACTTTCCCTGTGGGACCAGCACTGCCATCGCTGCTGGTGGTGGGAGCCCTAACAATGGTTACAAAACCTGTGAAAGTGTGGAGAAGGTTTTCATCTCTTTCAAGCCCAGGAGGGCTGAACAGGGCACTCACATTTCTTTGCATCCATGAAAGCTAGAAAGGGAACTTTTCCCCAGCAAAAAGGATTTTGGTAGAATTTAATGATCACAGGAGGTGAAGATTAACACGCATGAGTCATAGATATTTCTGGCTCTGGATGCAAGCAGAAATACTATACTCAAGTATACATCCAATTTCTCTGTACAGTGCAGCAGCAAAATTAAGCCCAGAGAAGACACTGAACTTCAAACATCTTGGCAAAATTGCTCATATTTTCTTGATTTTATCTTAAAGACTATCTGTAATTTACAGTAGAGCCCTTTTCTATTCTAGACTGAAGCAGCAGGACTGATTTCTGAGTGTGAAAAGTGACAGTTCTCCTCAGTACCGCTGTTGCAGAATGTGGAATATGTCGAAATTATCTTAAGTTGGGATGTTCTTTAAATACCTTAGGTTGGCTAATTAAGACTTTCCTATATCAGCAAGAAAGGACTCCTAATCAGTGGGACAAACAGTTAGCATTCCTTAGTCAAGTACATCCAGGAACTAATCTATAAGAATGTGGTAAATTAGGATCTTGTATGTCTATGAATGTCACTGAATAAACTTGGCAAATACCTCAAGGTCCATGTAACCCTTAGAGGAGCTATCTTTTTATAATACTAAAAGTCATGCCTGAAAGTCAGAATGACACATGCCTTCCCTTGGGCATGCATAGAAGTTAGGATTACCTAGTTTATGTGGAAACTACTAACCAATCATAATAAGTGGGCTGTACTTGGGAATTTACTAACTTTGAACTTCTGTGTGTAAATAATGGTGCAGAAGGTCCTGCTGGTGTGCTTTGTTTGTGGAAAACCTCTGTGCACACAGCACAAATCTGAAAAAAATAGTCAATGTCTCTCTCAAGTGTGTATTTATTGGCTTGTTGCACACCAGGTAATGAATCCAATTTTGTGAACAATACCACCATGCTTTTCCTTCTGCTCAGAAGGGCTCATGCAGCAGTGGAGAATTCTGGTGTGAAATAGGTGGCTCCAGGCATGTCTTTCATTGTTCATCTTTCACAGTGCATGTTTTTGAAAACTGTTGAGAAATTATATGGGACTTAGAAATAATGAAACCATTTTCCTGGAATATATTGATTCTTCAGCATGACATCTGCAAGTGCTTCAGGCCTTTCACTACATAATGTTACTTAAAATGTAGGAAAACATCTGGAAAACATTTTTATGAATTGCTGATGTGACATTTACAGAACTTTAGCAAAACTGATTTTGTTACAATTTTTAAGCTGTGAAATTGTTGGGGAATTTAATGCTCCTAAAGGCCATTTACTATTCTTAAACAGCATTAGTCACACTATTTTACCAGTAAAAGCCTTCCTTCTAGCTGATGATAATGTACTCTCTCTGCCTAACTTTAATGAGAGAAGGGTGAAGGGATCGGAGACAGCAGGTTGAACCATTATGTAATTCTTCTCTACAGCCTTGGCTGTTGTAGCTTCTGTGCACAGATGGGAAGATGAGCTATGCTTGTTTTGTCTGCAGTGGCATCAAGTGTACCAGAATGCTGACAAATTTCAAAGGTGAGCTGGTTAAAGCTGCAATTTCTCTCCTCTGGGGATATTGTGACATTTTCACATATTTTTCACACTTATGAAAAGGGGAAATGACACATTTCTCTTGCAGCTTATGAATACACTTTTGAGTCAAGTTTCTCCTAGTTTCCAGCAACCTGCCTGAAGAAAGCTGGGAGCCCCAGAGCCCCTACCTGTCAGGCAGTTAGCTGAAAGAGAGTCTGGACGACTGGCACGTTCTCCCTAGCACCTGAAAGACCAGTTGTTCATAAGAAAACTTGGGCTAAACCGTACCCTACACACCCAAAATTGGACAGCATGGCCCAAAGGCTGTGAGGGAGTTTTGGGAATAACTGGTACTATTGTCTTGAGCAGCCACAGCACTAACTGGGCTGTTAATTAGGTATTTGACGAGGGTGCCGAGTAGCTTTTTCCAATGAAGTTAAGGACACTGTTCCTCAAAGAGACGTTCAAAGATGGATTCCTGCTTCCCTCTTCTTATGGGGCCCAGACACCTCTTGCCATGATGGGAAGGAGGGCAGAGACCTGGCATTTCTAAGTCTCCTTTGAGAACCCTTTCATTGCACTGCTTTGCTGTCCAGTAAAGTGTGCAAATGCTGAGATTTTTAACATTCCTGATGATGTTTCAGGGATGTAGTCACAGGCTGTCACTTAAAATGTGAGGCGAGGTTCCCAATTTGCATCTTGTTTCTTTGATGCCCTTTCTGGGGCCAGGCACTGATGTGGATTTGGGCTTATTTTAACTGTTGTCCTTGGCAGGGAAACTCTGATTGAAACAGTCCATCCTTTTCCAGCCTCTCTTTCACCAATCCTGGCCCATCTGGAAAGAACCTGAACGTCTGCAGGCAGTAGCCAGAATCACTGAGCAATGCCATCGCTACTGTTGCTTGTTGCACAGTCTTGTATTAGAGCTGTCTGTGACATTTATTTTGTTTATGAAGCAAACATTCCTACACCCACTCCTGTTTTTGTTTGTTCATGTAAATTACGGCACTTTGGAACTTAATTGCTATGGGCTTTATGAAACTGCATTAAGGACCATGCTAATTGTGGGCTTGCTCCCTTCCTATTTCTGGATAGATTTTGAAATTCTGTAATTGGATATATTAAATTTTTTGTAACTTTATGTAACAAAATTGTGGATTAATATAAAAGAAGCAGAAAAAGTCTGGTTCTGCATCAATGCAGAGCAGTTTCTAGCACAAAGTTTTGCGTTCTGGGCGTTTGAGCTGTTTTTCAGTACAGCGATCCTGGGAAATACTTAGAGGATTGGGATTTGATAATTGGAGAAAAGGGTTCTACAGAAATATCTGAGCTAACCCTCCTGCAGATATGAGCTGTGGAACCTACCCAACCTGCCCACCTGTCAGAACCACCTTCACAATGAGTCAGGGGAAATGATTTTGTCATAAGGTACAGGAATTTGTGGGAAATACTCAATGATAGAAGCCATCTGGAAACATGAACATTCAGATGGTAGGTCTGGCTCACTGCAGGACAACATCCTAGTTATTGCTGTAATGGGCAGCAGAAGCCTAATTCTTAGGAAATAACACTTTCAGAAAAGTTATGCCTCTGCATTGACTTGGGATGGAGAACTTCCATCAGTTACTGTTTCCTGTCTATCTTTGTGAGCCCAGATATTCATATAAAGAAGCTCAACAAATTTGGTGAAGACAGTCTTTCCACAGCTGGCTGACCAAAGCTCCAGGCTGTGGATTAGACATTTATATCTGAGTTACCTATCAGGTTGCTTCCCCTATTCCGTCACTGGTTTTACGCAACTGTGAAAACTTCATCATATTCAGCAGTTCAGGGAACAAATCCTGCTTTTTCCTGATCCAGTTTTTCATGGTGCAATTAAATCTGTGAACATGAAGAGCAGCAGATGGGCCAGATGGGACAATTTGCAACACACTCTTTTTGTCTGGTAAAATGTCTTTGTTATTTTTAACCCCATTCCATTCTTTTTATTTTATTTAATTCACTGTGGAAATGAAACGCTGTATTTGGTTTTCAGTGCCAGCTTTTAGTAGGGAGGAGGGGAGGTAGCTACAGTGGTGGTTGCTGTAAGAAACTGCTGGAAGCTTCTCCCATATTTGTCACAGCCAATGCCAGATGGCTCCAAAACAGACCCACCCCTTGCCAAGTGTGAGCCAGTCAGAGATGGAAGTAATGACTCTGTGGTAACATCTTTAAGAAGATGATAACTGGTGAAGACCATGGTGAAGCAGCTGTTCCCCCACAGCACAAGGAGGTACATGGAGGATGCAGAGATTCACCCTCAGCCTGTGGAGGAGCCCCATGCTGGATCAGGTGGATTCCTGAGAGGAGGTTTTGACCCCATGGGAAGCCCATGCTGGAGCAGCTTTTCTGGCAGGACTTGTGACCTTGTGGGGGACCCACTCTGGAGCAGATAGTGAAGAACTGTAGCCCATGGGAAGGACTCAGGCTGGAGAATTTCGTGGAAGACTGTCTCCCGTGGGAGGAACCCCATGCTGGAGCAGGGGAAGGATTCCTGTCCCAGAGCAGTGGCAGGGATAATGTGTGATGAACTGACCATAACCCCCATTCCCATCTCTGCTGTGAGGAGAAGGTAGAGCTAGGAAGAAGGGAGGGATTGAGGAAGGTATTGAAATTTGATACTTGTTTTACTTCTCATTATCCTGCTCTGGTTTTGATTGACAATAAATTCAATTAATCTCCCCAAGTCAAATCTGTTTTGCCTGTGACAGTATTTGGAGAGTGATCTCTCCCTGTCCTTATCTCAACTCATGTCCAGTTGCGCAGGGGAGTGATAGAGTGGCTTTGGTGGGTGCCAGGCATCCAGCCAGGGTGAAACCACCACAAACACATGATCATAAGACATCTAACCTATACAAGAAATCACCATCCCAGAAAACAGGATTTTTCTGTGTATGCATTAAGCTGTATAAACTGAACATCAAAATGTTAGGTAAAGGATTGTTAGCCGGGCTCTTACCTTGAAGTAAAAAGATTTCCACCTTCCAAATATGTGCAGGATTATCTGCGTGATTCGCATTACAACAGCATTATCATCTCACCATACTCCAATATGTGTGGAATATAAGGATCCCTGGTTTATAGTGACATCTAGTTAAGGACTATTCAGCAAAACAGACAAATTTAAGAGGTAGTAAAAGTAATAAAGAGATGTATACACAAGCCTTAATTGGTTGACCAGAGATGTTAGGTCAGGTCTTTGCAGGAACTTAAGCGTGGACTCAGAGACATTCAACTGGAACCTTCCAGTTAATGAAAAAGGAGGAAAAAAGGCTGTCTTTGGTCTCCTGGGAATCAGTAAATTTTTTATGAGATATTTGAATGGGCTTGCACAACTCTACAAACTTTCCAGAGGATTTCTTAAGGGAATAATGGAAATATGTAGGAATCCTCCCCAGCTTTTTCTCCATGCATGTGATCTTGTTAACTCTTTTTCAGATGCATCACTGTCAATGAGACAAAACCTCAGCATTATCTGGGGTTTTCTATTGGCCTGTTATACATTTGCAGATGTGTGAGGGACATATGTGTAGTCATATGTCCACGTGCTGTCAGATCAGTAACAGATTATTCCTGACTGACCAAATGAAGAAACCTGTTCAGCATGGCCATCCACTTGGTGTTACATGAATCAAGAGTGGTGAGAGGAATAAGTTTTTGTGTTCTTGTGTTCACAGATAACAACAGCTGACTGCAGAAGTGGGCCCTTAAGCAGTTTTTCTTTGTAAGGTCATCTGTGTTTTGAGGTTCATCTCTAGCATTGGGACAATTGCTCTCCTTTTTCCAAGAATGGATATTTGCCCAGTGATGTGTATAAACACAGGTTTTGTTTTGTACTTGGCTCCAAAAGGATTTCTTTTGGACTAGTTTGGTTTCCCCTGCTTGTGAGTCAAGTTTGGTTCTTCCCTGACAATCAAGAATTGAGAATTTCTGATTGTTTATTTTGGCCTGGTGTTGCCACTCATTCTTTTCCTAGCTTAGAATGGAAAGTCAGCTGGAAATAGTGATTATGAGCCTGTTGTAAGTTGTGAGGTCTCTGTGTGCCTCATCCTTCTTCTCCTGCACCTGATTCTTAGGTGAAGTGACTGTAAAGCAACTGGCTTTTCTTTTGCTTTTGGGGGAGCAACAGGTTTACCTGCCCACTGGATTGATCCTGTGAGCTTCAGTGAGAATGAGCCTAGAAGAAAATTGTTCAGAATGTGTTTTCTCAAGGTAGAAAAACTCCAGCCTGCTTTTAACTTAAGTCCAAGGTTTCCTGTTCACAAGAAATGTATTTTAGTTTGGTTCAGCTGTGCAGGCCTTTCCTCTAAGTCTCTTTTTGAGCTCCGATCACTGACAATGCATGTCAATAGTATATCCTTGCATCAGTGAAGGCCCACCCTGTGGTGGGCTGTATCACTGAAGCATAAGCAGCTGGATTCAATGTGCAATTGCAGGACAAAAGATTTTAGCTATACCACTAATCATAGGATTTTCTCTGTCACCCTTCAAGATATGGATTTTGGGGCCAAACTGAGAGTTCATGAAGAGATTTTGAAGCATGGGTGGGGATATTTCTGCCTGTCTGCAGTGGTCAGTACTTTCAGCTTTCTGCCTAGATTGACTGAGAGTTTCTCTTTGCCTACCTTTATGCCCTCTCAGTATTCACTGGGGAGATACAGAGGCGTATGAGCTTGGATTTGCAACCTAATTAGCTGCATTAGTTCTGTGAGGGAAGAACACAAACTAGTATAGTTGATGAAGAATTGTGGTGGGAGAGGTTCATAGAAATGCTGTTTGTAATGAAGTTTGAATGCACAAACAAGGACCTTCATGGCAGAAGTAAGCCTGGTCACTGCAGGACTCTTAACAAATTCAAATCTGAGTTGCTATCCAAATTTCAGTGGAGGTGTTTCCATAAGCCACCATCTATCTCCTGCTTAGCAGAACCAGGTTGTATCACTGGCAGTCAAAGAAGATAATGAAATTCCTGAGTAACAGTAAAGCAGCAATAAGGGAGTATTCTTCCAGTGAGTTCAATCCACAGTGTAAGTGCTCTTTCTCTTGAGGATAACTAATGTGAAAAGCGAGTGCGTCCCACAGCAGCACTCTTCACAGGGCAGTTGTCCCTTTTTGAGTAAAAGTCCTCTGTGGATCCTAAGACTGTGTATTCCAAGTGACAAGGAGTAAGTGTCACCGTGGGACAAAGGGCTTTTGCAAAACACATGTAAGGATCCCAGCAGAACAGCAGAACAGGTTAATGAAGAGAAAACCTGCTTCACACACACAAAGGGAGAAGCGCTTGTCTTGGTGCATCTTGGTGAAGCTGGAGGGCTGCTGGGAATACTAGGACAGGCCTCTGGCAAGACGAATACATTCGATGCCTGTTGTGTATCTAACCTTGTTCCTCTCCTCTCTGTTCTGGAAGGACGGTGAACTGTAATGTTCTGAGCAAGCACTGACCAGCGCTAGCTCATGAGGACAGACGCAGCGAAGGTTTCAGACAAGCCTCAGTTAGTTCAGCCTGCTGTGCCCACCTGATTGCTCCAGCTGACTGGCTCTGCAGTGGCAGTGGTTTTTAGTTTGCAAGAGTTGGTGGCTGCATGCTCTTCCTGAATGCTGTGGCTGTTTCTCAAGTAGGATATTTTGCATTGGCCTCTCGATAGTGCTGTAGTAAGATCTGAAGAGTTACTCTGGGTCTCTCCAGGATATAATTATTCTGTTATCCTAATCAGTTTCAGACTACATAATTGTGGTATCCTTACAGTACTGCATAGGAAGTTTTCTTCATACATGATTCCTGGCTTCTGCAATTGTTTGTAGCTAGGGCAATGCCACTGCAGAGCTGTGAAGAACAAATTGGGCTGGAAAGGCAAAAATAGACATCTACAATTACCAACTTTATTTTTGCATGTTAATCAAGTATTGCTACAGTTGTTGACATGCTCTCTCATGTTAATAAAATGAATAATTTTATATTTATGAAATCAACAGCAAATTCCAAGAACAAGTGGTATGTAAGACCCTCTGGAAAAGCTGTACATTTGTAAAGAAGAAGGAAGGATTTGGTTTCACTTTACTGCCTGGTTGACTGACATATCCAAATCATGTTGTTATTAGCAGGGCTGCCTGATTTGTTGAACTGCCAATCTGAAGACCTGAGGAGAAGCAGTTTATAAATAAAACAGTGGAAAAGCACACCAGAAAATAAGACAGGAGCTTAAATCTCTTGGCTTAATTCAGATGAAGAACAGGTTGGATTTGGAGGAATTTGCATATGTATCTATTGTTGAAAGAGAGATTTGATCCAAATTACGGTATGACCTCTGGAAACCTCTGCACCAAATGACAAATCTACAGCCGTAGCTCTTGGTTACAGCTATTTTGCATTCAGAGCCTGGAACCTGTTCTCAGATAATGGTTTATTCTTGGCATTTCACCAATTCTCTGTCTTTATATTGTATCAGTTAGGCAACCTGAAAAGTTATACAATATAATCAAGCACTAAAATTTAACACTTAAGTGATAATTTTAATATGAGGTATCCACCCTAATTTCTTACAGCTTTATTTGATTTGAATTCCTTTGAATAACCACGTGATGAAACACAGGTCTCTAGGCTAGCTTTCTGATTTGAGAAGTCAGTCTGAGAAGCAGTGCAGATTTAATTATCCCAATAATTTTTCAAATGCCTTTAAATAATTTTTTGTTATAGTGATGGGAGGATTCTCTGTTTTGTTCACTGAGTCTGATTCTTAGTAAGAAAACCATTGTTTTGAATGGTAAAGATCCAGAGATCTTGAAATTTCACTAACATACTGCAAAAAAAAATTAAGCCGTGAATTAACCTCCTTTCCTATTCCCACTCTTAGCTCTGTGACTGCCATAAAGTGCTTGTTCTGCTTACTTTTGTGCTGAAGTTCACATACAGGAGTGACTAGTGTTTATCATCAGCAGCTTCTCTCTAAAAAGCTTGGAGCTGCCAACAGGTATTTTTGAACTCAGTAAGACTGCTGCAGGATCTAATGACCAGGGTTTGTCTGTGGTGGGCAAATGTATCCCAGTAAGGAGCTACAACCAGGCATCAGATACGACACCCTGGGGGTGACCATTCACAGTCTAGGCAAGGTGATATGCTGTCAGAAAACTTTGTTCCCAAGGTTTGCATGAATTTTACTTCTAAGAGGCCAGAAAACCTAACAATGCTAAGACATGATGCTTGAGCTGATGCTGGAGAATTGATCTTCTTTGCCACTTTCTGAACACAAACTCTCAGACCAGCATTGTTTGTCTGGGTGCTCTTGCCTACTGAATCATTCTTATTTCCCCTTTGAGTACTTGTCATTTACACTTGCAGCTGCAGTCCTGTAACTTGGGCAGGTTGGAAGTAATTTCAAGTCAGTCAGTATACCCAGGGCAATTTAGGTGACCTTAGTAAAATATTTTTCCATCCAAAACAATTATCCCTGATCAGGTATAACAGCCTGTGGGACAAACCTCTCCTAAAACGCAGGACATTTCTTGTGCATGGTTGGAAACTCTTCTGCTTGTCTCATTTAAATGCTTCTAGTGCAGATAAGTCTGATTATCCAAGGATGAGGCCTGATCAGAATTTTAGTAGCTTTACTTGCCTCTATTAATTTTGATATCTGCATCCAACCCACTTCCAGACCCCACCCTTCCAGCATTACAAATTCTACTTCTTTGGAAACAAATGAGATGGTAAAAACAGGTAAACTCAATGAAGTTATTGGAGGGAGAGAAGAGACAAGAATCAGATTATACTTCCTTTGTTTAATTCAGTGTTCTGCAAAATCTATTTATTTTTATTTAAATGCATATTTCATTGAGCAGTTCTGCTTTTGTAACTGTTTAGTCATATTTCCCTTTGCTGTCTTCAGGCTGACCATGCTGTGAAACAAAAAGCACATCAGACTCTAAGGAGGCCATTGTAAACCAGAAATCCACTATGACTGAAAAGACAATGAGACTAATAACTCTTGTGCTGATTGTTTCCTTTCCTGAAATGAATGGTGCATTTTTTCAGGGAGCTGTATGTGGCTTTAATAATGATCTGGATATTTTACTGAAGTGGAAGTGAGACTGTGAAGTGGTCCTGACTGCAAACAAGTCTGCAAAATTAAAGACTCTAGAGGAACCATAAAATAAAGAATAGAGTGGAAAATGTGAGTGCAGGTGGAAATTTCTCAATGCTCTTAAGACATTGATGGGAAAACAAACAAAACTGTAAAGAATGCAGAGCAACTCTGTACACTGTGAATCAAAAGGGAGGGGATCTGCATTAAACTACTTAATGCATGCAGCTGGACTCTGCATCCACTTTGTACCTGCATAATGAGCACTTTGGATGCAAGGAGAGAGAGGGGCTGGAAATCAGTTCTCATGTGACTTCTTCTGAATTAGTGCGGACGTGGGCAAGCCCTTTCTCTTGGTGTAACTATTCCATATGCTACATTTAGAGAAAGTGGTGAATTTAGGAGTAGACCTCTTGGGATGTGTGTGGAGGGTTCAAACTCCTCAGGAAGGTGACAGGCATGAACAGCTACTGAATAAGTCATTCAATATACCGCTAATGGCAAATGATAATTTTATACCCAGAGCATAAGGACTATCAAAGCCTTGAACATGACCAGGCCCTGCTTTTGGTAGGAAAGAGAAGACATAGTATTGAACAGAGGAGATAAGCAAGAGCTGGGGAAGTGATAAATTTTTCTCTTTTATCTGAAATTAGTTCTGAGTCAGAAGACATCTCAGGGCTGAACTGAGTTGTATTGGATTTGCATGGCAAGATTTTGGTAGCGGAGAGACTACAGGGGTGGCTTCTGTGAGCAGCTGCTGGAAGTTTCCTCCATGTCCAACAGAGGTAATGCCACATGGCTCCAGGACAGACCTGATGCTGGCCAGGGCAGAGCCAATCACAGATGGTAGTAATGACTCTGGTAACATATTTTAGAAGGAAAAAAGTTATTGCACAGATGTAATTGTGCTCAGAGAAGTGAGGAGTGCAAAGTGAAAGGAAGAGGTCTGCAGACACCAAGGAGAGTGAAGAATGAGGGAGAGGAGGTACTCCAATGCCTGAGAAGACATTCTCCTTCAGCTCATCATGAAGACCATGGTGAAGCAACTCTGTTCCTGCTTCCCGTGGGGATCCATGAGGATGCAGAGATCCACCTGCAGTGTGTGGAGGAACCCCATGCTGGATCATGTGGATGCCTGAAAGGAGGCTGTGACCCCGTGGGAAGACCACCCTGGAGTAGGCTCCAGTCAAGGACCTGCAGACCCATGGAGAGAGGAGCCCATGCTGAAGCAGGTTTCCTAATAGGAGTTGTGACCCTGTTGGGGGACTGTCCTGGTTTCAGCCAGGACGGAGTTAATTTTTTTGCAGTAGGTGTGAGGGGGCAAAACCTGAAGCCATGTGAGCATGTCTAGATTGTTATTCTATACCACCTCAAGTCACAGCTGGAGGTGGAGGTGAGGGACTTTCGGGAAGGAGGGCATGGCTTGTGGTCAAAAAAATCAAAAAGTGTGGTGGGACAGGGAACCTGGCCGCTGTTTTTTTTCATTGTCCCATGCTTGGTGAGCATTTTTCATGTATATAACTCTCTTTCTGTACAATATTAATAATTTCTGTTATTAATACTCTTGATGTTACTGTTTTGTTTTTTTTTTCTTACCTCAGTACTGTTTCCAGTAAATTGTTCTTATCTCAAACCGTGATCTTTGCCTTTTGTGCTTCCGATTCTCCACTCTGGCCACCCACAGTGGGGGCAGAAGAGACGGGAGGGGGAGTCAGTGAGCAGCTGTGTGATTTGGAAAGTCTCGGTGGGAGAACTAAATCGGGGAGTACCATTCCTAAACCATTACAGGGACCCACACTGGAACAGGCTGTGCCTGAAGGACTGCCCCCTGTGGAAAGGAACTCAAGCTGGAGCAGTTAGAGAAGAACTCTTTCTCGTGGTATGGACTCACCGTGGAGAAGTTCACGGTGAATGGTCTCCCATGGGAGGGACCCCATGCTGGAGCAGGGGAATGGCTCCTCTCCCGGAGCAGCAGCAGAAATGGGTGATGACCTGACCACAACACCCATTCCCTGTCTCCCTGTGCCACTGGGAGGAGGAGGTAGAGCCCAGGAAAAAGGGAGGAGTGGAGGAAAGGTGTTTTTAAAGATTTGTTTTACTCATTATCCTGCTCTGATTTAATTGTTAATAAATTCAAATAATATGCCCAAGTTCAGTCTGTTTTGCCCATGATCGTAATCAGTGATGATCTCTCCCTGTCCTTATCTAAACTCATGAACCTTTCATTTTACTTTCTCTCATCAGACCACTTGAAGAGAGGAATGATAGAGTGGCTTTGGTGGATACCTTCATCCAACCAGGGTCAAACCACCACAAGTAATGGAAAACCTGCTTTTAAATTTGGCTTTTTTGCTCTCAGAAAAAAGAGCTGGCTCACTCCTTCTGAGCAGCAAATTTAACTCTCGGGAGGGACCTAGCGGAGAGTTCTGCAAGTGGACTCTCTACTGATAGAAAAAGGAAGGAGAGAGAATCTAGCACAGTTTTTTGCAGAGAGCATTGCCTCCTCTGTGTGGTACCTGCACAGTCTCTTTTTGTCTCTCTCCTGGATCAACAGCATTTTTCAGTCAGGCCCATTTTGCAGAGCGCTACATCAGGTAGTTATAACAGGTACTTTGGGAGAACTGCCTGTTTCCTGGGCTGGCTTTTGAAAATCATGTCCACCAACACCCATGTATTCTGCTCCTATCTTTCCAGTCTTGGTATGAGTGCCTGCCTTCTACCTTCTCAGCCTTACACTTGCAAATTTCTGCTTTGCACACTAATAGCAGATAATGCTGCTATTTTTGCACCTGTCCCCAATTCTTTCTCTTTGGCAGAATACTTCTAGCATTATGGCCCACTTATACTCTCAAGCATGGCAGCTGCGTGGCTGGAGGGAGGTTGGCCTCTGACTGACTACGCTTCATTGTGCTTGAAGCAGAAGGCGAAGGAGGGAGCGAAACAACTGTAGTTTTTCCAAGTATCACCGATGGATAAAGAAGCTACAAGATCTTTGCAGTGACTGAGATTTTGCTGCTGCTGCTGCTGCAGATCAGTAAAAATAAAAACATGGGTGCATGGATTACAGGCCTCCTTGGAGAGACAGTCATTTTAATTGTAAGGTTTTGTGCCTGTGAGCATGATTACAGGAAATAAAATATCATTGTGTGTTCTAAAACAAAAGTACCCTGGTAAACTTAGTCTGGAGAAAGCACAAGACACTCATTTATAGTTAGCAGATAAAATAAATACAGAAAATCTGCCTGTTACACTGCAAAGGTTTGTGAAGACAAACATTTGAGTAACAGAAAGTTGATGTTTGAACTTGCTTTGACTTTTAGAGGATCATTCTGTAAACAGCACACAACAAACTGAATCCTAGAATTCTGAGAGGCTCCACTCAGAGGGAGGTGCTGGTCACAGCTTGCTGTGGTCCAGGTCAAAGGGTCTCACCTAGGATCAATATTTGTAGGGTAGCAAGAGAGTGGGCTTTAGTCATAGCAATTTTCCTTCCTGTCTGCAACTCAGGTTGGTAACTTTCTTTGAAATTTTGGTGGCAAAAATATTATTCCACTTAGGTTGTTATGCAAGCAAGACAAATAAATTTCTAATGCTGTTTGCTAAAAACAGGAACTCATTAGATAGCACCAGTTCCTGAGAGCAGACTGTATTTCTGATAAGCTCGAGGAACTGAGCCTAGGTGTTGTTCTTCAAGGCTGAGGCCTAATGAGCATTTCCAAGATCATCAAGTGGCCTGAGGTTTGAGACTGGGGAGAGGATGCACCACCACACCTATAAAAGCAAGTCCTCGAGGCTAGACAGAGGCAGGATTTGGCTCCTCTGTTTCACTTGACCAGTATGTACATCACCTTCTTATAGCCCGAGTACAAATCATGAAGTTCCCTTCCCGCTGTTTCTGCTTCTCTCTCTGCATTCATGTGGACTGTGCTTTTGGCATTTGCTCTGCTGTGTGGGCAGGCACAGGATTGCTCCTGTTGCTGATTGACAAGCCTGAATGTTCATGAACTGTGAGTGAGCTAAAATGTTTGCTTATAACAGATCTGTGAACCTATGCCCACAAAGAGAGATATATTCTGTTTCTTGGCATGGTGAATGGGAGTTTCTGTAAATGGTGTTTCAGCAGGTGTCCAGTTTGTGGCACTTGCTGTTCAGAGTTATTTCAGTGCTGATTCAGTACTATCAGGGTCCAAGTCTAGATGCTGAAAATTACATTAAAATGCTAAATATGTCTCTGACTACCACAAGAGCCTCTCTGACCCACTGCTTTGTAACAAAATTCATATACTGTTTGTGACAGCAACTGAGTCACATATTTCTCAGGTGGAACTTGGATCATTTTGGCTATTGTTAATACATCAAGTCTCAGCATAGGCAATCCCCACAAGTTTAAGTGTCTCGCTTCATGTAGTACTTATGTGCATGCTGTCGAGTGCATGCCATGTTTCTGCTGTGGGTTGTGCAGCTTCAGAATGAACTTTCTGCTCAGGGAGGAGTGACACATGGGAGGCGGCACTGGGATGAGTGAAGGAGTTATTCAGTGCCAAGAGGAATAGAAACAGACACTTGCAGAAGAAAGAAGCAGGAGGAGGAGTGCAGAGCAGCAAAGGCAGTTGGAGTAGCTGGGAGACTGGGTATGAAAGGAGTTCCCTAGACCAGAAAAGGAAGAGATTGATGGAGACTTCCTGAAAACTGCTCAGAGGCAAAGCCTCCTTGGTGGGAATCAAACTCTCTAAGGATACTGGAGGACAAACCAAATTGTGGAGAAGCCTGACATCCAGAAAATGTGTATGAATAGTTCAGGGATAGTCCTGTGGAACAAAGTGGAACTGTTCTTAAGACTGCAGAACAGATCTGAGTGCCAAAGGAGGAGGAGAAAAACATTTCTTATGCAGTCAGAGGAAGAAGAAAGGAAGGCAGAGTGAGAGAACAGGGGTCCTACATCAAGAAAGGCCTTGCTGAGAGCAAGAGCTATGCAGAGCATGTGGACAATGTTGCTTTCCATGCCTTGCTCTTGGGAAGCTCTGACTGAAGATCAAAGAGACCTGGAGAGGTTGCAGCATGACAGGGACTGATGAGGAATCCTCCTGTGGGATAACAGGTCTGAAGATCCTGAAGGCAAATCTCTGGTGAAAGAGACTAGCACAGTCCTATCTGTCTAAGAGTACTTGCAACAATCTTGAAAGGCAAACAAAGGGTTTCACCAAACATTGTGTCTTCTGCCAAAGTTTGCCATTAGCCCTGTAAGCTGGGCTGACTTCATGAGTTCATGAAAGACAGGAGAAGGATATCGTGTCCACAATAGTTCTGCCATATTTTGACAAGGCATCAGTTATTTGAGGGATATCATTTTGCATGATGTGATGATGGATCTGCTCTGCAAGCAATTCCCCAGATAATTCCAGGAGAGCAGGTCAGGGGCAGATGGGACTTCAAGAAGTAATGAAGGGTGACTGTCACCTGACTCCTTTCATTTTGCTTATGCTTTGAAAAATGGCCCTGGTAACTGCTGACAACACAAGCAAAGATTGCTCTAGCTTGTTGCTTGCCAGGCCATTCAGCTTACATGAATGTGTGATGTCCTGCACAGCAGTGCAGGACTTAAGGCTCCAGGTGCCAGGAGACAGTGTCAGGTGAGGAATCACACTAGGGCAGCATACCTGTCAAACCAAAATGCTGAGGGTGAGTCCAGGGAAGACGGAAATTTAATGTTGAGTGGAAGGGCAAAAGCTCACCTGTTTTATTTTCAGATTTTTTGTGAAAGAGGGACCTTACATTACATCTGAGTTTTTGTTTCGTAAGCTGTGTGTAGTAGGTCATGAAAGCTGCCACAGACATGACGGGGAGTCCAAATGCTTGTAATAAACAAAATTGAAATTTTAGAGCTGTTTCTTTCGTATTGGTATCTTATTTTCAGTCTAAAGAAGAATCCACTAAGCTCTAGATTGTTCACCCTCTAAAGAGAAACAAGACCTGAATTTTGGCTGTTGTGAGAAAAATCAGTTACAGCTTTAGAAGCAAAATAAAAACAGAAACAAAAATCTCCAATGCTACATGTACATAAAATCTGTCATGGTTTAACCCCAGCTGGCAGCTAAGCACCACACAGCCACTTGCTCACTCCCCCGGCAGTGGGATGGGGGAGAGAATCAAAAGAGTGAAAGTAAGAAAACTCATGGATTGAGATAAAGACAGTTTTTTAGGGAAAGAAAAAGCCACACACACAAGCAAAGCAAAACAACAAATTCATTCACCACTTCCCACTGTCAGGCAGGTGTTCAGCCAGCTCCAGGAAAGCAGGGCTCTATCATTGTTATGAATGGATGATTTGCATTTAAATCAGCTCCTCTCTGTTGCCCAGGCCTCTGGCAGCAGGCAGTCACGTTATTGAGCTGGTCAGCACCCCAAAATCCACTTTTATGCAGAAGTTCTTTAATAATGTCTGATTTGGTCTATTATAAAATGAATTATTTATTGATAGACACAAAGCTAACAGACATAAGACTTAAAACAGACTATTACTACACAGGGATAAGACAAAAAAGGGATACTAGTATACACGTGGAATTAAAGGTACCATTAAATTTACAGCTAGCTAAGAACTAGTATAACTTAGGATGCAATGCTTTTTACCATCCAATCTTTATGGAGTACCCATTGAAAAATCCTCTCTCTCAATTCCTGGGAAAGTGACCTGGAGTTGCGTCCCAGCTCCAGGGAGAAATCCTCTCACACATTTCCAAGGAGTGCGTAACACACTTCTGCCTATGTGTTAATTTGTGTGGGCTTTTATAGATGTAAGGACCATGTCTTTTGGTCACTGATGTTTATTTTCTTTTATCTCTTTCCACATCTTCTCTCATACCAAGATGTGTACTGGGGCTTGTGCTCAGATTTTTAGGAGCCTGGAGGTGACCTCCTGCTGGGCTCTCTGACCTCCTGCTGGACTTTTTGACTCCTTGCTGGGCTATTAATCTGGCCTGAGTTATTTCTTCCAAGTGCCCCAGCCATGAGAGAGAGGGGATGTCCTGCCACAATCATGTGTAATGGTTACTTGGGAAGACAAATGCCATCACTTTGGACATCCCCTCTTCTCCCAGCTTTCTATGCTGAGCATGATGTTCTGCTGTATGGAATACCATTTTGGTAAGTTCAGATCAGCTGTCCTGGCTGTGTTCCCTCCCAGCCTCTTGTGCACCTGCTCACTGGGAGAGCACAGGAAACTGAAATGTCCTTGATACAGAGTAAGCCCTACTTACCAACTGCTAAGATATCCGTGTGTTATCAACATTATTCTCATACTAAATCCAAAATACAGCACTGTACCAGCTACTAAGAAAACCAACTCCATCCTAGCTAAAATCAGGTGTGAATGTTTCTCAAGGTGCAAATTAAGTACAGTAACAGTGTTCAAACCCCACCAAAACTCATTTTGTAGGGAGGACTAAGTATTGCTTGTTAGTTATGTGCCCCCAATAAAATATTCTTTGTCTACAGAAGAACAGGATGGTTTTCTGAGATGCAGGAATATGGCAATTTTCAAGTGAACCATGCATTTCTTTTTCCTATCTGTGTTTCATACCACTTCTAATACCCCAGAGATGGTATTAACACTTCCCAGTTCAGTGTTTCTGTGAATTTAAATAGCACACTATTGACCCTTATCTTCTAGCTCATTAATAAAATGCTAGAAGATATCTGACCTACAATCTAGTTCTTTCGAGAAATATTACTGCTTGACTTAATTCACTGCTGTTCAACACTGCCCTTGGTATGCTAAATCCCCTCACGCTGCTGAGATTTATGCAACAGCATTGACAGCTAAGATGATCTGAGTTAACACTCTTGGGTAAGACCGTTACTGTTTTTGTTTTCAGAACCAGGAAGAAGCTTCATCACTGAAGTCCGACTGCAGAGAGAATACATCAGAACTGATGTAGTAGCTATACAGCTATTACTCAGTTAGCTGTTTGTATTGAACTATAGAGGTCTTACACAGTAAGCTATAGCTAACTGTTAGCAAAATAGTGATCAGGGTAATTTTTTCTTAAAAATTTCTGAGTGCTTGGAAGTCATTAGAAAAAATCTGTCTGACTTCTGTGAGGCTGGGGTTGGATTCTTTGTGGTTCAGGTCTCTGATACTGTGTTTTCACTATTAGTGGTTGTGGTGGTCTATGATTGTTTCCCAGTGAGGGTCTAAATCTCATGTAAGTAATCAGGACAAGCCCATAAGCATTCAAGTATCTTTTGCCAGCTTGTTACAGAACCTCTTATACCCATCTGGATGGTGGAAATAGTGTTGGACCTTTTTTTACTCCCTTGCATCCCCATGGAGCTTCAGAGAAGTAGATGATGCATAACTCAGTCCACATTGCTGCTCTGAGTCCCCCTCATGTTGTTGGCTAGCTTTTCCTGCCAGGGCACCAGTAGAAGCTGTTATCCAAAGTGCTGGAATGGAGTTTCGATATCCATTTGTTTACAGTTGCCAGTCTGTTTTTAACTTGGCAGCCCCAGATAAGTCTAGAGCCACAGAAATAATGCTGGTGACTTTTGGCTTGAGGTAGGTGTAGATGCACTGTGCAATGTGCTACCAGTGCCATTGGCATCCTTACCAGTGCAGAGAAGAAAAGATATCAGCCCATGAGTCTGAATTTAGATATTCAGGGGAAAGAAAGGCAGGAAATTATGAATATTTGCTTCTAATTTGAAGACTGATTTAGACAAGCACAGATGTAGGAAATTAATCAGAAACCCAGGGATGAACACTGTTTAATATTCACTCCATTGTCCTCAGGAGCTAACCACATGCTCTCTGAAACTGGATTCTGAAGAGCTTTTGTGGGAGCAGTTTCTGAAGAAGGGTAGCATGCCAGGACAGAACAGGGCTTCAAAGTAGAATGGCACTTGATAAAACAAGCTCCCCTCCATTCTCTCAGAGCTTGTGTAGTTGTGGCTTGCTAAATGAAGCCATTATATAATAGATTTGATCTCTAGCCCCCTGGAAGGGGATGAAACTGTCTGGCACCAGGTGACCAGTAATGTTTCTAGCTGACTGACCCTGTGGTTCTGTCCTAGCCCTGAGCCATAACCTCTCAGCTGCCCTGCTGCTCCAGCAGCTGTGTGGCACACGGTGGTCCCTGCTCATTTCCTTTCAGCTCTTCAGATAAGGGATTTTTGTCATTGCCTTGCTGTCATAGGTTAGCAAGCATAGTCCCGGAAGGGATGTCCTTGCTAAGGGGTGCTTACAGCTTCCTCTGGGACCTGATAGAACCTATCAGCTGGCCAGTTTGAATATGGACAATTCTTTAAGCCACTTAAAGTTGTGACCGCCTCTGTGATCCACACTTAAGAATAGACAAACTCCCCCCCCAAGCTCTCTCTCGTTTCCGGCGCTGGCACAGGTGGCTGCGGGGCCTGTGCGGGGGCCAGTGGGGCCGGCCAGGCCCTGCTTGGGCCAGGCCGGGCCGGGCCACGGCTCCAGGATGACCCCCCCAGCAGGGCTGTGGGCAGCCAGAGCGGCTCGGAACCCCCCTCCCTGCCTCCACTGCGGCCAAGGTTTCAGCAAAGCGGCACCGCTGTCCGGCAGAGGTCAGGGGACCAACAGCGATAAGGCACACAGCTGCAAGGCCGAGGGGAGATTAACCCTTTTATTGCTGTGAAGAGCTGAAAACCTGAGGGAAGAGAGAGAGGAGATGCATAAAGCTGAAAGTCTGTTGTGAAGCTATGATATATCAGAGTATCCCATTGTAATTTCATGAAGATATGGGGGGTGGAGTGTTCAACTCGTGAGCAAAAGCACCTGCGCTGAGATAGGCAGGTGCTGACGCAGCTGTAATTTCATGAGAAGTTTGGACAGGGAGAGATGGACCAGATGAGGACTTTTGCTCCAAATGGGAAAGGAGAAACCTCAGTTCCTAGAGATGCTCCCAGAGACAGTCCTAAAGATGAAGATGAGGAAGACCCTTTGCTCCCAGGGAAGGAGAAGGGCCTCTGTTTTTTGTTTCTGAATGGCTCAACCTTAAAATTGTACCCCAAAAATGTCAAGAGTGGACCCTCGAAAGCAGTTGCAGGAAAAGCTGCAAGTCGGGGCAAGGGACTCACATGCGAGCAGAGAGACTCCTCTTCCTAAATGGACTGAACAATATTTGGAAGTGGGCGGCTGTCTCGTTGTCATAATGTTTTCATAGCACGAGCAAGAAGAGACTTCTCTTTCTAAATGGACTGAACAAGGTTGTTATGGAAGTGGTAAACAGACTGAATATCCCAAGGGCTGTCTTTTTACATTGTCAGTGGGAGAAGGGAGGAAGGTGGGGGGAGGAGGAGAGTTCTGAAGATATGGTATAGTTTTTTTTCCCCTCTTTTAGGTCTGTTAATAAACTTCTTTATAGTCTTTCAAGTTTGGTGCCTGCTTTGCATTTCTCCTAATTCTTATCTCACAGAAGATAAACAGTAATGAGTATTTTGGACCAAACCACTACACTAAATTGGTGTTTCTGCCTGGTTACGAACCGAACCTGTGACACTTGCCTAGCAGTCAAGCACTGAGGACATTTTCTTCCTTTGTGTTATTTTTGCTAAGGTCCGGGAAGGACCGGGAAGGTGAGCAGAAGCCAGCTTTGCCCTTCACTTGGCCAGCATGGGGTGAGGTGGTCTATAGATGCCTGGACTCTTCTTTGTCTGCTTGTCTTCAGCAGATGGCTGGGGCTATGAGAAAGGACTGGATGAAAGTATCAGAGATGACACAATTTTCTCCGTTGAGCAGACTAAGAGGAGAGAGACATTGTTCATGAGTCTCTAGTATAGCCATCTCTCACATGTTGCTTCCTGGGAGTAAGGGAAGAAATGGACATGTTGACTGGATTTGTAGGAAGGGTAGTGACTTGCTGCTTGTTAGCTTGTGCAAGAGAATCTCCTGCTGTTTTTCTTTTGCTGCTTTTCTTGTGTCAGCTAAAATAACATACCATCTCATGCTTGTTTATTTCACAGTGCACAGGGACTTAGAAGTTCTGCTTCCCATTTAGCCATTATAAAGCTTTCATTATCATGGATCATCAAGTATCCCAAATGTACCGGACATTAGCCAGCATCTCCTCCATGCATAGCTGTTTCCCATGCCACTCTGGCTTTCTTATACTTTTTTTTAGTGTTGAGCCAAGAATTTGTCACCAAAGGGTTTATATTTATTTCTGTTGGAGCTAGAGCTTCAAACGCTTTTTTGGTTTTGTTGTGATCCTCAAAAAGGCAATTGTGCTTGCCTGCTGCTGCACCTGCCTTATTATTATTAATAATAAATATGTGCCATTTTAACAGGGGCTTTTTATGTGCAAAGTGCTTCATAAACAATTTTAAAAACCAGTGTTAAAAGTGTATAAATGTTGCATGGGTGGGCACTTGAAAGCTGGGAAATGCTAATGTGAACCCTGCTGCCATGGTTCTGTACTTTGTGCATAATTACTGTTTATTAATTCTTGGCTTTATTCACGTCTCTAAAAGTTCCTATTATATGAAGGGGATTCCATTGAGCTGGAAATACACAGAGATTGGAACCAGGGACATGTAGCCTGGGGAAAGTACAGGGATATTGTTCAGATATATAGGGATGGGGTCAGCAAAGCTAAGACATAAAGGGAACAGAACTTGGCAAGGGATGTAAAGAATAACAAGAAGAAATCCTATATGTACATGAGTCAGAAAAGAAAGGCCAAGGAGAGTGTACCCCCCAATAAATGAGAAGAGAGAACTGGTGAAAAAGGATCTGGAGAAGGCAGAGGTACTCAATAAGTTCTTTGCCTCAGTCTTCACTGGCAGTCATGCTTCCTACTTCTCTCAAGTCCCTGAACCTCCAGGTGGGGGTGGGGGAAATGAAGTCCCTCCCACCATAAGCAAGGAGGAGGTTCAAGACCACCAGATGAAACTGAATAGGCACAAGGTGCATCCCAGGGTCCTGAGGGAACTTCCTGATATTGCTACCAAAATGTTCTACACCATATTTGAAAAGTCACAGTGGTCAGGTGAAGTCCCTGGTGACTGGAAAAAGGGAAATATCACTCTTATTTTAGAAAGGGGAGAAGGGAAGATGCAGGGAACTACAGACCAGTAAGCTTCTGTGCCTGCAAAGATGATGGAGAAGATCCTCATGGAATCAATGTCAATGCACATGCAAGACAAGGGGGTGATCTGAGACACCCAGCACAGCTTTACTAAGGGCAAATTGTACCTGACCAATCTGGAGACCTTCTATGATGGAGTGATGGCAATGGTCAACAAGACAAAACTGATGGATGTCATCTACCTAGACTTTGGTAAGGACTTTGATACGGTCCCACATCCATCCTTATTTCCAGATTGGAGAGACATGGATTTGATAGATGAACTATTCAGTGGATAAGGAATTGGCTGGATGGATGCAGCCAGAGAGTTGTGGTCAATGGCTCTATGTCCAGGCGGAAGCTGGTGACAAGTGATGTCCATCAGGGCTCTCCTGGGACCAGTGCTCTTCAATATCCTCATCAATGGCACAGACAGTGGGATTGAGTGCATCCTCAGCAGGTTTGGAGATGACACAAAGCTGAGCAGTAGAGCTGACACAACAGAAGGATGGGATGCCATCCAGAGGGATCCAGACAAACTTGAGAATTGGGCCCATGAACTTCATGAAGGTCAACAAGTCCAAGTGCCATGTGCTGCACATGGATCAGGATAATCCCAGACATAAATACAGACTGGGAGATGAGCTCACTGAGAGGAGCCCTGTGGAGAAGGATTTGGGGGGTCTTGTGGATGAGAGGTTGGACACAACCCAGCCATCTGCACTTGCAGCCACAAGCCCAACTTTATCCTGGGCTGCACCAAACAGTGTGGCTAGCAGAGTGAGAGAGGGGATTCTGCCCCCCTCTATTCTGGTATCGTGAGACTTCACCTTGGGTACTGCATCCAGCTTTGGGGTTGTCAGCATAGGAAAAACATGGGCCTCTTGGAGCAGGTCCAGAGGAGGTCCCTGAAGATGATTAGAGGAATGCAGCATCTCTTCAGTGCAGTCAGGCTGAGAGAGTTGGGGTTATTTCAGCCTGCAGAAGAGAAGATTTGGGGAGGGTGGACCTCACTGTGGCCTTCCAATATTTAAATGGTCTAATGAAAAATAGAAGAACTTTTTATAAGGTAGTGACAGGACAAGGGGCAATGCTTTTAAATGAAAAGAGGACAGGTTTAAATTAGATATTAGGAGGAAATTCTGTACTGAGAGGGTGGAGAGACACAGTAACAGGCTGCTCAGAGAAGTTGTGGATGACCATCCCTCGCAGTGCTCAAGATCAGGTTGGATGGGGCCCTGGCCAGCTGAGCTGGTGGATAACAACCCTGCCCATGGTAGGGGGTGGGAAATTATCTTTAAAGACCCTGACAGCCCAAACTACTGTGTGATTCTATTGATTCTTCAATTCTATAATTAACAACTGGTTCCTCTTTTTAAAAAGAACAGGACAGGAGGGGGATTGCAGGATGAGAGAGATTAGACCAAGAAAGTAGAGAAGTACCCCAGGAAAAGAAATTAAGTCTGCTGATGAAGCTGAAACAAGATGCCTGCTTTTTCTGTATCTGATCATGTCACCTGTTTCAAAAGCAAGATAGGTACTCTCTGCAACATTTGGTTCCTGTAATACAGTGCAATTTCATTCTTGTGAAAATATTTTACCCAGCCAATGACACATTTTCTTTGAATAACGTTCCCTTGACCTCAGCTGGACAATGAGGTCTTCTGATTAACTCACTGAACCAGAGAAACTGCTGAATGTCCAAGTTACAGAATTTGTTTTTAGGAGTATGATCTTACAGAAAAAAACAAAACAAAACAAACCAGGTTTTTATCTTTTTTTTTCTTCTCCTCCCCCCCCCCCCCCCCCCCACCATCTTGTCCTAAATAATGATTTCTAGCTAGAGAGGATCCAGTAGAGTAGATATCCTGGACTAGTAACCTGGGAAAGAGAGAAATTATTTTTGTCTGCCTGGCTTCACTACCTTTCTCTCCACCTCCATTTTCCCCTCTTTATTCACAGCGGTGCCTAAGCTGTAGTTGATGCACCCTGCTGTAGATAATATTGATTTGGGCTTAGGTTTGCAGTGCTTAGACACCTTTTGGATAAAAGGTGTTGTGCATCTGCCACAGCATACAGGTACAGAGGACTTGCTTCAGCTCGCAAAACATTGTTTAATATCTGTTCTCTGCTTGGCAGAGGCTGTGCAGTCAACACAGCTTGTGTGTAGCTAAGTTTACAGTTAATTTAATTATTTTTAAGGCTGTGTGTGAGGACAGCAATCTTATGCAAAGCCTGAGACAATCAGCACAGGGATTCTACAAAGCTGGTCGCTTGGTGCCAGGCCACAGAAGCTGTATTTTCCATGGTACTCGGGCTTTCCTTTGTCCTTCATGTGTTTGTCTTGTCATCAAGGAAGACAGAGTCAATCCTGCAAGAAACAACAGCAGAGAAGATATGCAGACCAGTTCATCCAACCTTCTTTCCATTGTCCTTCAGCAAAGGAAGTTCCCAAATTTGGTATCGAAGAAAAGGCTTGCAAGCAGTAATACACAACAGCTCTTAACATTCAGTAGCAACACAGGATGTTGTTTTGTGGCAACCTTGTTTTAATGCTTTACGCTTTCAGTGCTTCAGATGCTATTTTTAATGTGCTTCTTTTTAACATTATATTAATATTTAATTATAATTAAATACATTGCATGCTACGTTAGAAATAATTTAGTACCTCATTTATAAATAGATGAATATTTTAAACCAGGCTTTCTAGAGGAGAAAGATGATGAAATAATATATGGATATGTGCAGAAAAACTATACTAATTTTCTGTTCCTTTTGAAAATTTTGAACTTGTCAGCTGATTTCAGCAAAGTTGATAACAGGACAGAGGTTTCAAAGAAGAATTGTTTTAAACTTTTAATAAAATGTTTCTCTCAGTTAGATGAAAGCAAGAGACTCAAGTCTGAGTCACTATGAATAGAAAAACATATTTTATAATCAGCCCTTGACTGGACACCAGAAATCAAGAAAGTCATCATCCCCTCACCATCTTTTCCCAGATACAGAACAAACTTTTTTATATTGCAAACCTTGTGCCACAAAACAGCATTGGTGTGCTGTACATAATTTCCTTAAAATTGAGTCAGGTCTTACATACTCTTCGAGCTCAATTCTTTTGGTGCTATTTGCTCTTGTCCTTATTTTGCCAGTTGTCTCCTGGGCTTGTCTCCTGAAACTTCTTTGGGTAACCCTTGTTGTCTCTGTCCTAAGTGAAAGTTTCATATCTGCTCAAAGCTACTTTGAAATCCAGACAAAGGAACACTGGTGCATTTGCTTTGTCTAGAAAATAAGTGATTACGGAAATATACCAATTCAGGCAGCCATGAGGTATGTATGATAAAAGCACAAATTGTGCATGGTTCCTTCTTCCTCTTTAAAAGTACTCCCATCTTCACTGTGCTGTACTATTGGCTTGCTTATAGGCCAGGTGACAGCCTGGTCTTCTTCTGCTTCATGCAGAGTTGCTATACTGCAGTGTCTTGGTAAAGCTCCTGATTTGATAGGTTTATAAAAAAGTTTCAGAAGTCTGGAAAGGAGGCAGCAGGGTTTCCATGTATCATCAGACACAACAACCTTAACAAATCTGGAAAAACACTGTGTCTGGAATACAAGGATTCTGATAGAGTCCATCCAGGTTAGCCTGGAGGTCTATTTATGGGTGTGTTATTTCAAAATGAGGCTGCAGACACTTATGCAAAGAAATAGAAATATAGAAATATCCTTGTCCAAGGTGCCTTTCCACTTTGTGCCAAAAGTCTCTACTTTGGAGACATTTTTTTCTCAGAGAAGTTTTGGTAGAATTGACTGCCAGTCAGCCTCCATTTACAGTGATTTATTTCTGCAGCATGGTTTTCCTCATCCCAGAGTTGTTGAGATGTTTATCTGCACCTGAAGCTCTCCCCTACACTGTGCAGATTTGCTTAATTTCCCTTTATTACCATTATCTCCTACTAATAGATCTCATTAGTGTTATATTTCTGTGTTGCCCCTTTTCAGCTGTTTTCATCCACACAATTATTGAGAAATACAAACAAGTTTGAGAACAGTCCAGATCTTCTCCACTTCTGTTCTCAACCCTGAGAGCAGCCATACCATTGCTCCTAAATGCTGGACTATAGAGGAGTCATTACTGCTATATGTAGATAGTGTCTTGTCAGAAATATAGGACTTAATTCTCAATATTCCCAGAACTCGTGTTCCCAGTAAAATCAGATGCCTTCCATTGCTACAGTGGGTAATGCAAACTTGTTTGGCTGGATGTATCTGTGTCCATCCAGACTTCTAACAGGCACTGTAAGCAAGGAATTGTTACCATTCTTAAGTGGGTATCTGAAAAATGGCCATGTGATTTGTGTTATCTCAGTCACAGTCCTTTCTCTTCTGTGGTACATTCACCCAGCAGAAGAGCTGCTCCACCTGAATTTTCCACAGATGCTTGGATATTTATATCTTAGTAATGCATATCAAAAAGGACAATACTAAAGGAAACCTGAGTGAGGATTCCATGAGGCCAATTTGAACTTGGTGTTTTAAGGCTGTTTTTCAGCCTGAAATGTGCTATGAGTCTACATTGTCTGATTAGGAGACAGAGTCTCAAACTCAGTTCTCCATGTTAAATAAGCTCAATGGATGCCAGCCAATTCAGTTCCCAGGCATTTATTTACAAAAAACAAGGTGTACTCAGCTATTGGAAATAAGATATGCTTACATGTGTATTTTATAGATACTTAAATAGGTGAATATTTCTTGGGTCTTCTGAAGGTATTCTATTTAAATTGTGTTCATATATAGTTTTTCAGACATTTAAATAATATTAAGCCACATTTTAATGGTTATTATGTAACCTTTATAAAGCATAATAATATTTTAACTATTTACGAGTCAGTGCTTTGACACAACAACAGCCAGGCAAGGCCTGAAATCACCACTGTTTGACTAGGATGTGGCTGAATTGTGGAAGAAGCTGTGAAGAAGGCTTGAAATCTGAGCAAGGCTGATTTGGCATTAGAGGTGAGGCAGTCCTTCCTGATAAAAATAGATTTTCTGCAATGTTTCCAATTTAGTCTCTCGCCTTGTAATGTTTTACTGCATAATGGCAGTTCAAGACAGAGAGCATCCACTCACATTTCAGTCTGATTCATTTTGTCTGGGAAGCAATATGTGATAGGTACAAGAATAAGAGAGGTGCTGTGTTGTGCTGTGTTCTCAGTAGAGCTTCCCAAAAGTTCAGGACTGCAGAAACAGTGTGGCTCTGCCCCTGCTTGTACATGGCCCAATATTTTCCGGTGGGAAAGCTTTCATCTGTTCTGCAGTCAAGGTACCAATCACTTACAGAAGCTGTTCACAGCTAAGTTTTGTGTACTGAATACTTGATTGCAAAGTTTCACTCTGATGCTTCTGAGGAAGCATTGTAGAGTGTTCCTAGAGCTTCCCAGTACCGGCCTTTGTGGGTGAATTGAATTAAACTCTCTCCTGTGTGTCTCTGGGGCAGAGACATGTCAGGACTGATTTCAGGGGAAATGGGGCTGCATTTGTTGACGGCAGCTGCGCTGATTTGTGTTGTGGTGCAGAGGAGTGCCAGGCTTCTCTCCTTGCTCTCAGAAAAATCAAGGGAAATTAGTATCTGTCAGGAAATTATGTTTTATAAAGTGAGTAGTTTTTATGTGAGCTTGTACATACCAGAGGCACAAACCATGCAATCTTTGGAGGCTATTTTTTCAGAGATCATGGGATCACAGAACCATTAAGGTTGGAAAAGGCCTCTACAATCATCAATGTTAGATTTAAAACTGGGACGACCTCTGAAAGAAATAGGAAAGATGGGTGCACGCAGTTCAGTTTTCAGCACATGGTCATTGCATATGCACTGCTGTCCTGTAATACGATCAGAGCCTTATTTTCATATTTTACTGTGGTATGGAGATTATAAGATCTGGTGTAATACCCGTATAAATAAGTAGACTCAGCTAGTGTTAGGACAGACAAGACAGAGAGGGGAGAAGTGACCGTGCCAAAAGTATTGCTTTGGCTGTATGGTGAGGGAGTATGTGCTGACTTCTGCACCTCTAGTCAAAAGCAAATCTCCTTTTTGTGTGCATCCTTTTGGATCCACTATATATCTTCTCTGCTCTGTTGCACCTCTGCCTTGACTTTCCTGGTAACTGTAGTTTTGGCAAGTACTGCAGGTTTTGGATTACAGCACCGTTTGAAAACTGTGGTGCAAAATCATCAGGAAAGTCTAAAGAGTCCCATATTTGCACATGGACTGTCAGGATACAGGAGAGTGTTCTGGATCCTTGGAGCAAGCAACATTGTACTATTTTATTCTTTATTAAAAGGCAAAGTGAAATGCAATAAATATGCATACAAGAACATAGTTTATACCACTGTTTCCGTAACTACCCAGCTCAGGAATAAATATGTGCCCTTTGACTGTAGGCACACAGCTGTAGCTCTGCCACAGAAGTGGAGATGTTATTTCAGTGGAGATACAGAGACTGGAGAGAGGGAGAATATCAGGCTGAATGGTAGCATTAGATTGAAAAAAAGGATCTGCTGCAATTATTTTACAAGAGGAAAGCAAGGACAGTCAATGTCAAGCACCATGGTATGCTGCAGCAACCTCCTAATGTCAGCACAGTCCCCATCTCTTCCTGTTTGTTTCAATAGCACAGGTCTCTGGCTGGAGTGTCAGGTTCTGTCCTTTTTCCTTTCATTCCTGTGGTTTGACTGCCCCAATATTCTCAAAACTGCTCTCTCAGACTCAGTTCTTTCCTCTTACAGCCTTGTACTCGTAGGACAGCTGTTGGTTCTATATGCTGTGCATTTCCTACTACTATTCCAAGGGTTGCTGCCTTCTCTCTCTTACCCACAGCTGCTGCTTTTCCTTAGTGTATTGGGGTAGGAAGGGGACACATGGAAGAGTCTGTATAGAGAAACAGAAGCAACTACGAAGGCTGGCACTGCAGTTGTGACCAGGCTGCATGTGTTGGAAGTGCTTCTCTACAAACAGATGGCCAAATCACGAAGAATAAACTTTGACTTTTAGACAATCCCTCAAGTTTCCAAACCAGATAGGTACCTGTGTGTGGAAGGTGTAAAAAACTCAAAAAGCACAAGTGTGGCTGTGAGTTTTGTCTGTGGTTTTCCAAATCACACATCTGGAAATACATAGAGGGACACCTGAGGGAGAGGTCATCACCACAGTGACAGTTTCTTCCTTTTTTTCAGTTCCTCTGTCCTTATCCACTCTGATAGGCAGAACAGCTGCTTTGACACAGACATTGCGTGAGACTTTGTTCTGGGTTTGTCTGGACTAGAGGTAATTTTCTTCACATGTCTAGTATGGATTGTGTTTTGGATTTGTGCTGAACACAGAGTTGATAATATAGAGATGTTTTTGTTATTGATGAGCAGAGCTCATACAAGGCCTTTTCTGCTCTTCATACTGCCAAGCTTTTGAGGAAGTTGGGGGTGCATGGAGGTTGGGAGAAGACACAGCCAGGATGGGTGACACAGATTGACCAAACGGATGTTCCAGACCATCGTCCTCAGTATTTCAAGCTGAAGGGAAGAAGGAGGAAGGAGAGGATGTTCAGAGTTATGGCATTTGTCTTCCCGAATCACTGTGAGGTGTGATGAGGCCCTGCTGTCCTGGAGATGCAAAACACCTGCCTGCCCTTGGGAAATGGTGAATGAATTCCTTGTTTTGCTTTGCTTGTGTTTGTGGCTTTTGCTTCCCATGTTAAATTGTCTTTATTGGAACCCATGAGTTTTGTCACTTTTATTCTCCCACAACGCACTGTCTGAGTGCGTGGCTGTGTGGTGCTTAGTGGCTGGGCTTCAACCACAACTGACATACAGGTATTTTTGCACCGATGAAAGACAGAATTTCAACTTGGAGTAATGAGAAGTGGCAGGAACATCTTGTCCTGGGAAGTGTTTTCATGTCTTTTTCTCAGACTACATTCTAAAAAATGGTACAATCAAGAGAAGTAAACCTCTTGTTTATGCCTAGTATAACATGAGAGCCCTGCTGCACATTTGTATTTGCCCTGCGGGGTGTCTGCTGAGTCCCTTCCACCATTCTGCATTTGCAGTCTAATGATAGAACAAGAACAGTACCATAAAGCCTGGAAAGTTTAAAAATTAATCCTGTCACATAATTAAACAATGAATGTGCAAGGATACATCATTGCTGTTTATTGCAGTTTTAATCCACTTTTTCTCAAATACAAAATAATAATAATAATAATAATAATAATAATAATAATAATAATAATAATAATTTATTTGTTTATTTATTTATTTATTTATACATCCATACATACACACACTCCACACCTATTTATATGGTTTTAATATACTTTGTTTGAAGCACCTCTTTTGATCAAACTCAATGCCAGACTGGTAATGCTCTTCAGCACTGGGTGAAGAGAGTAGGATGTGTAAATAGTAAGGTGAGTACCTTACTGCCATTTCAGAGCCTGCTTTTGGCATGTGGCACTGGGCTTGATGATCTGGACCCTACCATTACTTTCCCAGCTGTGAGTCACTCCGTGCTTCTCCGCAGGCTGAAGTAAAGGAGCCTTTCATGGTTCCAAAAAACTAGCATTATTACATGGGCCCCATGCTGAGCAGCCACCCTGACACTGTTTTCCCTCATCCCACAGCCTCAGGGGCACATAGGCACAGCTCACCACACTGGTAGTGCTGTCTGTGAGACAATATGGATAGTCACCTCAGAATGGCTTTTTATTTCTATTTGTAAACAACAGGTTTTGGAGAGAGATGGCATGGAAGAGTTTTTGCATGGTTACTTCAAGCAAAAAAATCTCATGCAGGATGTGAGTTTCATGGTCAGGTAAGGAACACTGCTGCTGGCAGTTTCTGGGCTTCTATCGCTTTTCCAATACTTTGCCACTTATCACTTCCACAGTGCCCAACTTACTGTGCTGCTGCAACACTGTCAAAGGACCTTGAGCAGGTTTCTGCACAACAAAACTAAAATCAGAGAAAGTTTCAGCTTAAGCACATCTACATTTAAATGCAAAGTAAACAACAAACTATAGATAGCTGACATATAATCCTTCATACACACACATACACATACGTAGACAGAGGGAGAAAGAACTGCCTGAATATTGCAGAAATTGTTGCTATAACAGCATTTATGGAACTTGTCTGGTGATTAAGGTGCCTAGAGACAGCCAAATACATATCCCTGGGAATATTTGTTTTCAAACATGAACCCTCACATTTGCTTGTTTGCCTGATTGTACAGGATTGTACAGGATTGCTAGGATGCTGTCAATTCTTATAGAAGGTGGGACTGCCCAGCCATTTGATGTGAGGACCAGGGTGAGCTGCTGGAGTGTCTCTTTCCTTTTTTTTAAAATTCCCATCACCCAAGGGACCCTTTGTTTTGCCTAGATTTTAGCTGTGATAAACCCTCATTTAGGCCCTGGTGCATGTCACAGAGCTGTGCAGACACTGGAATTCATAGCATGATCTACTAGAGTGGCAACCTGTCTATAGACAGAGTATATATATATGAATATACACACATACTGGCAGAAGGAAGGTAGCATCAGACAGATGTGGAAACACAGACTGAGGGGCAGAGTAATTTTACATGCATGAAAATCTCTTCCATAGATCATTTATGCTACATGGGAAATCTGTGTCATTATCCAGACAAAATGATGTGTCTGTCATATTTTTCTGCAGAAGTGGACTGCCTGCTATAGTTGCTGCCCAGAGAGCCGCTCGATTTATTAGCAACATCACCAGTGCCATGACACTGCTTCATGCTGCACCATGAGTGTCTGTGATGGTATAAGATGTGACACCCAAGTCATGTAACCACAGTACACACCACAAATGGCCTAGTGGGACTTGACATGATGTAAATGTAATCCACGGAGATTTACTGAGGGATTAATGAACGAAGGCATGCCAGCATTTCCCTGTGTTTTCTTGAAGGAAGAACTAAATGGACAAATTAGTGCCAAAGTATGTCTTTATCCCATGATATTGAAAACCCCAGGGGGAAATTTTGATTATATCCTAGAAAATGTCAGTACCACTTTGAAAAGAATTTCCATTGCCTCCTTTTGTTCCTACAGTACTTTAACTGTGCTGTCTCAGTACTGCTATGTGTGTATGACACAAAAGGGCATTTTGTATGTAGCAAAAGGGAAGGGTAATTCCAACACTCAATAAACAGTGTGTTCCATATGTAAATTTATTCTCATCATGCTTTTGACCAAGCTCAAAAACCTCTCATATTCTCTGCCGACAGTCAGAATGCTAGCACTGCAGAGCAAGGAGTGGGGCAAAACAAAAGAGCTGTGGGTTTGAGGTGGGATTTTCTTCTTTTTTTTTTTTTTTTATTTGGCAGTTGGGTTATCACCAACTTAGTGTGTGCTATCCCTTAAGGAGATCCTGATATTTGGTGTCATTTTGGAGAAGGTGGAATTTCTGAAATTAATAACAGTGTAGTAAGTTCTCACTCCTCTCCCTCTCTTTACATCACTTCTGCACCCAGGGCTGATAACCTACCACTGAGGATGCGAGCACTATGGCCTGTCTTGGATAACTAGCTTACTGATTCTTCCCCAGTGACAATGCATTTTCTTATGGTGAAGACCTATCAGAGTTGCAGGAGGTCTAGGAAAAGACAAACCCTTCCCATTTCTGCTAGAGGGACTATTAAACTTATTTCAATCTTATGCTTTGCTTGGAAGTTTCCTGGAGGCGTGGTGCAAACCTTCTAAACCCTGGTGGATAGTGAGGGAAGACTGGGATTTGTAAATAGCTGCACTAGGTTGAGGGAGGTTCACACAGTTGGTAGGAAGTCCTTTGGCATTCTGGTTTCACTGTTTTTGGCTTCCTCCTGGCAGAAACACAAATGGCAAGTCGAAGAACATTTCTCAGTGTGCTTTGGATTCATGTAGGCAGGACTCTTCTGAACTAAACGTGGGAGGGAGGGAAGGAAGATGGAAAACTCAGCCATCTGTCAACATTTTTAAAGTCACATTGAGAAGGGACATTTTTATTCTCAGGGCTTTTGGAAAACTTTCCCTGACAGCACATTTCACAGAGGACTCTTTCTGACAGGGACTGCTATCTATTTAGTGACACATCTGGGGAAGCAGATTGTACCGTGCAGAGTGGCAGTTCACCGCAGGGCTATGAGCAGATCAGGGAAGTGGAAGATTGGAGGGAAAAGAAGCTTGAAGCCATTCTTGTGGCTTGCGACTCTAACACTAAAGTGCATCTTTAGCTCATGTTTACTCTCTGGGAATATCCTGTCACTCAACAAGGTTCTGAAAACCCATGGACAGATTTTCTAATGCATACACTGAAAATAATTAACAAACTGAAAAAAACCCAACTATCATGAAGATAACTAAGCAGTTACTTCCCTGGTATTACAACCCACCCTTCCAACCCGCTCTTTCCACTTTTTGTGTTTTTCAAAAAGCATGCAGAAGAAAAACTTAGAATAGGTAACAGAACCTATTTTGCTCTTCAGGGGCAAAGAATGCATTAATAGCAGTGGTATTAGTAGGACACAGAAAAATAGACCTTCTGCATTTCCTCCTGTACTTTCTGTAATGGAGCACACAGTCTCTTGTAATGCATTGTGCATGGCTGTGAAACAAAAACCTTTAGAATTTCCTGTTGTCCATTGTTACACTAAATACATTGTTTATGGTCAAGAAGGAAGTATATCAAGGAAGAAGTAAAACTAGAATTTCATTATTAGTATGATTAAAATACTGAAAGACTATTTAGCTTTATTTCATCTGTAATTGTTGCAAAAATGAAGGAATAGCAATGTAGCTGAAGTACTGCTATGAAATTGTCACATACACACAGACACACACACACACATGCACACACTGTCTCTGCTTCATTTAACCCCTTTCCTTGATTCTTTGCTCATCCTTCTACTGGTCCCTTGTGTTCTAGAAATTCCATACGGGTGGAGCACGAGGGGATATCACTGGGAGCTCTCAGCATCCAGAATCCTTTGCCAGGAAGAATGTTCATGTCATGAGTTCTTCTTTGTCCCTCTAGGATCACTTGGGATAATTTGTATATGTTGATGAGGCACTGCTCTCTTTCTACACTGGTCTGCAGCTCCATGTTACACCCAAATTTACTACACCCTGTGCCAGTATGTTGTCTCTCAGTATGTTCTCTCTTTGTTCTGTTCATTACCCCTGAACCCAGTTTGTCCAGCTGCAGGTTCATGCTTTAGCTGACCACGGGCAATCTGTTTGCAGCTGTGCTCCTCTGTGCCACATCCTGTGTCCTTCTCAAGGCCTCTGCTGTCCTACCAGGCCTGGGTTTGTCAGCACTTTGTCACCAAGTTGCTATTGTATAAATCTCACTGCACATCGAGTAGCAGCTTGTCATTGCTGTTTATGCAAACCTATGGTCGTACCACACCAAGAGAAGCACAAGTAGAACAATGAGGCACAGGCACCTGATCAGCTGGAGGAATTGCTGTCACAGCTGAGAGAAGCAAAACAAAGCTACAGGCAGGTTAAGGAAAGTTCAGAGAGGGAAAACCTGAGAGGTCTCAGTTCACAGGTCTTGCACATTGCTTGCAAAGCTTGCAGTCTACTAGCAATGGCACTGTTGTGAATGTAAGCGTGGGTCACATGCTTACACAGGAGAGAGGTACAGCAACAATACTTGGTTAGCTTTGTGCTGGAAATAGCCCGGCTCTGAAAGCACTGGTTGTGAAGTTCCAGAGAGCCTGGAGGCAGGTTCAGGTCTCAATTCCATGTTAACCAGCATGCCTGCTTTCCAAGCTGAAAGTGCAAGTAAACGGCCAGAAGAGGAAGTAAATTTTCTTATGCTCTTCTTAGAAATGTCTGGGTGCTCCTGAAGGCAGGCTGAAAATGTGGGGTGTTCTGCACAGAGACGGGAACAGCAGCCTGTTCATCACCACAGGCTTCCCTTGCACCCTTTGCTCAGTCACCTGGTCTACCTGTGGTACACTCCCTGCACTGTAGCACCTTGCAGCAGGCATTGGGAAGGTGGACATGGCTGGGTCACCAGGGGCTACTGCAGCTGCTGGAATCAGGTAAGGAGTATGGACAGGCACACTGGAAAAGCAGCATGGACATACAGACAAGCACAGGAGCCTTGTTTACACAGAACCACATCCATCTGTCTCCTAAGTGCACAGACCTTGAAATGCCATTTCCAGCTTTTGGAAACTCTTAATATTTTAATTTTGTCCCTGTTCATTACCACAAGGGTAATAATAAAACTCATTGCAAAATCCAAGCATTTCTGGGCTGAATGTTCTCTGAAATATTTTTCTTCTTAGGTGGGATTTCCACTGAGCTGCTACAGCCTAGACTCTACAGAATTTTGTGTCTTTGAACTCCTCTTTCTTCTCCTTCCTTCCCTGATTCCCACCCCAGTGAATAGGCTATTTAAAGCCCTGCAGAAGACATAGTCACATCCACAGAACTCTGCACAGGATTTCTCAGCCATGCTGCAACATGAGGGACATTATTCTGCTGAAGATCATGGTCCAGGGAGAAGAGTGTAAGATGCTGGAAGCTCTAGATATGTGACATACCAGTGCATACTCATAGCCAGCCCTGACCTACTAGGAAGACAGAAACATGAAAAATGGCAGAAATAAGAAACAGTAAAAAGGAGAGCACTTGTTTAAAGAAGCTGCTAATAAATGATGTGTGTTACGAAGACAATGACATCATATGGATCAAGTAAAGGTAGAGAAAACCTGCAGATTCCCCAGGGAGTTCTTCTGCCCCCAGCCCAGTCCTCTCCAGCAGCCCTGCTGGATCCAGCAGAGTTAAGCCCCCCATCATCACAGCTGCTCTCCTTAGTGTGGGTCCTGACAGCCTATTCTCCACACCCAATCCCATCCGTGGGCAAGAAGAGCCACAGGATCACCCAGAAGATTCCATGCCATGGCCCTCCATTCTCAATCAGATCCTGAAAACCAGATACTGGGAGACCAGTGTGACTGAAGGGCTGAGTACCAGTGTCTGGAGTGGGACCGCAGGTCACAGCACGTGTACCTGCTGCCAGCTGCTGGAGCGGGTGGGTGTTTGTACCTGCCCTAGGACTGTGTATGAGTGTGCAAATGTGTGTGTGGGTGCCTGTGTGGTGTGATTAATTGGCAATCTTCAGTCTCCACCAGCTGGAAAGTAGAGGGGCCTCAGGTCTGGGCTGTCATGTGGGGGGACCTTTGATTTTCGGGTGCCTGTGGGAGAAGCCCATGAGGAGGAGGGGACCTGGCTGTCTGTGCCTCTGCCTGTGTGAGTCCCATGTGTGGGTGCTGTGAAGGCAGCTTGTCAGTGTCAGTGAGTGACCATCCGTCCTCTGTGTGTCTGTGTGTGTGACTCTGGGGTACATGCTCCGATTTGATACTGGCTGAACCTAAAAATGGGAAAGCAACAACCATGTTCCTCAGCCTAGGCAAGAGCCCAGGGCACTGGGCTGGGCTCCAGTAGTTGCTCCTGCCAGAGACAGTTTTGTTTTGGCTGCATACTGTCTCCAAAGGAGGCTGAATATGGCAGTATTTCTGTAGTTACGTGTGAACTACTCAAGGAAGATAACTCCACACTTCTGCCTGAGAAGTAACAGCCTGTCAGCTGCTGTACCTGCACTCCTGCTCTCTTTGGCAATTGGCTGTCCATCAGAAAGATTCAGAAGATCTCAAACTGTAAAGAGAGAGGGTGAGAGAAACTTGTATCTTGAAATGCAATATTTTTAAATAAAATTGCTCTGTTAGTCAAAGCAGGTGGCTTCAGGACCTCTTCCTGATATGCATAAATTTTAGTGAAGTGAGCCAATGCCTTTATCATCAGAACCTCATCTCGTGTTCATGGCTGGGATTAAGTGCAGTCAATCTAGAGCTGAGAAGAGTGTACTCAGAGATGCAGAGGGCTTAAATTTACCTTTTTTACTGGTGCTTCAGGGTAAGAAGATGACAGCCTGCCTCCTGCTGGCTGATGTGGGAGAATGAGCATGGCTACTTGAGAGATAGAAGATACACTGCCACTCCTGCCTGCTACTCCCTCTTCCCTTCCATTAGAGTCACCACTCTAATGAAATTAGTCTGTTTATGTGCTGGTTTATGTTCATCCAGACAGGCTTTGCACAAATATCAGAAATCTGGAAAGCAGTTTTCAGTCCATGGAGGGCCAGGAAGAGATCAACAGAGTCTGACAACATGCAGAAATTTTCCTGTGGTGTCATCTTCCTGAAACATTTGCTGTGAAGTGCTTCTCCTCCACAGTTTTATTCTTGATTAGCCCTTTCTCTGTGTCAGCTTTATTCTATTTTTATTGATTAGAGTACAACTCAGAGCTTAAATAATTTCTCAAATTAGTAGAAGCAGAGTATTTCTATCCTTCAAAACCGGAATGAAAGTAAGGAAAAGAAATGTCAGCACATTTAAACTGGAGTGTACAAGGTTGTGGATTTCATGGGGGCTTCTGCTCAATTAAAGTATTTTTAAAGTTGTGTCATCCTTCTAGTACTCTCTTTGGCTTTTATGCTGTAGAAGGAAAAATAAAAACACAATAGTTTTTCATGCCTCCCTGTCCTAAATGTCAGTGTGAATAGGCTTAAATGTGCTCTGATTTCTTGGTGGGCATTTTATTTCCAGGCCATTTGAGAGAGTTGTTATTTGGATTTGTCTGCTGTCACACAGAGCAGAGGAGAGGAGCTGAGTGTTACTTCTGAGGTATCATAAAGAGGTGGAGCACTCATTCATATTCATAATTAACGGCACAAACAGCCGCACATGCTCTGTCTGGCTCCTCTAATTTGTGTTAGCTTCCTTGTTTACACACATCGAGTGATCACTTAGCTACTCTCAAGGAATGGGAAATGTTTCAAGGTGACTCTGCAGAGATTCCCATGCCTGCTCCTTCCCAGACATTGCACTCCTTTCCAACACAAGCACTCCTTTCTGTGCAACAAACTGGTGCTGAGGCCAAGCACATGCAGAAATTATGCTCTGAAGTTTTTAGTATTCAAGTCTGAAGGTGACTTATTAAACAATAAATCACGAAGCAGTAAAGACAGAAATTCTAAAGCTGTGTTTTCCCAATACATCTTAAAAACAACCAAAAATTCTTCCCAGACAATTTCCCCAAAGTTAGGGTAGACCCAGAGCCTTGCAATTACTGCAAGCATGGAATCTGACTTTTACAAAGGGAAGATGAATTGTGCTCAAATCAAGATCTGTGACCTGGTGTAGTGGTTTGGTCCAAAATACTCATTACTATGTACTTTCTGTGAGATGAGAATTAGGAGAAAGCAAAGCAGGCACAAAACTTGAAAGGATATACAAGTTTATTAACAGATCTAAAAGAAGGGAAGAAAAAAAAATCATACCACACCTTCAGAACTCTTCTCCTCTCCTCACCTTTCCCCCTTCTCCCACTGTAAAAAGACAACCCTTGAGATGTTCAGTCTGTTTACCACTTCCACAATAACCTTGTTCCGTTCATTTAGGGAGAGGAGTCTCTCTTGCTCATGCTATGGAGACATCTCCATGAGAAATTCTCTCATGGCTTCAGTATCACGAGCCAGCCGCCCGGGTTGGTTCTCTGCTTGCATGTGAGAGTCCCTTCTCCTGACTTGCAGCTTTCCCCACAACTACTTTTGAGGGTTCAATCTTGAGCTACTGGGGTACCATTTTAAGGTTGAGCTGTTCAGAAACAAAAGTTCTCTTCACCCATCTCCGGGAGCATTTCATCTCTAGGAATAGAGGCCCTCCCCTTTTCCTGGGAGACAAGGGTCCTCATCATCTTCATCTCGAGGACTATCTCCAGGAGTATCTCTAGGAACAGAGGTCTTCTTCCGATTGGAGCAAGAGTCCTCATCACTTCCATCTCTCCCTGTTCAAATTTCTCCTCAAATTACAGCTGCTTCAGCATTTGCTTATTCCAGCACAGGTGCTTTTGCTCACAAGTACAGTTTGAACGCTCTGCCCCCATATCTTCATGAAATTACAACAGGTACTCTGATATATCATAGTCCATCACCACCATAGCTTTACAACAGAATTTCAGCTTTAAGCATGACCTCTTTTTCCTCCCTCAGGATTTCGTGTCTTCTTTCTTTACTTAATGTCTGCAGCACTCACAGCACTAAAAGGGTTGATCTCACCTGGGCCTTGCAGCTGGAGTTTGCTTATCACTGTTGGTCACATGATCTTTGCTGGACAGCAGGGCAGCTTCAGCTGAATCTTTGGCGGCATTGGAAAGGGGGAAGCTGGGCCGCTCCATCTGCACCGGGGGGGGGGGGCGGGGGGGCACGGGTGGAACAGGGCCCATCGGCTCCAGGATGGCTGTGGCCTGGCCTGGCCCCAGCCTGAGCAGGTCCTGGCCCGGACCTGGCAGGGCCCAGCAGGGCCCACTGGGCCCTGTACGGGCCCAGCCCAGTTACCTGTCCCCAGGCCAGAAGCAAGAGAGAGTGCGTCCCAGGGTTTGTCCATTCTTAAATGTGGACCACAGAGGTGGTCAAAATTCTAAGTGGCTTAAAAAATTGTCAATATTCAAACTAGCCAGTTGATAGATTCTGTGAGGTCATAGAGGAAGCTGTAAGCACCTCTTTGCAAAAGACTCACTTCTGGGACTATGCTTGCTAACCCATGACACCTGGGATGAGATTTCCTCTTTTTAGTGGTCATTAATCCACCCCTCTCAGCAAAATTGTTACTCTTGTCTTCCTGCTGCATTTCATTCAATGAAAGATATTGCAATCCATACCAGGTGTTTCCAAGTGCTTTCCCAGCACACTTACTTCTGGGGTATCTCTCAGTGTCAAGTCTGCGGGTAGTCATACTGAAGTCTTGTTGGGTGTAAAGCTCTATCATGCAAACAAAGTCACTGAAGCTTCATAAGATCTGTAGTGTTCCCATTTGTGTGTGTGCACCACAACATTATGCAATAACGCCAGCAAGACTGGGCACCTGTTGGAGAGTTACTCTTTGTGCTCAAAATCAAGGTTATATTATTGCAGTAGGGGCAGGCAAAAGCATGGTTATGACATAAAGGATCTTCAAGTTGCCATATTTTATGTGTGTATACATATATGTATGTATATGTATATTTTTTACTGTTTGTTTCAACTAACTATTTAGCAAACTTGAGTGAAATTCCTGCAGACAGAAATCATGTTGCAGAATTTTTGAATAATAAACCTCCTGCTTGTATGCTAAACTGGAGACAACCAACAGCATCTGTTGGTACAGCCTGAGAGCTTCTCATGACTAGGGCAGAAATGTCCCCCTTATGCTCTGCCACTGTGCAGGAGGGAAGTGCAGAGATGCCTGCTTCCATGGCAAGCAGGATGCTGGGCATGACACTGGGCTCAGAGCATCTGTGGTAACTGCAAGCTGGCACTTCTGCCTAGGAAAGGGGCTGCCAGCTCTATACCCACATTTCAAGCCTATTTCCTCAGGTCCTTCCGCCAGTAGTGACCATTTGTGGCTGTTTTCTTGTCTTCTGCTGAACTGGACCTCCTTATCTGCTCATCTACCGACATGCTGCCATTCAGCACTTCCCCTCCCATTTCTAGGGTATATGTGGGGCCTGCAAGAAGAATGGGAGAATGAGGAGCAATCCCTGTGTCAGTAATTCTTTAGGAAGTGGGAGTGTCAAAGCACTTATCTTCCGGGTGCTGCAGTTCAGAAACAGTGAGACAGCCGTGGACTGGCTCCTATAATCCCAGCTGCTAGTATCTGTACCCCTTAAATCTGTCTTTGGAGTCTTTTCCCCGGGAAACCACTCCTGACCTCTATCTGAGATGAGTCTAGTGAAAAAACAGGGCAGAAAAGAGCTGTGAAAGGCACATTGCTCCTTTCCAACCCAAGCAACATGGATCTTCATTCTACTTCATCTGCTTGTGAGGTTACGGATGAAAAGTCTGGTCTAAATGGTCCCTATCTGGCAGCAAGAAAATGGTAAATATTTGTGCTGTTCCTGCAGCTTTATTTTTCTGTTTAGCTTTTGTTTTACTTTTCACATCTCTTTTGGTTGCATTTCTTTAATATCCATGTAGATTGCATTCCCTTCTTCCAGTTTCCTTCTGCAAAGCCCTCAGCAATATTTGGTAGTTTCCTTTTCCATATTTCAGTCCTGGATCTAAAAATTTTGCCATTTCACTGTTTAAAGTGATGTATGCCTCGTATTTACTGGCAGAGAAGCTATTGATGCTGCTGTTGTTTTTCAGTTCATGCAGAAGCTTTCCCTCTGCTTTACATGGCACTGCAATTGTGGAGGTTTTTCAGTGTCTTTTGCCCACATGATTAACTCTAGCAAACAGAATGCTATCTTTTGCTGGGATGTCCACACTGTATGGTCCACCTTCCACCCAATCATGGAAAATAGTTCTCTAAAATGAATTCTGAACACTTTAAACCTGGTGAAACCTGTAAAACCTTTTTTCTTCTCCATCTTTCCCTTGTAAATTCTTTCTTAGTACTCAAAAAACAGTTCATGCTAGTCTAGGGTTTAAATTAACTTCTTGCCTAGCAAGAAAGAAGACTAATCTCCGCTAAAAAACTGCATGGGAAATCTGAAATATACAAGCACACATTCTTCCACTTGCCATTTGCCATCTGTCCCTGTTCTTTGTTTGTTTCTCAGTAAACAGATGACTAAAAGTGGTTTGGGTTTTTTTTAAATTTTATTTTGGAGTCTTATTTTCTTTTTAAACACTTGAGAACAGGGGTTTTTTTCTTTCCACTGTTCCATCATTTACATCTGGAATCTCAGGTCCCTGGATACACTGTCATGAGTTACATCTGTGTGACTATACAATATGACCAGGCTCTTCCAGATGATCCATGCATGGAGAGTGTAATGTTTAACATAAAATTTGCTTATTTGAAGATAGCTGATGTTACACTGGAATTTTCATTTACCCCAAAATGTAGGTCACAGTTGGCAATTTTATCAGCAAATTGCAAAAAAGAAGTGGTATTTTCAGCTGTATTTAATTGCTTCCCCTCATTAGAGAAACTACTCTTTAGAGAACCCAAACAAATTTTCAGCCATTTTTGATAATTTTGAACAAATGACCAAAGACAGTAGAGTGAATTTCATTATTAAATTTGAGCTGGCTTTTCTGAAAAGGCTTAAGATGTACACCTAAATCAATCCAGGCTGAAACTAGGAGAAGTAATTAAATTAGTTCCTTTCTTTGGCTATTCAGCTTCCTGTTCAACTATAAAATTGTTGAACTAATTAATACAGCACAACCATTGATTATAAAAATACCATATTTCTGAAATATGAGCTATAAATAGAACTGTGTTTTAATGAAAATTGACATGCCAGTTCCTAGGTCTTAAACGAAATATGATTCCTTATTGTGCAAATAGTCTGGAGTGAGGGAACATTGTGAGTTACAGAAAGCTCTGTGGTAATCTATGACAAAAGGGAATAAATCATAATTAATAATCTCTAGATTCCATAGAGCTTTTTTTTTTTTTAAAGCATCATTAGAAAAAGAAACAAGACTCAAAAGAAAACCCAGAGGACTTGTAAGAGGAAAAGAAAGTGAATTGAAAATTAGCATTGTCAATTAAAAAAAAAAAAAAAAACAACCATATTATAGATAATTATTAGCAGGCATCTACCACTGAAGGAAAAGTCTAATCTCTAAGACTGACAATTTTAAAGGTACAAGAGATCTGTAGTCCTAAAGTTATGTTATCATTTTCTCTTAAATTCAAAAGAGCTATGAAACCTGCTAAGGAATACATGTAATACCTGGTTAAGTTTATTGAAATAGAGTAAGATCTTCTGGGTAGCAACACACATGATACCTGAGAACAAATTCTGTTTCTCTTGAGGAAGGCCATGGTAAAGCTCTTATTTTCTAAACAGGAAGATATTGCACTCTACTGCCTGGCAGAAGCAAGCCCAAACTCCTATTGTAACCTTTCGGATAGTGGGATAGTGTGCAATCATCAGTTAAGAGGATGTCTTTAATCAGCTGATGGTTGACACTTGCTATATCCTGGACATTCATGAGTGACTTATCTCAAGTCTATGGAAAAACTTATGTTTTCAGTGACTTCAGTGAGGTGTAAGTGTTTCAGAGGTGAGCTGTGGTTTGTAACACATGATATTTTGTGTTATTGTTAGCCTTTCCAACACACTTCAGTTTAGAAACAAGCAGGACAAGAGGGGACAATTGTGCTATGATGGGTGTACATGCACCAGGTACATGCGCCAGGTTTGGCTAATACAAATAGCTTAAGGGTCCTCAAGGGCCTTAAAAGCACTGCTAGATTCACCAACAGATCTTTTCAATTACATAACACACTGTGACTTGACTGTAATGGCATTAGCTATACGTTTTTAATCCAGTTTGCTGTCACTGAAGACTTCATGCATTGTCCTTCAGGTCTACTTTCTGAAAGCTCTGACAGCCTGGGTGAAGCCAGCTCTCCAACCTATTTTTAACAAAGTTGCTTCTCTTGCTGAGCTTATAAATTTATTAATAGAGCTCAATTCTTTCAGGCTTTACATGTTAACGCAAAATGAGACTTACGCAATCAAAAATCTCAGTTGTCAAGTGGCTAAAACTCAGGTAGGGACAAGCTTTGGCCTGGTTACTGTGTGATAGCTGTCATAGCTACATTAAACTAATAGTATCTGCAATTAAGTTGTGATATCCATCTCCCTGTTTTAACTCTTTAACAGGCCACACTCTGTCTGTGTTGGATATAGCAGGAGAAAATGAAAGGTAGATGATGGTCTGTGTATTATAGCAGTATTTCGGAGATTTTCTGAGGAAATGCTGCAGATGCTTGATTCTGCTGCAAATCCTATGTTCTGGTTGTGTCATATCTCTATGCACTTTAGACGAGTCCAGCTTGTCTGTAGTATGTGTATTGAGTATTTACACACTCTTCATCATCTATCAAAGCATATCCCTAGTTATTAAACATTGAAAGGTTAATGTTAACCTCCATTTAATCAACAGCACCAGCCTCCATAAACAGGTTTTCAGTCTAGCCATTGGCTAGTTTTGTACTGGAATGGAGGAGAGATACCTAGATGGTGTCTACAAATCTTTCTCAATTTTCCTTTAAACAGCTTTACTTGAACATTCACCTTTATGTTGCACACAAATCTGGATATCTGGAATAAGCTGCAGCTGTTTTGTAAGCTATTTGTCATAGAAATTAGTGGGTTTTTTCTCTGCAATAATTGACTGCTGCTATTCATATCTGGTTTGAATCAACTTATTAAAAGGTTTGGGGGATAGGATCCATTTCTTTCATTTTGTGGGACCATGGTTCATGAATTAAATTTTCTGCAAGCCGAAGCAGTAGGAATTTTGTCAGCAATGACTGAGAAAAATGAAAAGATACAGGTGTTTGGTTTCAACTTTAAAATTGCAACCAATTCTGATATGGAAAGTACATCTTTTTTTCTAGTTTCATTTCAGTTTTCAGTATCCTATTTGTAGTGGCTAAGCATTCTCAGTAATGATGGGGCCTCAGAGTATGAGAAAGATATCCTGTCTGTTAGAGTGAGAGACAGACATAGCCAAACAAGTAGCACTGCTTAGTGATGGTGGGTGCTTCTTGAGTCTGACACAAATGGTTTAAGGTCTTTTCTAGGTTGTTGTAGCTGGTGTAATGCACTGTGGACTTTATTTAAGTGACTGTCATTTATAAGAAAACACTCACAGCCACCAAATTATGTATTCAGAATGTTTGGGGCTTTTTTTCCTTTTTCAGTCTTCAGTTTTCATTTTTTTACTGAGGAGGAACTTAGATCAATTACGACTTAGGCTTTTCAGAACTTGTTATTTTATTCTTGGCTCTCTCGGAACTTCTGTCACTGACAGCACTTAGGTTGGAGTTGGTGTGCAAGCACTCCTAGTGTTTTGATCTCTAATTCCTGCTCTCTTTCCTTTTGAGCAGAAAAAAATAGTGCTTTAAATTCATATATGAGTTATGTTCTATTCCACCACCATGAGTAAAGCAGAAAAATGGCCCTAAAAACTTTGCTTAATCTGTTGGGAAGATAAACTTGCATAACGGCAGGAAGCTGTTCAGCAAAGAGAAGAAATTGGAGAGAAATTTTTTAATTTGGTTTTCCCATCATCTTAATATAATAAGCAAAGCAATTTTGTACAGCAGGTCAAACAGTCTACAAATGCAATTTATCAGCACCAGAGAGATATGAAAAGAAACTGTAGCATAGGGGCCCTTTTGCTTTTAAGGAAAGGGAATGCTGCAAAGCTCTGCTTCCTTTTGCTCTTCTGTCTTGCCTGAGCCCTCAGTTTAGGACTGAAGGTGGAACTAAACTCTCATTTTGTATGCTTTTTAGGAAAATTGTATTATTTTCATTATTCTTTAATCTGTTGTCTCTTTAAAAAGGGTGAATGAACTCTTTATGTAAATCTAACATGTTTAGCTACTCAGTGTTGCTAGCAGCATTGTTCCAGGAATCCTCCATGCTGAGAAACTGTTAAAGTCCTAGGAGTTAAGTATTGGATCCAAAGGGCATTACGAAAGTCACATTCAATATCCTAATTCATGTAAGCCTGTTCCAGAATTATCTGGCTGCCTCTGATTATAGTTTCTGCACAACATGAGATAATTAACCATAGCAATGGCAAAATCATGTTAAATACCATCCAGTAGTCCATAACCATGTTACTTGAGGAATTAAAACACCCAAACATTTCTTTCCAAGCTTTGTGTGCCCTGGTGCTCTGCTGCTAACAGTAATGCTGAAGGTCACTTGGCATGAATCACTTCAGTGCTCTATGTCAGCAGCCAGTCAAATCCTGAGTCTGCCTTGGTGAAACTTGCCATTCAGACCTGCTCTGGGGTAAAGAACATGAATGTCACAGGCAGCTGGTCTCTGAATGACCTCTCTTTAGCCACTGAAAACCTTCTCAGCAGATTTATTACTGTGGAACACAATAGGGATTTAGTGCTGAACAGAGTCAAGTGCTGCAGTAGATGAAGATCTAAGATGAAGATCTAAGTAGATGAAGAGCTAGGGTTTTTTTCACAGATTTGTAAATGTGTGGGCAGGGCCCAGCTTAGCTGCTGGGAAGGAGCAGCAGATGAAGGAAGTGTTGCATACTGAGAGCTTTACGCTTCCTTCCCTCAGACAATGCCTGTCAGGAGAGGAGGCCAGCTCGATGCCATTCCCCATCCTGGTGCTGCCATGAAGGCACCCCACCTATCCTCATGCATGGTCCCAGTTCTGCAATCAGTGAGGTCCAACTTGCTTTGGGACTGACTTCTGGTTATTTTTCTTGTTCCCCTTCAAGTTATGTCCAAACTGTTTATGCTACATATGCAGTAGCAGTGTGGTATGAAATGTTTTACTATTGAGGGCATGGAAAGCAAGCAGTGAAGTTGGTCATTTTGATCTTGAAGGCAAGATTTAAAAATCACCAGTGGAACACCTTCCAACATAACACTTTTCTTTTTTCAAGGATTATCTGTGTACCAAATTTACCAGAAAGATACACTGCAGGGAAGGAATTACCTTCCCACTGCTTTTCAGCTGGACCAAGGGAAAAGCAGGCTGCTTCAAGAACTTCAGCGTTGTGAACAATAATTTTGCTATCTCCAAAGAGCCCCACACAAATGTCTATATCTTTCCAAATGTTTATCTATCCAAATGTTTATATCTTTCCTGGGAAACTATTTGTTCAAGTGTTTTTATGTGGAACTGGGTAGCAAATAAAAGAGTGCAAGTGCATGCTTACTGCAAAGTGAAAACCACTGGTTCAGCAGATGCAAGCACTCTTTCCCAAGCATTGTGAGCATGCAGAATTTCAAGCTGCATGGGAAATGGTCAGAGTCACAAAGCCTTGGCATTGCTAATGTGGTCGTGATCAGTCATTGCTTGTTGGTAATGGAATTCTTTAAAGAAAAGAGTGAGTCATCTTGTGCAGTACCAAGCAGGAATTGAATTGCTTCTGGGCATAGAATTACAGGAAAGCAAAGCCAGGGAAATCCTTTTAGTGCTGCAGTAAAAGCACACAGATTACAGGTGCTGAGGCTAAATTGATCAGTCAAAGAGAACAGGAGAGACATATGACTCTTAGTGCTAGCCAGCAGAAGCATTTTAGCTATAATGTCCTAGATGACCTCTCAGTAGGAAACTCTGCGTGCTTTGTTGCTATTCTGGTTTCTGACATGGGAATCTTGTCCAAGTCTGTCAGAACGATTTGAAAGCAGTCTTTGTGATAGCACAAAATCTTATCTCAAAGCATTTTAAACTGGACTTAAATTCAGTATGGAAAGAAATTGCATAGAATGGAGAATTTTGTGGCAGGGAATCACCACCTAGGGTCTGGAACACGGGGAAGAACATCTCAGTAGATTAAAAGCTACCTTTCTGTCTTCTTGATCTTGAGTTGCTATGAGAACTGCACAGTCTCCCTGTAAATTAACATCTGTGTAGCAACTTAATAATATCAGGGCTGCCTGAAATTTGTATAATGCTGCAGATTGAAAGTTGTGTCTTATATCCTCACTGCCTTGTCTCGTAACAGTAAAATGTGCTTGTTTCATAGAATCACAGAAGGGTTGAGGTTAGAAGGCTATCTAGAGATTCCTAATCCAGCCTTACTCATGCAATAAGGGTCAGCTAGAGTTGTTTGCTCAGAGATGTGTCCAGCTCAATCTTGAGCATCTTCAAGACGAAGATTTCACAGTTTCTCTGGTCAGCCTGTTCCAGTATTTCATCACATTCCAAGCAACTAAGTTTTTCTTTTTCTTTTGTTTCTGGTTTTGGTTTTGTTTTTTGTTTTTTGTTTGTTTGTTTGTTGTTGTTGTTGTTGTTGTTTTTGTGGGTTTTTTTGTTTTGTTTTGGTTTTGGTTTTTTGTTTGGTTTTGTTTTTTTTTTTTTAATGACTTTTTTCCTCAGATTTGCTGTATATAATGCATCTATAGCTAGACTGGAGTGTCAAAACTGATGCAGATGCATTGCTCATCAGCGATAAGGGCTGGTTACCCCATGGCTTAGGGTATAATTCACCAGAGGGGCTTTGCAGGTTGCTGCTGTTGAGAGCGTTATACACTGTGTTGCTATCAGGCAGCCTGACTCGTGCCATGATGCATTTCTGCAGCTGCAGCAGTGCCATTGCTACTCCTGAAAGTAACCACCTCATAATACGGAATGAGCTGATTTGCTTGTGGGAGGCTTTGTGTGACTGTGGGGCTTGGCACTTCTTGCTGTCTGCTCAGAGCAAAGTCTCAGTGCCTATGAAATAAAACTCATACTGCTTTTCCCAGGCCTGGCCTTTCTGTACAGTGAACTAAGGCAGGTGTGCTTTTTTTCTGATCTCTGTTACAGTGAACATTCTCCATCATAGTAAACAGGCAATTTGAAAAAAACCAATTGCTTGGTAGCTGTACTAACCAGGATGTTTGATGCCCAGTTTAAGCCAACAAACTGAAATGGCAAATGTTGCCTGGCAATTTGTATCGCTGTGCTTACAGTATTTTTCATTGTCTCTTCCAAGTCTCTCATTTCTGTGATGTCCTCAGAAGCTAGTGATGCTGAGAAGTACAAACAAACTGAACCTTCCCTGATCGTCTCCAATTCTGAGATAAGGAAAATGGAGGTAAAGTGTGTAATAAAGCTGGGGCTCAATAGACAATCCCTGACTAGTTGTCCTGGCTGCTTTCTGAACTGAGAGGAACATGGGTTTCGAAGTAGGACATGATGACATCTAAGCCCTGTATGTGAAATTGTGTGGAATATTTCCCTAGGTGTGGGTAAGTCTGTAGGTTAGATGTTTTGAGATACATTGACACTGACCTCTGTAATTTATATAATCTGTCTAATATTATTGAAGTATCTTAGTCCCTTTGGATCATGAGGACTCTTTTAGAGTCTTTAGGAGAATATCAGTTCAATAGACTTGTGAAACTACTTGTTTGATTGTGGTTTTCTGATTATATTCACCATCTGAGTACAGCACCCAAAATCTGAACTTCTGGTTTCCATATGTGTGCATGTGTTTCTGTATGATCTGTTTTCATGCAGTATCAGGTTTTTCAGATCCCTGTGGAGAATTTCCTGCAACACTGATGAGAAAGTAGAATATGAAAACAATTTATAAGAAGTGCTAATATTAGGTTTGAGAACACTTGTGCCATTGTATGCACACAGTAAGGAATATTGGAGAGGGTTCTGCATTTGCTGTAGCAGAAGGGGAAAAAGCCTGGAAAACATCAGTACTTGATGGTATTTTGGGCATCAGTTTAGAAGAAGACACAATGATGGTGCTAGACATTTGCTGCCTATGTTATTGCACAGCAGGTTTGTGAGCATAAAAAAATTAGTGAGTTTGTGCGAAGATGGTCTGTATTTCCAGCATTAGCAACAGGTAGGACTCATAATACTTCTCCTTTCCTGGCAGTTTTTTAAAAGCACTGGTGAGGAGTATTGGTGCAGCATGTCCAGGCTGTGGGGTTCAGAACATGGGACTTCAGGGCCAGCTTTTTGACTGCTGAATGGGAACAGTGATTTTTCCATTCTCCCACCATATTTGACAGTTCATGCTGAAAGTCTTTCATGACAAAATCTGTTTCGTATCACATAAACCATGTGCAAGCTAGTGGAAAAATGCTACTTCTGAAATTATTCTTTAGTAGTTTCTGCGTTGGCTGTCTTTTGCCATTATTTGGGAAAGGGCAGGAAGCCAGAGGGAAGAGGAGCACAGGCAATCTCTCTCTGTATCATTTCATCACTCACAACATGAAGATCAATCTGAACAACTGGGAACATGGTTGCCACTGTCAAATACTGAGTATGTGACATTTTGTTTTCCGTTGCTATGTGTACTGGATGATTTTGTTGCTACATGCATGCTGTCTTCCTTTGATTCACTTTCCAAGCAGGAATTGGAGGTGAATGTTTGTCATCTGCTTCTGGCAGTTTACAAAGCATTAGCCTTTAATTTTTTTTTTTTTTTTTAACAACTATTCATCTAATTTTTTTCTTGTCTTTCAGCTCAGTTTCCCTGTGCTTTCCTTGGTTCCTACTGCAATTCCAGAGGAATGGAGCAGCTGCAGTGCTGACCTGCTGACTAACAGGTTCATGAGACCCCTGTAAGTCTTTGTTGGTCTTGTTTGGCTTTGCTTTGTAAGTAGAGGAGTATCCACTGGTGTCATAAGTGCATCTGAAGCTTTTGTCCTCTACAATGCTTCTGCAAAGAGCTGCATGTCCCAGCAGATGGAGTAAGATAAACGGCAAATGCACAGCCATTGGTATGTGCTGGTTCCCATCACAATTTGAATGCAAATTCAAATGGATTTCATACTGCTAACAATATAAATATATATATAGATTGTAGTCAGCTGATTGGAAGGGCCGGATACTTGCCCCTGCTTTGCAGTTCTGTGAGTTAGTGTTAGCTGGGATGGCAGATGTCTCAGAAGTAAATTAGCAGTAACAGTCAACTGGAAATCGTGTATTTCCCCAAGGTCCACAAGCACCCTATTGTTGTACAAAGACAGAAAAATCCAGGAAGGATGTCACTAGTTCTTAGGGAATTAGTTATTCAGTCTTTTATTAATGGAAAAAAAAAAGGGGGAGGGGATATTTTCCATAATTCAGCATCTTTTCATATAAAACAAAAACTATGTCACAAGGAGAAACCTTGTATTATTCAAAAGCCCATAATTCTGCAGAGCATTGTGCAGGCAGAAACAACAAACCTTGGGTGACTTACACAATCAAAAATACATGTCTTTTCAGTTGCCTATAGCAGGAGTATGCCAAGAACCGAGCCAGAAATTACCCCCAGGAAGTTTGTTTTTGAAAATAGGCAGGTTGTGTTAGGATGCATGGTGAGCCTGTGGGAGTTAGAGGCTATCCACATGCCATGTGTTTGAATGTCATTGTTGCGCTTGCTTGGGCTTGTAAATCGGCCCTTGAAAATGCCAGAGAAATAATAATAAAAAAAAGACAGGGATCTAATCCATGTTTATTTTCTTGCAGTTTTCTTCTGTTGTTTTGTTTTTATTTTTAAATACAGTTCCACCTTCTATGAGTAAACTGGGAAAACTGGTAGCTTTCCTGCTTGAAAATTCCCATCTCTTCTGCTGTATTGAAATTAGTGTTCCTGGTGCTGTGAATTGTTACCTCTGCAGAAGATTATGCTGCTTTCTTTCCCTTGATAACCTACTGCTTTTTTACCCCATCTTTTTTACTACAGTTTGGGCTTTATTCAGTGACTGAGATCATAAATCCATATGAGTGTATTTTAACAGTTAGCAGCCATCTTGCAAAAATCTTGAGTAAAAAACATGTTCAGGTGTTTTTTACAGGACTTCTGACATGAAGTAATAATGTAAGGCCGTTGAATAAACTGTCTATGCAGAATGCTAGAAGGTGAAACTTGTACTAGAACTATGATATCGTATGTCTGACTAAACTGTATAAAATTTATAATTTTCAAGGTACATTTATCACAGTCATTCACAATCCTACCCCTGAAAAAGAGAAACAAGCAATAGAACAAAAAACTTCCCCCACAAGAACCCTCTCTTATTAAAAATATGTACATTACTTAATCTGTATACATATATATGTGTAATTTGATCTTAATATGGTTAGATTATGTAACTGCTGTTTCTTTCCCTTTCTATTTTAGTTTCTCAGCATGACTGCAGTTGTCTACAGAGACAATTGGAATATTTTTGCTCCTGTTACCCTAATGAGGGAGGGCAGAAGTGTTGTTGCTGTTTCACAGATGAAGGGAAAAGAGGTCAAGTGGATTTTCTCAAGGTCACACAATGACATCTGCAGCAGAGCTGTGATTTGAAGCCAAATCTCCTGAACCACAGAATTTTGACTATTAAAAGATCAGAATATATTGGCTGTAACAACCATGAAGACACGCAAATCAAATGCAGTTTTTATGCCTTCCTTCCTGCCCCTGCCCTTGCCAACGTAACAGCAAACTGTGGGCTTTGTTTAAACATTGGTCCAGCAATATAATAGCTCTTTATCATTATCCTTGATAATGCAAAGCTTGGTTGAACTGTTCATCCAGTCCCGTAATTATTGGCATGGGAATACAGCACAGGAACAACCATTTTCAAATGAGTATTTATTTTGAAGTAGAAACATGCCTCATTGTTTCTTTCCTTAAATCAACTGGGTAATAAAAGCTAAGACATTCAGTTCCTGATCCTGAAAGGAAGGATTCCAGGTCGTTCTCAATTTCTACCTTTAAAACTCACCTTTGCTGAACTGCGTTCAGAAAAAGTTTAATTTATGATACCCACAGCCTGCCATTATGTGTAGTAGTGATGTATTTTTCCTATGTGCTCCACTGTCTCCTTGCTCCTGTTTGGCTCTGTTCTTTTAAACAGTCAGCATATTTGGACAGAACATCTTTTCCTGCTATCCTGTGTTGCTTTCAAGCTTTGGGGGCCGATTGAAATGCAAACCAGAAACAGGCAGTCCTAGTCACCCCTTGCCTTTTCCCCACTGACTGGAGTTGTCCCCACTGGCTTAAATCAGCACGTAAGTCTGAGAGGCTGCCAGCGTTCTGCAGAGACTGAGTGGTTCTGCTTACCACGTTTTGGGGTAGTTCTGTTCTGATACCTTAAATAACCTGATCTTCTGACAGTTTGGTCTATCTACTTTAGCACTCAACCCTTGCCTTTTAACCTTGTCTGTGTTATCCCCTATCTCTTGTGTGTTGATTATTTGAGAAACTGGAGCTAGGTTAGTTCTGGTGTGCAGAACTGTAACAGCTTTCCCCCGCACCTGGCAGTTTCTGTTCTCATTGACAAATCTCAACTCCAGAAATACTCCGTGTTTTTTCTCTTTTATTTCTTTTCTTTTCATCCTTTTCATTTTTGGCAGCTTGGTCTGCTTCTGAACAGTTTTCATTTAGGGTCATATTTCTGCTGACTGCAAAGATTCTGCTGATTTCTGCTGCTTCTCTGCTTCATTTTGTCCCTTGCAAATAGCCAGTGCTGGACTCTCTTAGAAAACTTCACAGTGGGCAACTTGGGCAACAAAAGATATAGGTATGCACAACTCTGAACTCTGAAGGCCATAATACTCAGTGAAGCTTTCTGGACTCACTAACATCCTGTCTTCACTCATAGAAGAAAAATCAGAGGGAAATGCCATGTAGCATGGATTACTAGTTCCCTTGGTCCCTAAGCATTCATTTTTGTAGAGAAGAAATACTGGGAAAAGAAACAAACTGTTCTGAGCTGGAAGAGTTTGCAGCCCCGAGTAAATGTGGAGCAAGGCAGGCTACCAGTGCAGTGCAAGGACATTAAATTGTTTATTTCGCCTGAACTGGCCTGGTTGGTCTGTTTTGAGAAGGTCACTGTATTGCACTATTATGCTTCCATTGATATGGCTGAAGGCCTGGCATATCTTCATCAGCACTTCAGTCATATGGTTTTCACTGGTTTTGAAGAATGCATTGAAGCGACTAGGGACGTAGCTTGCTCAGATTTAGGGGTGCTTCTATAGGCAGCAAGGTGTGTTGCTGTTCTTCAAGAAAAAGGAATATTGTCAGATTTCCCCATTTAGTGAGAAAAGAGGAAATTGAATAATACTCAGACCCAATAGTTTAGTTCTGTTATCCAGGTGATCCCATTCATGACCAGACTTTCCTGGTCTAGGAGAAGGACCTCATGTAAAACCCTCTTGGCTGCAGGTCGGACAGGGGTGTCTGGGACTGGCAAGCTCCTCTCATCACAATACTCCTTCACCCTACTACACAGGTGTTCAAAGTAGAGGTAAGTATCTCCATAGATAAGCAGTTCTGCACTACCATGCCAGGCTTTAATGTTTTCTGCAAAAAGCTCATGCTAAGTCAAGTCCCCTTAATTATTGCTTATGTGCTAAGTTGTCTTGATTTCATCTGCTACTTAGAATACTTCTGTAAGAGCACCTGATTGTTAGCCTTGCTCTTCAATCTTCCTCTGCTCAGGACTCTCCTTGGATAAGGTGTGACTTCAACACCTTTCCCTCATTTAAGCTTTGGACAGAACAGCATATGGAGATTTTGCCCAGCCTTTCCTCTAAGCATGTCCATAAGAGACCTCTCTGCTCAGTAACAAGGTGATGAGATTTCAGTCTTGCACATATGGTTTGTTGGAGTAGTAGGGAAGCAATGTGTTTCTTAAATGTACTTCTGACAGGAGAGAAAATGGCCTCAAGTGGCAACAGAGGAGGTTTAGGTTATATAATAGGAAAAATTTATCCAGTGAAGAGTGATCAGGCATTGGAACATGCTTCTCAGGGAAGTGGTGGAATCCCCATCCCTGGGGCTATTTAAAAACATGCAGATGTGGTGCCTAGAGACATGGTTTAGTGGCGGACGTTGCAATGCTAGGTTAACAGTTGGAGCTGATATCTTCATGGTATTTTCCAACCTTAGTGATACTATGATTCTATGGTGCTATGATTCCAAATGTCTGCAAATGCTGTCTGCATCCAGATGAAGTTGGTGACTTTATTGTGGACAAATAAATACTATTTCTGAAGCAAGAAAACCCCCACAAGAACAAAACATGGTGGCTTTGAATGGATGCCTGGAAAATAGTGAGAATATGCCAAGTTATATATTTTTCCTATGAACATACCAGCTTGCATCTGCTCAGGGGATTTTCTGAATAAACTGTTTCTTTCTTGTTTAAGAGAATCTGTCCGTTGCATTCCTCTGGTATTTTTCAGGTTCTAGCAAACTTCAAGAATTTAACTCTTTTGACAAGAAGTATTACCAGCATAATGAGACATTGTATGAGGAGTGACCTCTTCATGATTATTTTGATCCTGGTCTCTCATTTTTCATGTAATACTTCTTGGAAGTCATGGTGACCTGGTGATCGCCCTAGAAGAGCTCACTTTCTTTTGCAGTTTCCATGTGACCTCACACATCACTTCTAAACATTCCCAGTCTGCTTTAGCCACTCTATGCTTTAGATATTTGAGAGCTTTTGAACAGCTCAGCAGAACAGAGATCTTTTTCCTACTTCTGTCTTTGGTCCCTTGTGCTGTGGTCTCTGGCCAAAAAAAGGCATACAATTCTAAAGAAGACGACAGAAACTTACTGTTTTGCAAAGGTGTCTTTCTGTGTGAATGAGTGTTTTAGGTTGCTCACAGAATCACCAGCAAAGGTACTGGCAAAAACAGGTTTAATATAAAAGTGAAATCATAATGAAGTTCATTGCTCAGTTCACTCTACTACTTGCTACATGGTTAAAGCACACAGATAAAAAATTGGACTGAAACGTAAAATCAATTAATCTGAAACTAAAATCAACCAAAAATTATCTATGTGGAGCCTGGGGATGGAAAAGGGTAAGGATGGGAAAGGGTAAGGATTCAAAAAACAAGGGAGGTCATGCCACTGAGTCAGATGACTCTCTCCTGTGCAAAACCTAGCCCTGGACTTGAACAGTAGTTTGTGCCTAAAGAGTTTAACAACACTAAAACAATTATCTAATTTAAAAAATTTACAAAAGATTCTATAGAATTTACTTCAAGCCCTGTTTATAGCCCTAACTTACCTACCATCCTAAAGTACTTAAGAATCTAAGATTCCAAGTAAATTTTCTGTAGCATATTCACACCGACCTAGAGTATGTACAAGGTACCTGTGAAAATTCTCCCTCGAGCTCAGTGAAGTGCTCATGTCAGATGTCTTTGCATCTTCTCAACAGGCAAAGGGTTGAGCCTCAAGGGGTTGGGTTATCAGCCCAGGGTGTGTCATCATTGTTCAGCAGTGGTCATGCAAGTGTAGCAAATCTGAGAGTTCTCTTGCTCTGAGAGTCATTACTCAGATGGAGATGCTGGAAGTCAAAGGGTCTCACTTAGGACTGCTGTTTATAGGTTCATAAGAACATTGGCTTTTAACACATTGACATGGTTAGAAAGTTGGTAACTTTCTATTAAAGTTCAATAACAAAAATGTTATTCCTCTTGGGTTGTTATTCAGGTGAGAAAAATAAGTTTCCAATGGTGTTTGTTAAAACTAGGAGCTCATTAGACAGCACCAGTTCCTGGGAGCAGACTGTGTTTCTCATAAACTCAAATGGAGCTAAGCTCAGGTGCTGTTCATCAAGACTAAGGCCTAATGAGCATTTCCGAGATCGTAGTGTGGCCCAAGGTTAAGGACAGTGAGAGATGTTACAAGGCTTTCTAATGCTTCTGGGGTGTTTTTTTTCCAGTGGGTTTTGAGCATTTTTAGGTTTGAGTGGGTTTTAAATTGCTGTTGCTTTTGCTCTAATGGAGCAAAACTAACTTCTGACCTCTAATGGAAGGAAATTTGTGTAAAGGAAAACGTTTTTCAGCCCTCAGTTTCCTTATTTTGATGGAAAAAAGAGACTATGGGCTACAATACTGTATAATCACTTACAGCAAAAGAACTATTTAAAATGCTTTTTTCAACTTCAGAAAAAATTTTGCAAATGTTAGTTGAGGAACTTCCAATATATAGATTGGACTTGCTGTCATGTAAGCATCTGTTTTCTGTCAAATATTCCCTGACACACCTTCTGTCCATAATAAATCTCATGAATAGAGCAAATGCTAAAAAAGTGTTCTGCCTACAAGTCAAAAGTCAGAAGCCTTGCACTGGTATAAACAGTCTTCAAATGCAATTCAAACAACCATTTTCAGTAATCATCATTTTAATTTATAATGCAGTAGTAGAGTGACATGCAAAATATTAAATATTATTATTATATTCACTTAATTGAAATGGAAAATTACAAGGGAAAATGGAATATCATTCTGATCTTTTTTATACTGTCACATCTAAAAGATTTTGTCCCTAATTACAGCAGGAAATATATTTGGAGAACACTATTTTGATGTCCTAAGCATCTTCACCTATGTATGAGGTTGATTCCTTTGCCAGATTCTTAGTCAGTTTTGTTTCCCCAATCCAAAGTCCTCCTTTGTAGCAGTCTTCATTTTTCCAGCCTATCTGGAATTCCTTATTACTGCCCCATGGGTTTTCACCAAAAGTGGTCAGCACCTTTCAGAAGGACTATGCTCCAAGCAAATACACTTCTCTTAGTATTTCTGCTAAGGCTTGCTGAAACAGAGTTATTAGCCTTTTCTCCATCAGTGTTGGTTTTTCCCCAGCAGTCCAAGACGACTCATGAAGCTTCATAGCTCCCAGGCTGCTTCAGACTTTGCAGAGTCTGGAATGGCACCGTGGTATTGTCCACCCTGTAAGTTCCACTGGATGATTGTTTTGGGCCCTAGTCCATGTTCAAAGTCTTCCTTTGTTCATCCTCATCTGCTGGAATAGGAGGCATGCTACCACAGATAGCTATCCTGCAAATTAGAGGACCAATAAACTTTGGTACTTAGTGGCAGGTGCTGATATGGGCCCTAACAGTAATTTTTGTGCCCCTGAAGACCCTTCCTGTTCCCAATCAAGCCAGCTGAAATCTTCAGGGATGCTCAGAATGCCATGGTCTAATGCACTGAAAATGCCACTTCTGATCCCTGACTTCTGCTCTTTGTCTCTTTATTGGAGATGAGCCTATAGCAACTACAGTGGTGAATGTGACTAGTTTAACAGATCATCCTGATGATGTGTGTGACTATTTCAAAGTAGACAGTTGTCTGGACATGCTTGGCATTGCTAATTGCTGTTTTATACGCCTAGAACGGATGTTATGCCTCAGAGCAGCAGCCTGTAGAAATAGAAATAATTAATCCACCTGCAGTATCCCAAGAATTTCCTGCAGCGTGTCCACAGAGCCCCAGGGCTCCATGCTGCTCCCATCAATACCTGGCTGTGAGGATAACATGCTTATAAATTGCAACCAGTTTGAGGCACCCACACTGAAATGCAGTGCTTAAGTGAAGAGAGAGGAGGGCATAAAGGGCAGTGGGGAAAGGCAATTTAAAAGGATGAAGTTGCTCTTGAACTGCTTGATTTACTTCTTTCTTTAGGGGTGAATTAGACTGAAGAACAGATCCTACAAGCCTTTTGCTAGTGTACGTCAGCACAAACTCTGACCCTGAACCTCTACAGTGCAACAGCTTTTAAGCTGTCTAATTCCTCTGCCTTTCCTCTGGTGTGGTATAGCTACATGGTGTATGCACAGGACCAGCTGTCTGCTCAGGATTGCTCAGCTGTTGGGGACAGATGTATGTATCCTGCAGCACAGGCAGGTGTCCTCATGGGTTTGCATTGCAGCATGTTATCTGGCACTACTCTGTTGGCCTCCACCGAGTCCTGCCACTGCAGTACAGCATGAAAGTCTTTTCTCCTGCAAGGCTGCTCCTTTGTTTTCCTTTGGTCAAATGAGGGTTCTCTTCCTAGTCATGGTCTTGAGGGAATAGTACCAGGTTCTCCTACATTTGCAGGATCAAATTAACTCTGTTAATTTTACCTGTTCTGTGGAGTCATATCCATTTTTGTCTCATCTGTGTAAGTTTAGTTAATCTTTATGGACCGTGGAGGATAGATTTCACCAATTAGGGAGGACAAATTATGTGATGGTTAACTAATGTTGGTGTGTGTTAAGATTGAACCCTGTGCCTTACCAATAGCATTAAAATCCTTGTTTTATTTCTTGAATATTCTGATTTCAGACAGCTCCTCAGCTTGTATGAGAGGAGCTGTTTTCTAAAAGCATATAAGAAGAGGATGCAGGGGTCTCTCTTGAGCCTCTGAGCTGACATGGGAATACCAACTGAAATAATTGTTTTTATGGATCCATAACAGACATAGTGCTAGACAAAGCAACAAACTGATTATAGCTTCTTGTTGTTTGGCGTTTTTTGCAAATATAAAACTACATCTCATACTCCACCCACAAAAAGATGTTAGTCCTTGTCAAAAATCCCTGAAAAAAAGGGAAATCATGCCGTTTTAATTTTTGCTAGTTGACCATTGCTTTTATTTATATAGGATAGAGAAGCTAGAGGTTGGAGAAATAAATGGGAATCATTATTTGTATAAAGCTGGTGAGCTGAAATTCCTGTTGACTCTATTTCATTTACATTTCTTTCCTCCACTTTTATTGCCCATTGTTTCTAGATTCAAAGAAAAGGCAATGTAGAATGAAATACTTCTAGTTCTGTGAGAAATACATCATCCAGACCACAATGGATTAGAGGGACTATTAAGATACACATGCTGGAAAAAGCAATTAATCTGCTAAGAAGTAATTTTCCAAGTGTGACATTTTTCACTGACTGCATATTTTAAGAGGTATCTCATTATTTAGGTCTCCTATAGGTTAGCATGCTTCTCTCTTTATTGTAAATATCTTTAGAGGAGAGGTAGCCTAGATTCAGACTGTACATATTCCTCTTCCTGGAACTTAAGGAAAACTTCAATGCCTTGGAAGTGCTTTCATTAACTGTTTTTTTCTCAAAGTTTCTGCTGCTGTCTCTGTGTCCTTCTTTCCATGGAAATTCAAGTCAGGGGTCCAGTTTGTCATGCTGCTAGTTTAGGATCATATTAAGTCAGCCTCTGTGTTCTGACCTACATGTCATCTCACTGCTTCCTTCAGTCATCTAGAAGAGGCAGCCACAAAGCTGTTCTTTGGTTCTCCTTCTGTGTGCTGATTTGCCACTAATGAAGGTGTGTGGTGGTGTGCTCAATTCCAAGCCAAGTGTTTTCCCATGATTACTGCCCTGCCAGCCCAGCTGTCTGCCTGCACCTGCTCTGTGTTCAGGCTGCTGTATTCCTCCTTCTGAAGCTTCCATTAAGTGTGCTTTGTGAGAAGCTTTTTGCATCCGTGGTTTGGAGCAAAATTGCAAAAATGTATCTGGGGGCAGAGAATAAAAAGATGGTGAAGGGTACCTCATCAGTCTTAATCAACCTGCTTTGGTCTGAGCCAGCTCCAATCAGCCAGAACTGGTAGTTTCCCCTCTCTTTCACTCAGTATAACTCGCAGCAGGCATGCTGAACAGTCAGTGTACCACTTATTAACAGTGACTAGGCCAGGCTGTGACCTTTCACTGCCTGCATAAATGATACAACCAGGTCTCCAGATGCAACAAAAAAGGGAAGTTGCTTCTCTGCTCCAAGCTTCCACATTGTGTTAGAATTGGCTTTAGACAATCAATTCAGGGAGATCATAGCAAGAAAGCTTAAGGACTCCTACTGAGAGAATGGGCAGTAATTTTGCTCTCTCTGTGAAAACAGTCCAGCAGCACTGTCAGTTCCCAGTACAGTCAGATGCTAACACAAGTGTGTTCTCCTAGACAAATATGCATGCCTAGAATGTTCCCTCTCTGTGGATGAATTTTTCTCAGTGCTTTCCTCCATCGTCTTTGGAGACAGACAAGAAAACTGCCTTATTCCTGTTGGTACTTTATGCATTCCATCATGTCCCTCCCAAATCAAATCTCATATCAAGATGTGGAAGGTGGAAGCAGGAGGGGCAGGCTTTTAACCCAACTCACACCTATGTCAAAAGCACTGGGCTATCTCAGCATTGTACATAGCAGATTAATTTACAAAGAAACAAACAAAAAAGTCTGGAATCACAGTAAAGGAATCACTGTGAAGGATCTCATGAAGAAGTTTCTGTGCTACGTCACTGTGTACTGTCTGGTGCTCCTCATCGTAGAATCATAGGGTGTTACTATGCAGTGTGGGGAATGACAGTCTTGTTCCTGCCTTCTGCAGCACAGAAGCCCTCTGGAAAATTCAAGCCATGATACCTGTACCTATTGTTATTGGTCTGTTACTTTTAAAAGTATGAAATATGTAAAAAATTGTGAAGGAACAGTTCAGCCAATGTAGCCCTCCAGGACAGCTCCTTCCCTGCCTGGTGCGGCCCAGCACAGTTACTGTTTTTAATGGGCATAAAAAAGCAGGAAATAACACAATGGATGAAAATCAAATTCTGCCCAAAAAAGAAGGGGTTGAGCATAAAGCCATAACTAATGGTGTATTAAATCAGGGCATATGTAAAACTGTTTATCCTTGGAAAATCAAATATTGTTTCTGTAACTGGTGACAATTAACTACACAAAAAAAAAGGAATTACTTGAATTGTAGCATTAGATGGATCCAGTCTTTTCTATCTACCCAGCACCCAGCTAAAATCATCCTTCATTACTAATAGTGAAACAAAAAATCACTCAAAGGTAGTATCATATGATTTCTCTTGCTGTAAATTGGGGATTTTTTTCATTATTCTTAATTTGCTGGGTGAGAAAGAGCCATTCGCATCAGTGTTGCTGCCAGATTCAGTGACATGAGTCTCTTCCTGCTTTCTCTCCTTTCACACCACTCTCAAGCAATATTAAAAGAAGGATTGAGGGAACATTGAATACAAATTGATAGAGAGAAAGTGGGAATGGCACTGCCCCTCAGAGCTAGAAGCCTGCAAAAGCATCTCAGACACAAAGAGGTGATGGAACAGCTCTATTATTTGCTGTATGTAATATGAAATTGCAATCATCAGTCCTGCTGGGTCCATGCAAAATTGCATTAAGGCTGATTTTGAAGCTGGTTTCCAGTATGTTTATGGAAATGAAAAGTAGGAATTCCTTGTTTAAAGAGTCAAACTTTTGTATAAAGAGTTCTATATAGGTAAAAAATAGTTGAAGTTGTTGTACTTCATCTGTCTTTGTTTTTTTTCTTTTTAAACTTCTAGGCTGTGTATAAAGAGGGCTTTATCAAGCAAGTTTTTTTTCTTGTGGACCAGCTCCTCAGTGTCTGGAGTATTGGGAAGAGTGAAGACATCAAAATTCAGAGTAATAAATACAAAAATTGCTGATGAGGATGTTCACATGGCATTTAGGTGTGCAAGATGTAGCTAGTGAAGTTTTCTCCCATCTGGAAGACAAATAGCATTTCCTTTCTTGTTCTGTTGTACAGAGTGAATCTGCTGTACTGGAAAGAAGTCCTGATTTCACGTCATCTTCCCGACATCAGAGACTTTAGACCTAGAAACCCTAAATATCTTCAGAGATTTCTTGAGCTGTATAGCACCCTCCCTTGCCAGGGCTGTGCGCAAGAGTGCAGCTTCTGTTGCTGTCCATTTCTTTTTGATAACTTCATATGCCAAACAGCTGAAGGGGTAAAAAAATATATTTGTTGATTTTTCCTGAACTGTGGTAGTTCACGCTGCACATTCCTTCAGTGGCTGTTTGGCATAGCGATGGCAAAATGAACTTGGTGTTGGTGGTATTTCCAAAGTGGAAAACAGCTTTCATTGCACCAAATAGTCTTTCAGTGTGCTTCGCAGAAGGGCAATTTAAACATAATGCAATGTTCAAATCAAACCAATTCTTCCACTGAGCACTACCACAAAGAATAGATAACACCTCATGACTTTTCTGCTATGCACTGCCAACTCTGTGCCTCATCTAGACAAACAGGAATCTTCTTTCTCTCTCAGAGAACCAGATTTTTTCTGCTAGACAACTCCAGACATCATCTTTAGCAGCAACAACACACCTGTTCCTGGGATACAAATCACATTAACCAGTTGCTGCCTGTGTTTCATGCTGTGTTGGGTTTGATTTATAATATCTGCATGACACAATTCATCCAAGTCATGAAATAGGTACAGTGAGTGCACACCATAAAATTGAACATGCCATCATTCATATTTCTCAAAAAGTCTGCACAAAACCTTCTGAAGGAACTAGCTGACCTTATGTGGAAAGAGGTTTAAACTGGAGTAGCACATTCATTGATGTGTGTGGAGAGAGTAAAAAAGGAAACTCAGATGAGTCTATGCAGTTTTCCCAAATTTTCTGAGGTTTATTCAAGGCAATACTTAACTCTAAAAAGGAAGTATAAAATCATTTTAATTTCTGGTAAACATTATAGAGCAAATAAAACTCTGTAGAAACACAGAGAAATGATCCTGTCTTAAACCTTAATAATGCTAGCAAACAGTCCCACTCTTATCATCATGTCTCATCCATGTAATAGCCATGTGGTAAAATACATCTTTCCATGAGTGATGCAGCTGCTGTCTGCATCTTCCTTGGAAGATCCCTTTAGACTACATAAAAAAGTGGAGGGGAATTATGCTGAATAAAAGGTGATGTTCTTCTGCAAAACACCAGATTAACAGGGCCTTTTTGTACTTTAACAAATCCACTTTAAATTTGCAGTCTTCCTTAGTTGGAGGCATTCTCCTTGATGACTGCAAGAGAAGTGTCCTGGGTTGAGGTGTATTCTATTACCATCCTCATGAGCTGCTGAAATCAGGTGGGGCAGTGTTTCCTTGCCTCCTCCCCCCAGACTATCTTTCTGTTAATGGCCCATCATTGTCCTGCTGCATAACTCAGAGATAACTCCCTCCGGACTATCTTCTGTTAACGAGCCTAATCAACACTTGGCCTCATGACTCATTACCCCATTGTGAGATGCTCCACCCAGAGGGAGGAACCAAGCATCCCACCGTGGATATAACTGGGACTCTGAGCACCAAAGAGAGGCTCCACTGGATTTCCAGAGGACAGGAGCTACACAGCCACCGCTGGATTTTCTGAGGAAGAGCAGACCCCTTCTACTACAGGATCACCACTTCAGAGGATTGCAGCCACCATTCCACCAGACTGCTACCACTACCCTGCCTAACAGGGACTCAGGTTGTATCTTGACTCTGTCAGTGTTTTCTTTTACTTTCTTTTCCTTTTCTTTAATTTCCATTAAATTGTTATTCTGACTTGGTGCCTCTCACTGGTTTGTTTTCAAACTAGCACAAGAAGCAGCCCTCAGATTGCTTGCTCACAAAATGAAACTTGTTTCTGTGCTGCAGAGGTACATTGGGTGGAAAGCCACAGTGCTGAAGTGCTCTCATTGACCGCAGTTCTGTAGCCTAAGAGTGACTGCAGAAGAGGGTGCAGAGAATGGCCCAGAACCTTGCCACCCTCCCTGACCATGTTAAAGGACAAATTGTAACAAAAAAATTCTTACAAGTCATAAAAATTCAAAACAAAAATGAAACCAAAACCCTCAAGGTGTTACAATTGCAGCAATCATACCTACTGACTCTGGTCCTGTTGCTGAGCACCACTGAAAGAGCCTGGCTCTTGTTTTTAGCTTCCCTTCAGGTTTTTGCATATTGAGGGAGGCCCTGCTGAGCCTTCTCTTCTGCAGGCTGAACAGTCCCAGCTTTCTCAGCCTTTCCTTGTAGGACAGGTGCCCCAGTCACTTACTCATCTTTGTGGCATTTTGCTGGTCTCTCCCCAGTACTACCGTACCTCCCTTATACTGGGGAGCCCACAACGGGACTCAGCCCCCCAGGTGTGGCCTCGCCAGTGTGAGGAAAGGGGAGGGATCCTCTTTACTGACCTGCTAGCAACATTCTTTCCAGTGAAGCCCAGGACAACATTATTCTTCTTTGTTCAAGAAGTGCAAGAGTGCACCACTGGCTCATGTTCAGCTTGGTGTCCACCAGGAGCCCCAGGTCTTTTTCTGCCCAGCTGCTTCCCAAATTGTGTGGCTCTCAGCCTCTTCTGGTGCTTGGGGCTTTTTGTCCTCAGGTGTAGGACTTTTGCTCTTGTCCTTGGTGAAATTTGTAAGGTTTCTGTCAGCCCACTTCTCCTACCATCTCTCAGGATGCCAGTACAATCCTCTGGCATACCATTACTCCTCAGTTTTGTATCACTTGCAAACTTGCTGGGGATATACTCAGAACCATCACTCAGGTCACTAATGAAGATGTTGACTAGGATTGAACATTATATTGACACCTGTGGTGCACTGCTATTTACTGACCTCCATATACACCTTGTTCCACTGATCTCCATGTTCCTGACCTGGCCCTTCATTTGTTTTTCAATGCATCTCATTGCCTTTTCATCCAGCCTATACATTAATATCTTGTCTAAGAGGAATCTATGGGAGATAATATTAAAAGCCTTATTGAAGTTCAGGTAGACAATATCCATTGCCCTCCTTTCTTCTACTGAACAGTTTGCCATCCTCCCATACCGTTCCTCAGTCTTGAACTGAAATTTCCTCCTTGCTTCACTGATACCACATGCTAACAGCTGACTTTACATGAAAGGTAGCATCTTATTCATAGCAGGTGAGTGTAAATTGGTGTTTCACCACCAGGACAGTAGGGCAGCTCTGTTTACAAGGAGAATAATTTTTATCTGAAGTCATTCAGCCAGACACTGAGTAACAGGCTAGTGTTGACCTGAATTCCTCCTTGGGTTTGTTATTCTTGCTAGTTACTGGAAGGACTGGCTGCGGAAGGTAGCAGCAGCAGGAAGTAGTCTGTCTATCCCCCTTTAATTCTGATGACCAAACCATCCTTAGTACAGAATGCCGTACTTCCATGTACCTCTGCACTTCATAGCAACAGAGAAGCTGAAGGGAGGAGGAAAGCCAGGAAGATCTCAACAGGCTGTTAGCAGGAAGCTATGATGACTAAAGTGCAGATCAGACACAGGAGGGACACTGGTTTCAGAAAGAAGCCTGGGTGCTGTCCAACCACTCTTTACCCTGTGCTGCTCCTTCTGAGGTAAGGGATTTGGCTGATACAAATTTCTTTGCTGCCCCCTTAGTGTGATGAAGAATCAAGAATGCAAATGTTCCCCCTCAAAATGACATTCCAGGGAAGAAATGAAACTGGATGCACTGTAGTTGCCTTGCTTTCATCTTTCATGAAGTCTTCATCTTTCAGGAAATTTCCCCATTGAAGGGGAAAAGTTTTCCAGCTGAAGAAACATAAGGAAGTACATTTTATTTTATGAACTACTGCCACTGTGTTTGAACACTCTCCCCCCTCAATATAATTTCTTGAGATCATATCACAGCTTTTCATGAGACCTATTTTTGACTGGTGTCAGGGTTTAGCATAGTTAAAGAGGGCCACGGAAGTGATTCTTTGCAAAGAGGTGCTTACAGCTTCCTCTATGACCTAACAGAACCAATCAATTGGCTAGTTTGAATATTGACAACTTTTTAAGCCACTTAAGAAGCTTGACACACCTCTGTGATCCACATTTGAGAATGAACAAAGCCCGGGAAAGCTCTCTTGCTTCCGGCTTTCAGACAGGTAACTGGGGAGCGCCGGGCCAGGCCCTATTGGGCCCAGGAGACAGCGATCCTGGAGCTGTGTGGCCCTGCTCCGCCCGCGGCCCCTCAGTCAGGCCAGGCCCGCGGCCCTGCTCCGGGCGGGCGGCACGGCCCGGCTCCCCCCTCCAGTGAGGCCGAGATTCATCTGAGGCGCTGCCGGCAAAGAGCGTGTGGCCAACAGCGATAAGGGAATTCCAGCTGCGGGGCCGGGTGAGATTCACCCTTGTAGTGTTGTAAACTCTCTCCAGAACAGATGACGCCTGCAGACATCAATCCTCTCTCAAGTCAGAGGAAAAGGAAAGGTGAAGGCATGTGAAGAAAACACCATAGAGACACCAAAGTCAGTGAAGAAGGAAAAGCTGAAACCCCGAGAGATGAGAAAGAGGAGATGCTTCAAGCCTAGAAGCTGAAATTCTGTTGTAAAGCTATGGTGATGGACTGTGATACATCAGAGTACCCATTGTAATTTCATGAAAGCATGGGGGGTGGAGCGTTCAAACTGCAATTGTGAGCAAAAGTACCTGTGCTGAAATAAGCAAAAGATGAAGTAGCTGTGATTTGATGAGAAGCTTGAACAGAGAGAGATGAAAGTGATGAAGACCCTTGCTCCCAGGGAAGAAGAAGACCTCTGTTCCTAGAGATGAAGATGCTCCCAGAGATAGGTGAAGAGAACCTTTGCTTCTGAACAGCTCAACCTTAAAATGGTACCCCATTAGGTAAAGATTGAACCCTTGAAAGCAGTTGTGGGGAAAGCTGTAAGATGAGGGAATGGACTTCCACATGCGAACAGAGAACTGACCCGGGAGGCTGTCTGGCTGTGACATTGAAGCCATGAGAGAGCTGTTTCTTGTGGAGATGTCTCCATAGCATGAGCAAGAGAGACTCCTCTCCCTAAATGAACTGAAAAAGATTATTATGGAGGTGGTAAACTGACTGAAAATCTCAAGGGTTGTCTTTTTACATTGTCAGTGGGAGAAGGGAGAAAGATGGGGGGCAAAGAAGTGTTCTGAAGGTTTAGTCTGACTTTTTTTTTTCTTTCTTTTAGGTCTGTAAATAAACTTCTCTATATTCTTTTAAATTTTGTGCCTGCTTTGCTTTCTCCTAATTCTTATCTCGCAGAAGGAAAATAAGTAAGTGATGGATATTTTGAACCAAACCACTACAACTTGTTTCATTATAACAAGATCATATCAAGTACAGTCACAGCGATAACTGGGTGCCCTAATTGATGGCCTCAGCTAAGTTCAGTAAGTATTCTGTTAATATGCAGTGTATGGCTGCATATATATATTCATAACATTTATAATCAGATCAAATCCTCTTTTACAGTTGTAATATATTCACAGGAGGGTATTTAAATAGAAATTCCCTGGAGAGTCTTTGGGTTAATGTTATAAATAAAAAGGACTCATTCTAACAATATTGTTCATTGTGCCTTCATTACTTACATCAATCTTTTTCTTCCCCAACCACTTTTAGAGAACATTTTGTATACATAAACCATTGATTTTATTTGGTGGTCTTACATCCTCTATAAAGATTGACATTTTAAAAATATTACTTTTAATATGATATTATAAAATTGTGAGTTGATATTACTGTGTATTGCTTGGCCATTTACATTTTGTGCTTGAGATCAGTCACCCCCTCAGGACAAGATGTTGATCTTGTATTCAAAACAGCTCTTGGGAGAATGGTTAAGAAACTATCTGACAAATGCCATAGGATTTTCAGTCTTCCCACACAGCCTGTGAAAACTAGTGTAATTTTCTCTCATCTTCATCTGTTTCAGTGGATTGCCCAATGAGGCACCAATATGTGTAGTGACAGCTCTCATGGGTGTGATCCAGTTATTGTAAATATATGTCAGTGGAGAGAGGAAAAAAATGAACACACCCAAGTTCCTTGTTAGACTGCAAGGGAACCACCCTGGTTATTCCTCCCCTCTCAATGAGTTTCTTGGTGATTTGGATTACATCTTTTTCTAACGTCAGATGATCAGAAAATTTTGGCTCTTTCTGTATTACCATGGCTGAGGGAAAGATATAATGGATGATGTATATATTGAGATCAGAAATCTTATAGCACTTGAGAATCTAGTCCATAATGAGGCATTAAAAAGATTCAAAAGCTCTGTTACCTTAATAGAATTACGAGACGATATTTAACCTTCTCTCCTTCCCATCCTGGTCTTATCTTTACTGAATGCTCTAGAATCACGGAGAATTTCCCACTTACCCTCTTCAAAGAGCACTAAAAAAAATTGCTATGTACTTTGACAGAGTTATAAATGTAATAAAGTTGGCTTTAGAAATGTCATGTTTGTCTATAAAGTCTGCATTACTTCTGGGAATATTTATTCTTGGAAAAAAACCCCAAAAACAAAGAGGAAGAGAAAGGAAACCAAATTACATTTTAAAAATAATCCAGTTTCATATGAGGTACAAGCCCAATCTTCTTTTATATGGAATTTATATGTTAATTCATTAATTTGTCCTAGAGCCTGGTTCAGCCAAGTTTAATATCCTCTAATTCTACATGCTTTAGTAGTCTTGCTAAAGTCTACAGGAATCAGTTATTTCATTGTAGATAAACTCTGTTTAATGATTTGTTAAGTTGGGATAGAAAGTGCAGAATCAGACAGAAGAGGGCTGTAAAAGGGACATGTAGCCTACCTTTGTGTCTCACTGAAGGACTAACTCTAACAGATCCTGGCACATCATTGCCTAGGCTGTCTTTAAAAGCTTCCAAGGGTGAAGATCACAATTCTCTACAGCACACTGATTTCCCTTAGTGCCTAACACACAGCTTCCTTACATTGATTTAATTCCACTGCTTCCTGTCCTATCCACTTTGTACATAAGAAATGTTATTCTCTGCCTCTTTACAGCAGCCCTTTATGTGTCTGAAGCTGTTGGTGGAGCTCCTTTCAAGTCTTTTTTGGGAATTCCAGTTATGTAAACATCTGCTTGTTCTTTCTGCTTGCCTGAAGTGCTATATATATTTTTCAAAATGTCAGGTAATAATACTATAAATAGTATTCCTGCTGAAGCCTTAGTTGGAATTACATCTTGCATTCTCTAGTCATGCATCTCAGAAGAGATTTTGTTTTTTAATGTTTAATTTTTTGTCAGTATTTAATCTATGGATGAGATGAAGCATTTATCATGATGTGGAAACAACCAGCAATTAGTATGTTACCGTTGATACAACAGTAAAATGCTGAGTTCCCTATAAGCTGGTTATGGCAGGCAGAATGGGAACTGTAGACAAATTTTTCAGAGAAACCCTCCCATTGAGTCATGAGGTTCAGAAAGGACCCCCCTGCTTTCTAAAGTCCTTCTCACTTAGGATCCACACTTAATCCCAGAAGGGAGAATTTCCACAGTAATCATATCTTCATGAGCATGTTTGGATCTAGACAGAAACTTCACCTTTCAAACATCTCCATATTCTTTAACATGGGTCCAGTAATTATAAAAAAAGGGAAAGCAGCAAGTGTAGAGGGCTTCCTTGCTCCAAACTCTCAGTCATAACAATAGAAAACGCCATTCTCTGGAAATTCTATCTAACGGCATGAATTTTTTTTCTTTATGGAGAGAGTGGTCAAACATTGTCATAGGATGTCCAGAGAGGTTGTGGAGTCTCCATCTATGGAGATACCCAAAACCCAATTTGATACAGTTATGGGTAACCTGCTCTAGCTCACCCTGCTTCAGCAGGCAGGCTGGACTAGAGGATCACAAGACAACCCTTTCAAACTTAACTGTTCCGTGGTTCTGTAAATGAATGAGCTCTGTTCTGTGCCTTAACTGCCTGTTGCCTTTTGGTGCTGCCAGTTTTAGTTGGTTCTGACCCTTCTGAGCAACAGACTTGGATTTTACTTCCATTTTGCTGAGGGGAAAAGGCACTTTTCTGTTTAAATCCATGAACGTTTACTGTTCTTGCAAATTGTTGCTATTCATTGTCCTGCAATGAACAAGCTGTTATATTGGAAATCTTGTTCATGGATGAGAAGGAAGCACATTTCATTTATTAGTAAAGCCAAGAATCTAATATTTGTTTGACTGAAATATCAAGGGATTATTCGGTTTTAATCCAGCTCCAAGTTCTGCAAAAATAAAGGAATAGAAATGAGAAATGCAGTTGCAGAACTGCTATGAAATTTTCATCACACATACATGCTCTCATTCATTTCACCCCTTTCTATGTTGTTCTCACCCTTCCACTGCTCCCCTGTCTTGAGAGGTTCCGTGTGGGTGGAGGACATGAGGGGGATATCACTGGGAGCTCTCAGCATCCAGAATCCTTTGCCAGGAAGAATATTCATGTCATGAGTTCTTCTTTGTCCCTCTAGGATCACTTGGGATAATTTGTATATGTTGATGAGGCACTGCTCTCTTTCTACACTGGTCTGCAGCTCCACGTTACACCCAAATTTACTACACCTTGTTCCAGTATGTTGTCCCTCAGTATGTTCTCTCTTTGTTCTGTTCATTACCCCAGTTTGTCCAGCTGCAGGTTCATGCTTTAGCTGACCACGGGCAATCTGTTTGCAGCTGTGCTCCTCTGTGCCACATCCTGTGTCCTTCTCAAGGCCTCTGCTGTCCTACCAGGCCTGGGTTTGTCAGCACTTTGTCACCAAGTTGCTATTGTATAAATCTCACTGCACATCGAGTAGCAGCTTGTCATTGCTGTTTATGCAAACCTATGGTCGTACCACACCAAGAGAAGCACAAGTAAAACAATGAGGCACAGGCACCTGATCAGCTGGAGGAATTGCTGTCACAGCTGAGAGAAGCAAAACAAAGCTACAGGCAGGTTAAGGAAAGTTCAGAGAGGGAAAACCTGAGAGGTCTCAGTTCACAGGTCTTGCACATTGCTTGCAAAGCTTGCAGTCTTTACTAAGAATGGCAGGGCTGTATCACAGGGCCACATGATTACCACACCACTGATACCTGGGTCTGACCACCCTGTTTAAAGTTGATGGTGTACTGTTGCCAGTAGCAGTTGTCTTCTCATGCTGCAGTCCTGGGTCATCTTCGATCAACACCTGTTTCCCAGATGACACCTTCTGTTTAACAATTATGTCCTGGTGAGGGTTACTCTCTGGAAAATGTTTCTTCAGCAGTATCTTCTAAAAAAGCCCCACATCAGCTAGATGAGAGAAAGGATGCTTTTGCCTGGTAGTGGTACTTCTCCAACTCTCTTTTTCAAATAGCTATTTATTCATCCAGTTAATTCATGTACTTAGTTGGAGCAAAATGATTACCATAAGCCCTAAGGTCTTACCTGCTTATCTGCCATTGAATTCTCCTTTTATTTCCATCATTATTTTCGGCAGACTTTGCCTATTGGCTGGTGTGCTTGTTTCCAGCATAAAATGAACTAATACCCCATTTGCCTCCAGCCTGATAGTCCATTTGTTATTTGATACAGCACTGTCTACTGCTCCTGCAAACTATCTGCTGTTGTTTTCAGGCTCTTTGTACTACTCTGTTTTTAATGCCCAAAGAGACTCTTAGGGAGATGAGGCTTCTGCATCCTGTGCCAGAATAATCTCAGTCTGCACTGACTATTGTAGCAAAAATAAAAGCCCACATTGTTTTCTGTCTAATTGATATGTGGAAAAGACTCTACAAATCAAAAGTTGTAAAGCAGGTATGTTTATTGCGCCACCAGACGCATCGAGGGTAGCCCCAAAAAAACCATGCGTACCCACTGTGGTACTCAGCTTGAAATACATCTGGTTACAAATTACATATGCATTAAGTTACACAATACAGCTATACATATTCATTGTCTGTCTCTGCTTCATATTATAATTAGCTTATCATTCTATTACTCCTGCGCGGTGCCGCCTGGTGGTCATGGGCCGGGGTCTCTGGGATGAAGTAAGGTCATCTTCTGATGAAGTAAACACTCTACCTCAGACTTAAAATTTTCACCTTGCTTCCTTGCGCATACTCTCTGAGGTTCTGGTCCAAGTCCAAACCCCAAAGCTGGTTCGAGCCTGTTCCAAGGTCTGAAAGCAGGAATTCTGGTCATGGTTTCTTCCTCTTATCAATGATCTGGCATCCTGTCCTTATCCTCCCATACATCCTTCCCCTTTGCCTGGCCGGTATAACAAATGCTCATCAAGCAGTACATTGTTTAGCGAGCACCTGCAAAGTTTTGCAATACTAGCAGTACGCACAGCATTCAACTCCTAAAATCTAAGCCCCTTGTATCATTATGACCTCTGGATACCTTTCTGTCTTAGATATTTCCATTATTTAGACTCACATTGGAAATGGCAAAGCCTTGTGGTCCTCATTATAAACTTATCATGATACCCAAGGTTTCCTCAGAATGTAAAATTATCAATGTTTGATCAAAAGTTAATTTGGGATCTTATATGATGTCTTCCTCTGCTGCCAACACCCTCCATCTCCCAAGAGTCCTATATGTCTGCTTTTCTATAACATCTACATGGTTCTAGTCCTACAAATTGAAAGACAGGTTCTCCAGTCTTCTGTCAATTGCAAAATTTCTTTCCTACCTGCCTTTTTCTTGTATTATATTAACAAAGCAATTGTTTTCTGGATGTCCAGTACCATTCCAGCACATTTCACTCACCCCATTACTTCAGAAGGGCTCTCCTTAATTCATTTCACTCTTGAAATCTTACACTGTCCAATAATCAGTCAGTACTAACTATTCCAGCAGAGATCTGGCGCTGCTGCTTTCTCAACATTTTCCTGAGAGGAGAGGTGTAGCCAGAGCCTCTTCAGAGTACAGCAGCTGGTTCAAAGCCACTTCTGGGAGGGTGACATACAAATACACTTTCCCACCCTTTCTAGATTAGTAACAAAAGTAGAAACATTTAATCTGGCTTTTCTTCTGGTATTATATTATTCCCCTTAACAAAGACTTAGACTTTTATCTTATTTCTTAAAAAAAAAGCGTCATATTTCTGTATTTACCCAGCTATTTTTTAACACGTCTTCTCTGTTCCTTCTCACACTTAATTTTAAATTGGAAACAAACAGAATTGAAGTTGATTGAGGTACAAAGATCTCCAAGAGGAAAGAAGTCCAAATACAATGTGCCTGGCTCAGGGAAAGGCGTGTGGAACTCAGTCCTATTCAGAGGCAGCAGCCAGTTGGTCAGTAATCCTGTTTGCACCAGCCAGTGCTCCAGGAGCTTCAGGTCAGCTGTGGCACACACTGTCTCTAGCCCACTCAAGAGGGAGAAAGGAGCAATGGGGGAGAGGTGAGGGATGGGAGAGGATGAGAAAGGTGCTAATTTATGAGGAGCTATTAGGGCAGATGACACAGAAATCTCTGGACTATTTGGCTGCATTTGTTTTGTGGCATTAGAAACTGCCCCTCCAAACTGGGGTGCAGAGATTGCACTATGGTACATGGCTGAAGTTATGGTTGTGGACAAGGGGGACAAGTCCTGGAAACACTCTCAAAACCGTTTTTTACCCTTCTGTAAAATGGTATGGATACTGACTGCCTTGGACATGGGTTTGATTAGAAAATGTAGTGTTAGGTTGCAATTTCTGTCGTGCCTTACCTTTTTCTTTGGTGCTGCTTTTCCTGTAGCATTTTGGTGATTCAGAGGTAATTGTTGTCCTGAGGTTGATTCTTGAACATCTCTGAAACACAGCAACCAGTGTTTGCAGGAGGGGATCACTCATATTGGGAAAAAATAGTTTTGCCGAAAAATTCTTGCAGCCTCTAAATGTAGAGATCTGAGCTAAGACAAAGAGATGTTTCTGACTCAAAGGGCTCCTTGGACAGCATTCAGGATTCACTAAATATGTGGGTGTGGGTACCTTCACTTTATCCATATTTGAAAAGAAATTGTGAGACTATACTGCTGTTCAGCAGCCCGCTTTGTGCCATCATCACGGGTTCCAAGCACAGAAGAATACAGAGTTACAAACACCGTGAGCAATAGTGTGAAGTATTTTGTTGCATGCCTTTTTGTTCCCCTTGCCAAATTTCCTGGGTAAGTAATAAAATGACTTGGACACCACTCCGCTAAATGAGGTGTAGATAATACACAGTTTGGTTAGCTCATGCATTGTAAATATAGCTCTCAACAGATATTTTAGCGGCTAGCACTCTACCTATTTATTTCTCAATTAAAGGCCATCTGTGACAAGTTTTCTTCATGTTATTTCATGAATTAGCTGTAAAAATGCCAGCACACTCTGCAAAACACCATTTGTCATGTTTCTTGCTAAATTAGACATTGCTAAATTGGACTAATCAATGCAAATGTTTTCCACTTTTTCCTCGTAGAGTCTGTTTCACTGTGTTTCCACCTTGGCATTACTAGATTGGAAAAAAACAGGAAAAACCGCTTAACTGTCTTCTGTGCTGGGGATGTCCAGAATCTGGATTCATCCTCATCCTATGCCTTGTTCAAGGTTAAACTTGTTCCACGGGGAAATCAGGAAAAGCCATAAATTAGTTCACACTCAGAGCAACCCATATTCTCTGATGTGGAGTGTGAATTTTCACAGCAGGGGTGCACTGAGCAATATGGTTCTGCTCTGGGTTGAGAACAGTGAGGTGACAGATAGCACTTTTCATGTATTTCCATCCCTTGGGAAGCCCAGATGAAGACAGATCAATGGATCCCCCCATTTGCTTCTACCTGGCATTTATGATTATGGATGCAAGAAAAATTCCAGAGAAATAAGTTCATCCTTATTTGAAGGATCACATCTTGTGAGATACATCTGAGACAGCTGCCTTGGAGGTTAAAGGCACTTGATGCCCTCCCTATATTTTCAGTAGCTCATGAGAAGTATCAGATCTAATATGACTTATGCAAAGTGTGTTTCTTATTGCTTGGCTAAAAAGGTTAGGTTTGTCTCTGAGGAATGATTTTTAAAGGTTACTTTAATGTCAAATTAGTGGTTTTGATTTCATAGTAATACAATTTTTGGTGTTTGGTGGATTCTTTTAGTTAAAATAGCTATTGGGTGACATTTTAAAAGCAATCTGATTTTTTGTCTAGCTGAGACTTTAAAGCCTCAGCTTTAAAAATGGAAGGTCACAAAAGCATAACTAAAACAGTTGCTCTTGATTTTAAATCTTGAAGTACAATTTCACTCCCTGGACACTTTCTTCTCACATGCTTACCCATATCCATATCTTAAGCATTATACAGCTTCAGCAGCTGCAAACCCTGACTCAGAATTGGATGTCCTCTTTGTGCTGGATATATGCACACACTTAGTGCCTTTCCCTGCTCCTGGAAATTTTCATATGTAAATTCAGAAGGGCTAGAAAGAAATATGCTGAGAAATGGAGAGTAAATGGCTTGCATAAGGGCATGCTTCAGATCAGTAGCTGAATTTGGACTACAGATCTTTTACACCTTCAGCTAGTGTGCTAGCTACTCAACTCCTGGCTAAACTATGCAAGAATACATTTCAGTCACCACTGAATTAGAAAATTTATTTGCTGTATCAGAAATCCCTGGGCTGGTATAGCTGTTAAGAGAGTCACTTTCATTATATTTTTCAAAATAAATGGTTGATCTCCAATTTTTTAAAGTAGTACCTGGTTTTGAAGACCAGAAGAGGTATGTATGAGCATAGCTTAGCATAGTCATGTGGTCTAAAATGTAATTGTTGGGACTTAGTTTATCCCAGAAGTTCCAAGGACTCTGGACAGCTGTCGTTGTCCTCTCCGAAAGTATCTATTCACACAGTAAGAACCAGTCCCCAGGCTGTAGAATTTGAACCATGAGTAGCAAAACCAAAGCAAAACTTTCTCTCTCTTTTCCATGAAGACTTATTGGTCTGCTTAATAAGGTTCTTGAAACAATGAACGATTGTTACTGGTTCATTATCTTACATTGCTTAAATAGAAAACTTCCTTTTTTTATTTCCTGGTTAGGAAGACTGAAAATCATCTTTGTTTACATTACATTGTCATTTGGTCTACTGTCTGTAGGTACTTCAAAGCGCCAGTGATGTCCTGGGCAGAAAAATGAAACCTTACCAATATCCAGCTTGTCTTCCCAAACATGTGGAGGCACAGGTAGGTTTGCCAAAGGGCTCTGTGGGCTTTGTGTGTGCTTGATCTGCATGTGCAGTCTCTCAGTTCGTACTCATGCATGTCAGATAGAAGTGCCTGCACAAATGTGGGAATGGGGCTCATTAGCTTTACCTTGGGTGCCAGCTTAATTACTGAAAACTGGCCCAGGATGTAGTGATCTTGTGTGAGATTTTCTATTGAATAAATAATTGTACGGTAATAATATAAAAGTCCAGACAAAGATTTCTCCTTTAAAGCTTCCATTTAATTTCCTCTTCAGCTTGTCCATTGCAGAGACAGGGAAGTAAGGCAGAAACTACAGCCATTTGCCCTATGAAATTTGTTTTTCCCCAATTCCCCATAAGCGTAATTTGCAGACTTGACATTACACAGTCCTTCCCAAGAGTGAGAGGATTCAGTCTTTGTCATTTCTCCACATCCAAATGAATGTGTTGTTAGAACAGCTCCATTTTGACATCCCTTGCCCTGACAAGGCTTATTGGAAGATGGTATCAGTATCTCCAGTTCAAATAGCCTGTTATATCTGCAGGAAGACGTGTGGAAGTGTAATTTCCAATTCCTAACTGAACACACTGAATGACACGTTGTATGTCCAGGCCAACTAGCCTTGTTGTGTTCTGTTCTTCTGTTGCAAGAAAATGTCTTTAGAGTTCCTGTCAGGCAGCAGCCCAGAACTATCTGTATTTTGGAGGAAGTATGTCTTTGTCAATGCTATCTCTTCTGTTTTACTTGTGACTGTGCTCCTCAGGTCCAGCTAAATATTCCCAGCAAGTGTGATTTCAGGCTACTCACAACCACAACAGCATTAAGAAAACCAGTAATACATCTGCTTCAGATGCTTTAGAAAGCTTGCACCTGGACTAAAACTGAACAGCATTTTGCCTTGTAGCTGAACAAAAAAGGAAAAGGAAAGCAAGAAATCTCTGTGTCTCTTCTGCCAGAGAGCACAAGGGCATGGACTTTACTAGGCAGTGTTTCCCGTAACATCCTGCAGACATGAAATGAGGGCTGTGCATGAAACTGGAACCAGTTGCAAAAATGAGACTTCTGGAACCTGTGCTGCAGGGGGCAAGCTTGGAAAGGAGATGCCTCTTCTGTCCAGGTCTGCACCTAATTGTAGTCTACAAGAACAATCAGCACCTGTGTTTAGAGTGCCATAATTCAGCTCATATTAAAAAAGACAGTCAAAACAGAACAGAGTACTCAAGATCTTAATGCCTCTGACATATGGAAAAAACCCCCATCTAGGTCAGAAGTAGTTTTGGGTCCAGAAGTTGGAAGTTAGGACTGAGGCAGTGCTCGTGGGTGATATACCATAGGCAATGCTTCACAGGATGACAGGCAGTTTCTGACATCTTTAGATGTATGGCAGCTTTCCCTCAGTCATCCCACTGCCCAGGAGGTCCAGCTTCAGTAAGTGTTAGGCTCTGCATGATGTTGGTCTTACATATGCCTTTCCGTATCCCCTTGGGTGTATACAGAGGAGGCAGCTCAGATGTGCCTCTTGAATGACATGCATTTATGGTAAGTGCCAACATCTGGAAACAGCATATCAGAGACCCAAGGTAGCTCTCACACTTTATCTGGGCACGTGCCTGTGAACTGTCAGAAATATGAGTGCTGTCACAGGAAAGGAATGGTCCCCTTGAAGGAAGTGGTAGTCTGACACTGGTGCTGCTATCGGGGACATTAGGAAATATGGTACCCTTCTGCCATAAAGATGACACTAATTTTTCTCCTTTACTGCAAGTCTGTACTTCTGGAATGTGCTTCTGCTCCCTTCTCTGATATTTCATAGATTACTCCTGATATTTTCACCCATCTGGGCTGCAATTCAAATCTTGGGGTGTTTCCACATACCTTATGAAACAGTGTCTGGTGCTCCTGTCAACAAGTGATTGCTTTTCAGTGTGGCAGAAAAGTAGCCACAGAGGTGTTTTCTAATGTGGCAAGAGCACCCAAGACTTGGACAACCTAACAAGTAGTTGTGTCTTACCAGGTTCTGCATTTAGTTTTGTTGTGGTTTTTTTTCCCCTGCCATTTTCATGGCTCTTCTTAATAATGAAAATGTTTGCAGAACAAAATTTTCCGTCCTGCTTCTGAATGTTCTTTTTCTGGTCCCAAATTGGACTTTTCTTACTGTTCTCTTGCTGAAATTGCTTGCATCTCTTGGAAACAATCACCGATGTCCTTGCTAAACCTCAAGCAGCAACGCAATCTCTCTCTTCAATGCATCACCAGTGTTTTGCTCTCATCACTCTGGGGTGATATTTGGCCCAGAGATCAAGAATGGCTTGTCACAACTGGCTGTTTATGTGCATTCTTTTAGCAACTCATGCTACCAGACAGGGAATCTTATCTCATTGCCACAGGTAGCTATGTTGAACAGAAAGATATAATTGCAATTGGAGGCAAGACAGCACTGGTGGGTGTGGATGGACATGGCACCACAAGAAGCAGCGGGTAGTTTTTATTAGCACAGTAGAGAGTTATGATTCATGCTCTTCTGTAGGCTGTGGCAAGTTTTAGAAGGATTTGTGGGAGAACAAAGGAACATTAAGACAGGTGTAAGGAACTCTTTTGGCTGTTAGAGGCTGAGGTTCCTTATGGAAAACTCTTTTTTCAGAATTGGATTCTGGTCCCTTTGGCAGAACTCATGACATGACATGACATAAGCTTTTAAAAAGATGCAGTCACCTTGGTTCTAAGCATAAGAGAAAGCAATGCAGTGAGCTGGAGAGCTTCTCTAAGAGTTATTATCATTCCGGTCTGTGTCAGAAAATGATCTGGATCTGTGCATGACACTGCAAATTGTCCTTTCAGAGATGTTCCTCTCCTTCCAGTCCTGTATTCAGAAGATGCAAGCACAAAAGCAAACTGAATTCTTTATTGTTTGTACTGCTATGACTTTGGGAGTGGATTCTCCTATCTGTGCTGGATCTGGTGTTTCTGCAGACCTGCCAGTAGAAGGTCTCAATTCTGATCTATCAGGTTGTCGGGTCAGACCAGAGAAGCACAGCTTCAGTCATGAAAGGCAGAACATACTCCAAAAAACCACAATTAAGATAATCTGTGCTGACTTTCTGAAGTTAAAGGTAAGCATGAAAGGCTGTGGACAAAAATACCCAGGCCAGAAAATGAGAAAAGAAACAAAAATGCCTCTGGATTTCCTATGTTGTGAAATTGAAGTAGAAAATTACAGACAAGGCTAAAATAAGTATTTATCAAGGCAAATAAAAAGAATATTTCTTTCAGCTCACAGAAGTCTGTACTGTGGCTTAAAGAAATCCAATGACCTCCTGTCTGGAGTCATCTCTGCAGGTGTCATGGAGAACATTTTGTTTGCCCCAGTTTGCAAGCATTCAGTTTGCCAGATTTTTCTGTTCTGAGAATACTAAAGCAGCATTATTGAATATCTCCAGAAATAGTGCTAGTTTGAGGTATTGAAATGCCAGGAGCTATTATAAGAGAAATCAATCTGTTGGGCAGTATTTCCTGAAAGCGCCTGACTACTCTCTCACATCTTGTTACCAGACCCAATTCAGCATTAAGAACCAAGAAGGAATGCCAAGAATGAGTATTTTTACTCAAAACCCCTTAACTATAGCAGTGCTTGGAACCTTAACTTCCCCAAAAGAAATGTCTCTGTCCTTTGCTATAGAGGAGAGTGCTTCTCTTGGACTGTAAGCAGACAGCATGGCAAGATGGGGTTTAGAACGTGCTTTGAGTGTTCTTTTATTCCGCACTTTCTGATTCTCTTTGTAATAACATTAGAGTCAAACCACATGAGTTAATAAATGGTAACCCCACAGACTTTAATGGAAGATGACGTTTCAGTGAGTCTATTTTTCCTGTAATGCAGCAAAGAGGGTTTAGGTAAGCTCATGCAATTGTATGTTCCAGTATTTCTTTCAGGTCTCTTCATGCTTGTGGCTGTGTATTCAAGCTTTTCAATCAAGAACAGGTAAGTCTTTCAATAATATTTGTGTTTCCTTCAAAGTCTCTCATGCCTGGGGATTTTTATTGAATTTTGTTTCTGTTTCATCCATTATCTGCTCTATGTGAAACATTTTTGTTCTGTCAGTGGAACTCATCTTTTGAGAGAGCTGGGCAAGGAACAGCTACAGTCGTCAGGTTTCAGTCCTCGGCTTGCTTCTGTAAGTCTGAACTATACATCATCAGATTGGCCTTCCAGAGCACAACTCTGCTAGTTGACATAGAAATGCTGCAATGTGAAGGTGAGCCAAAGTGAGGTAGAAATGACAAATTGTTCGTGTCTGGTTACCAGTTTAAAGCCATTTTGGTGCCCTAGCTCAGCTGGCTGTATGACATGGGTCCTGAAACTTGACATGCTATTTGCTGTGCAAAGCTATTCAGTGCTGAAAAGGTTTGTCGGGAACTTCTTTCCATCAGAAAAAATGTGGTGATAAATGCAGTACAGAGCTTCCAAAGGTCCCACTGTCATCTTAGGGTTAATCCTTAAGCAGCGTTCAGTTTGTCACAACAGACATCAAAGCGGAGTCACTCTACTATTTGAGTTTTGCATTAAAAAATGTAAGCTTTGCTTCAACAAAGCAATGCCCTTGAAGGTGACTGGGATGCTGAGCTCTGCCAGAAGCTCTTGTTTTGTTGCTGTCCTTTACTCAGCCTGTACAGACTGCAGCACTGTGGTAGGAGTGCGTCACACTGCAGTGCACGGTCATCAGCTCTCAATGCAGACTTTGGAGGCTGCAGTGTAAGACTGCAAGGCTAGACTGCAGAGATGCTGAGCTTTTGAAAAGCCGCAGTTAGAGCTGGTTGAACAAGCAAAGTGTTCACTGGCAGGATTAAGCCTGTTTTGCTGTTTGTCAGCAGATTGTGTTCTTTGCAAATGTTTCTGTAAGAGCCACAGGGCTAGAAGGAAAATCAACACTCTGTTTCCCTGTCAGGTTGGAGAAAAAGGGACTGGCTCTGGCAGCCTTCTTATATACATTTGAGTGCTGCCCCAGAGCAGTTTGCATGCTGCATTGTTTGAAAAAAGCTATGCAGAAAGCCCCAAGATTTACCATTCGTGGTACCCTATGGTATTGGTGAGAGACCAGCAGCAGCACAAAATAGGCAGCTGATACAGAGAAAGAAGTTCCTGCTCGATAGAACTGCTGAGGGTGTTTTATCTGAACAACCTGGCTTTTGTCAGGAAAATCCAACAGGAATCTGTTTTTCCTGTATCTTTCTCAAGGCTAAGCAAGGCTGGTGCTGTGAGACCATGATGACAGATAGCTAGTTTGGCAGGATGAGGAGCATTATAGCTGTCTTTTTGAGGTGAGAAAACTCCTTTTCTTCTACACACCCTTTACCATTACTGGTGGTCCTGATGGGTGAAAGCTGGCATGTTCAAAATAACAACTTCAAACTAGTTGTTGATCAGAGCTACTTGATGACAGTAAGACTCTGTGAGGATATTTGGACTGGAAGGAGATGAGGGCACTATGGAGCAGACCACTGTTGTAGCATTTTCTTTGCATACCTGCTAATTGCTCTTGTCAGGGACATCAAAAGATGCTCTTGTAGCATCTTTGTAGGGTCTTGTTCTCCTAAAGCCAGTTATGTACCAAGAAGAAATCACTGCAAGGTAGCTTACTATAATTTGAGGTAACCTGTCCTAGGATTGGCTTCAGATATTTATAATCTGTCCCTGTGCTCCTAATGAAAACAGCACAGAATGTTTTGATATATTTGAACAGCTATATTTAAAAACAGATGGGTCTTTACCTCTCCAAAAGCAGCAGAGATGGTTCCGTTCTACTCTTCAATTTACCATTCAGCCTTCTCCTGTTGCCATCCCCACATGGCATGTGGGGTGTCTAGACAAGGACTTCTGTCATAGATATGTATATTCAGATGAAAAAAAGTCCAATTATATACAACTGTGCCCCTTTATACATGAGTATGCATAATTATGTAAAGCAGAGCTCTACTTCAAATGATCATACAAAGAGTACTGCTATGTGAGTTAAAGGAATAAAACCCAGGGTGATGCCTACATTTCTCACCAGAAATAAGTTTCTCCTAAGAAAAAGGTCTGCAGAAGCCCCTGAAACCCACTGCTAAGAAGCAGAGGTCTGGGACTGCTGAAGATAGAAGCCATATATCTGAGAGGGGAGGATGATGTTACACAAACCTTGTTTTTGTAAATTCTCTGACATGACTGGTTCATAGGGGAGGTCCTGTGGCAGATGGGTGCTTGGTTAGACACAAGAAAGGCTGTTCTCAAGTTTGGCTGGCTAGTTTGGTTTGGTTTGGTTTGGTTTTTTTATCAGGGTTAGACAGTAGCAGGAAACATTACATCCTTGTAAGACCAGAATCATCCAAGAAAAACAGGGCCTTTTTGCCCAGCACTATAAAGGAAAAACCACCTGCATCGCTGGCTTCACCTGGAACAGCTCGAGAAGAACCTTTCAGTACCTTGCTAAAAGGGTCAGAGACAAGATCTGACTGCAGAGTGATGATTTCTCCTGTGAATTGTGCAGAAAGATCCCTTCTTCAGAAACCTATTTTTAATACACAGTCTGTTTTTCAAGCTAGTAAGAGCCAGTCTCGCACTTCTAACACAATGGATAGCTCAAAATAAGATGTATGTGCAGCTTCAGTCCTGCACATTTGTAGTTCAATTGTTTACATAACACATTCAGAAGGGATTGTCCCTCTATTTGGCTGTTAAATGTTTAAAAAATATTTAATCTGCGATCCATCAGTTGCCAAGGACAGGAAATAAACAGACTGTTACATTGTTAGTGTGCTTGCTTTTGTATTACCTGTGTAAGCTTAATGGTGGTCTTTAAGAGAGATGCTAAAAAAGAGCAAAGCTTATAAAATACAAACCGGAAAATAAAATTTTTTTGCCATTTAAAAAAATAGCATAGAATTGGATAAATAAAAGAAATCAGAAGATCAGATTATGGTCAAATGTTGGAATTAATTATGTTTATGAGACCTCTCAGTCTTTATACCAAAGTAGAATCCCACCAAACCTGTTTAAAAGAAACTGATTGTTATTTTAGCACATTTGCAGGTACAAAATTGAAATGGCTATGGTGATTCTCTGAGAGTCTAGTTACAAGTGCAAGTATATAAGGATTTTTGTCTCTTTCTTGTGCTGGCTTTCAGTCTTGAGGAATATTCAAAACAGCTGCAAAGACCTTTACTTTGAGGGTGCTGGTTTATGGTGAAGTTGTTGTAATCAGAGGGTTCTGATGCACGTTTCAGTGCTGGGTCTTTTGCAAAGAGATTTGTCATCTTAAAACAAGAAGACATGAATAATTCCTGTAAGACTAAATGTCCTGAACAAGGAAAGAGGCTACCATTGGTAGCAAGTATATTTGGAAGCTTATAAACTGTTTTTGCCAGAAAAATCATGAAGTCCTTTTAGTACATTCAAGAGAACCAGTCTGTGCTAGAAATGTTGGTTCTGTGCTCTGGTAAAAGGAAAGGTAGACCAAAGCAAATTAAATATGTGATTGAAAGTACATTAGTTTAATGGTCAATTAATAAAAGGAGAATATTTTAATTGAAATAGCTTTTCTAAGGTATTCTTTTAATTATACATTTTTAGGGTGTTCATTATTGTAAGTTTTTCTAGATAGAACTTTCTTCCATTTATTTCTATTTGTTTTCATTTATTTAATTCCTTCCTACCCCATAAAAAACATCCTTGTTAGTGGTAAGTTTTATTTCTGGTAAAAAAGTCGCTTGGAAATATACCTTCTGTTCATGATAAAATTTTAATGGTAACAAACATCAAAATTGTGTTTGCATAGAATATTCTAATCATAGACTCAGTTGGAGGGGGTCTTTAAAGGTCATCTAGTAGAACTTCTCTGCAGTGAACAGACATTTGAATATTTCCAGGGATGGAGTGTCCAGCACCTCTCTGTCCCCATGCCTCACCACCCTCATAGTAAAGAATTTCTTCCTTCTGTTTAGTTGGAATCTACCCTCCTTTAGTTTAAAACCTCTTGTCCTATTGCTACAGACTTTGTTAAAGAGCCTGCTTCCATCTTTTGTGTAAGATCCCTCTAAGTACTTCCTCATGATCCCTCTGATCATTTTTTAGCCCTCCTCTGAACCTGCCCCAACACTTACATTCTTTCAACCCATGTATGGGTTGAAATACTCTTTGCTTTATTATTAGACCAAAATTTTTACAAAGGAGAAGAAAAAGCCAAACACTTTGATGACAGTATTATTCCTTGTTCATGTGACTTACTTCCATGTGAGACAGACCTGTTTGTACACTGTGTAAGAAAAGTATGTCCCAGTTTGTGTCAGAATGAGTTTTTTCCTTCGGGACAAAAGAGTGGAACAGGTGCCTGTCAGAGGTTGCATGCAGCTCCCCTCAGTGTGGCTCCCTATTATATCCAAACTGAGGTGCCTAAATTTCTACATCTGTACCCGAGCAGTGACCAAATTTTAAAAAAGTACCGACTGGGATACTTTTCCTCAGACACGCGAACCTTTTACCAGTTTAATTCCTTTGGGCCTGTGACATGCTCCTTACTGAATTAAAACATTTTTCTATTCCTGTGAGCTGCAGAGATTAGATAAAACTTCATCTCCTTTTTTTGTATTGCCTGATATGAGCCTAAAAGAAGAGGGAAATCTAAGGAACCTTGTGCTGTTTCTATTGACATGTGGGCAATTTTTGGAAGCTAGCTTTTTGGAATAGGAGGACTGATACTGGATTGTAAGATACTCAGTGGGAATGATGTGTTTGGTCACAAAACCCTTTAGGTATGGGAGCTTTAGCAAACAAGGCCACTCACGTAAGCATGTAAAAAAGGGCATCAAAAGCCTGGCTATCACCAAATACCAGTTTTGCCTTTGCCTCAGATGGGGTCATAGGTAGAAAGGCTTCCAGAATGGCTACTGAATACAGAGATGGATTCTGGCTATGCAGAACACAGCTTTCACATTTGTGGCACATTTGTGAGAGCATAGCCCTTCTTCCCATGCTGCATTCCCCCCATCATCTGCCTTCTACTTGTTTTAAAGCTCCTCTATCAGCAAGGAACAGTGACATCTCACTGGAACTTACAGGGAAAGAGCAAAACTATGGCTTGTAGCAAGTATCAGTTTGTGTTACAAAAAGAATAAGCTACATACAGGACACTCTCCTGGTCTTTCCAAATGTCTCTATTAAGAATGGTTCCATTATTTAAAAATAAAAATGTTTCCATAATGCAGGAGAAGAGTGCCTGGTTGAAAACCATTTTTTCTTGCACTTTTCCCCCCAGTCACTGTAAGAACAAATACATAAAGTTCTGATAAGATTGAAAGCCTTTTCCCACAAGTGAAGCTTTTAACAAAATACTGTATGAAATGGGGGTCAAAAGTCTGTATTTTAAAAATGTCTAACTCAGTGGGAGATATTTCTACATAGTATGGAAGAGAAATCACTTTAGATTCCAGGAGAGAGTGGACTCACTTTCTCCATTCCCTCCACAGTAAAAACCAGTCAGGGAAAATCAAACAAACCAAAAAATTTCAGTGAATTAATTGTTCATCCTCTGTAGAAATACAATAGGAGATAAAGAAGTAGACACTAGCATAGGACATTGGCTCTGTTGAATCTCAACTTTTACTTTCTACCTTAGAGAAATTAAGAGTATATTGCTAGTCAATTTATTATAAATCTGTGTGGACAATTTACTCCATTTAATAATTTTAATACTTATTGTTCACTGCTGATATGAATGAAGACTCCAACGACATTTCATTTTAATCAGTTTTTAGGAATTTTTTTTAGGAAGACTTTATTTTAGGAGGCCAGATAGAGGAGCATATAAGTCTTCTTGCAACTTGAAGGAAGTGTGCTAAAAAAACCCCCAGATTTCTCTTTATTATCTTCAGAGATTATGCTCAGAATGGTACTTCTCACAGTGTCATTCTTACTCAAAGTAGAGTTTGTGGGCTTAAAAGAACATTGCTTTTCACCCATCTGCCATATGAACCTGTGAAATGGATTTGGAATAGTACAGTTCAGATGCAGTGCAGGTAAATCTGGAGGCAGCCTTCAGTTTATCCATTGTTCCCATCATGTTTGTTTCCACAAGTTTTTGACTGCATGGTGTACTACGGTGATTTTCCCTAATGAAGCCCTGGTCTTTTCTCTAATTTGATTCTATCTGTTTCCCATCTGTACTCTCATTTTTTTGCTTTAATTTCATTAGAATGTAGAGAGGTTTTTATAGCTCCTTAAGAAATGAAACATGGAATCACTTGGTTTTTCATTTCCCTTGAAAAATGAGTTCCCATTTTGAGTGTACACAACTCATTAGAGTATCATTAGCAGATTTAACATAAATAATGGAGGCAACTGAGGATTAAGTGTAGCCATAAATATGATAAGTAGCTGACTTAAGGAAAAATTTGTAAGTCTGAAGTGTGTTCTGATTTTCTGAGTTCTTTCAGTTCTAAGATATAAAATTCATTGTCTCAGATGGGGATGATTTTGACTTTCACTGATCATGTTGAGGCCTTTGTACTCAGGGCACAATATAAACTCCTAACTACATGAGATTACAGAGGACGTTATAGAGATTCTCTCTGTGACTGAATTTTCAAATGTCAATAGTTACACATAAGGAATAAGATGGCAAAGCTCTGTTCTTCATTTCTTATTTTGCTCTGTGATTTCTATCCCGTCAACCCTAAATCTTTTGCATGCTTGACATGTTTCTGGCTTCAGTTTCTTCACGGCAAACTTCAGACCAACTGCAGCACAGTGTCTATGACTAAAGACAGCAAATATAATCATTGGCTGCATCATTCACAAAACCTTACAATCTTGCTACAGCAATAAACTTTCTTTGCCTGTATGAAGTGTGATTGTTACTAACTCTTCGCCTTGTGGCGCCTTGTGGTGGAAACACAAGTATTTCCTCTGAGATGGAAGACCTTCTATGAATTAAATCCAAGGTGTTTAATTCAAGTTCCTGGTGTCCTGATCAGCTTGCCTGCCTGTTAAACGTTTCTTGCCTCCCTCACTTTGTGTTGTCATATACATTCCATTGCAAAATGACAGCTGGAACTCAGCCCTAAATGAAAATTAATTTTTCAACTTTAATATTTCAGTTTAATTTCCATACAACACCCTTCTTGAGAAAGATACATACAAAAGTCTTATGTTGAGGCAATGGATACTTTATGTCGTGTAGAATCATTCCATGATTCCATGATCCTCATTCAGAGGACTGATGTAGCTATAAGAAAAGTAATGACACCAGAATTCACCAATTTTTTTTTTTGTGGTTGGAGGAACACAGCAGAATTCATGTCTCTCCCCCTTTTAACAAGCCCAGGATGAAAAAGCCTGTTTATTGCTTGAAGTATTTGATGCAATGAGGAGAGAACCTCCACTTTTCTGCACATAAAGGATGAGGCACGTGGCTTACAACTGAGTCAGATGATCTGTGGAATTTTCAATTATCATTTGCCACACCACTTGGACAATAAACTCTGGTAGGCTTGGCAGCCTGGATCTGCTGTGGCTGGATATGGCAGGTCCCTTCAGAGAACATTCTTTGCAAGTGGCCTTTGAGAGTGTTACCTCTTTATGCAAAACTGTGCTATGACTTTTCACCACACAGCTTCCACTCTGGTGGTTTCTCAGGAGAGGAAGGATTAGCCCTGATCCTTGTCAGAATGACAAAGCTTGTGTAAGTCTGGACAGGCTGGTGAGGCTCCTCAGAGTCTGGGAAATCAGGAAGCCAGATAATAGATATTATTTATTTCTCATTCCTTGCTAGATTCATAGAATCCTACATTTGATTCATAGGTATATAATCCGATTTCATCCTCAAAGCAGGACTAATACTGAATTCAGACCAGGTTACAAGGATTTATCCAAAAAGTCTTGTAAACCTCCAAGAATGAAGATTGGACATTTTCTCTAGGAAAACTCTTCCATTTCTTTTCCTTATATCCATCTGAACCTCCACTGATTTAATTTTTGATAACTGTCTCTGATTCTTCTTCCACACACTGCTGTGAAGAGTCTTGCTATGTCCTCTTTATGATCTTGTAGGTACTGAAAGACAATTATGAGATACCTCCAAAGGTGTCTTTTTCTCCAGGCTGAATGAGCTTTTTTCACAGGTGCAGAACTCCTCATTTATCTTCACTGAATTTCATGATGTTTCTGCAAGCCCATTTCTCTGGTTTATTTATGTCTCTATGAATGGCAGGTCTGCCCTCAAATGTATGAGCTACAACTCCAATTTGAGGGCATCCTCAGTTGTGATGAGATCCATTGTCGACATATGTAGGTCATAGGTAAAAATGCCAATATCCAAAAGATAGGGCCCAGGAAAAATCCCTGAGAAAAGCCACCTGTCATTCTGCCCAAGTGGAGTACACATCAGCCACTTTGTTTTGAACCCAGTGATCCTCTCAATATTTCACCCAGGCAATTATCTGCCTGACTAAACCTTTAAGTTCCTTCTTGGATGAAAGGATATTGTAAGAAACCATATTGAAAATCTTGCTAAGTTCAAGGTCAGCGGCATTCAATGATTTTCCTGCATCTGTACCCTTATCCCAGTCATCTTTTTTATCATGATCCAAAATATCATGATCTTTTCATTGATATACCTGGAAAATATCTAGTTTTCTATAGAAGCTCTTCTCCCAATCTGGACCATTAGTCAAACACTAATGTCACCAGTAAATCTCACGCATAACACACAGATACAGCCATCTTTTACTCACCCTTTCTGGACATTGCTTCCTTTTGTTCATTCTCTTCATGACACCTATCTCTGAAAGATTTCTGATTTGTGACGACAAAGTCTTCTGCTCAAATGGGAACAACAGAGATGGAGAAACAGAGGGATGGGAAACAGATTAGTTCCTGACAGGTTTGACATTAGTCAGGCATATGTCTCATAAGACACTGAGCCCATTCTGAAGTGAGTGAAGGCCCAAGGATGGGCCTTCATGCCTTATGAAAATGGCACTTTATTTTTACCGTGGAGTAAGTACACTGAGCATGAGTTTTCTTAAAAAGAGGTAAGATACTAAGTGGTTTCATTTTGCCACAAGGCTAACTGTCCTGAGGGTTATGGAAGAACTGAGGTGAGTTGATTCATCTTGTAACAGAACTGTCACTCCTTGTGTTAATTTCTGTTTGTGCACCAGGACAGCTGTGAATCTCTGGCTGTGCTGTGGTAATGAGCATTGCTTTCTGTTTTCCTCTTAACCAAAGGAAAAAACCCAAGGAACTGAATTACTTTAAGACAGTTGGAGAGACAGCTTTTACATTCAGTATTTTCCCAGACTATAATCTTTCAAATATGTCACTATCTTTTAAATATGTGCTAACTCCTTAATTTACTTTCTTTTATGTAAAACCCACTTCTGCTGCTTCTGACCTCAGCCAAGTTACTCTGTGTTGCTAACCTTGCATTACTGAGTATCTGACAGAAGCAAGCCATAGTGCACCAAGAGGTGCTGGATCTTTCCTGCTCTGCTTCATATTTCCATGAAAAGATGACAGCTGGCAGAAGATGCCAGTTGTCACATTATACGTGAAACTACTACAAACTGCTTTCATAGCAAAATGTCACAAAGCACATGTTGTTTGGGGAAAGAGAAAAGGGAAAGCAAATACTGGAAAGGTACTAAGTAATCAAACTTCAGTTGCTGTACACTAGATACCGAGTGGTGCAAAGAAGAGATGCCAACAGTTTTAGCCCTTTTCTGAGACTCACAATGGGGTAATTACTATTTTTATTTCTTGGCTTTAGTCCCAATATCTTGATAATGTTTCTGCATTCTTGTTGTACCTGGTCTGTAAAGCAACATTTCCACAGGAAAGGAACTTCAGAAAATTAAAGCTGGAGTTCCAGAGTTTGCTGTAATTTTTTTCCCACTCTCCCTTAGAAAGATTTTAAAAATACATTAATATGAATATTTAGACTTCTCGGACTTCTTTAGCTAGCTGGTGGCTGTTCAAGCCTACACAGAAACTTGAGGTCTCCAGGAAATTTTAATTAGAAGGATAAAGTCTTTTGAAAGACTTTCAAATGAATTTTCTTTTCAAAGTGGGTGTTGCTTGCTTTTTTTTTCCTGCCCTGTAATCTGTAACAAGACTGCCCATAGAAAGAAAATGGTGCCCATTTCTTGCAACTGAAACCTAAGCAGAAACATTACACCCCTGCTGATATATCCACTCAAAGAGATCCACCAAAAGCTGAAATACCTGTCCAGAACAGCTGTTGTTGCTCCAGTACCTGAAAACCCCTCTAGCATCCATCCTTAGCAGTAAATGTCATAGCTGCAAATGGACCCAGCTGGAAGAAATCTTCAGACAATTGCCTCTGTTACAGGAGGAGTTCAACAGGCAGTGCAGTACCTGGGAATGTGAGAGGAGGTCAATAAGTGGTGGTGTGTGCTGTTTCAGACTGTCCAACAGCCTTGCCTTAAGGTGTACAAAGGAATCTAACCTCAAACTTTCTGACACTAGTAACTCATGAGATAAAGGAGATTGCACAATTTTCTCTACATGGAGTACCTTCCCCTGAAGTGTCTCTACACAGCAGATACTGTGCGGTGGGCATCCAGAATGAAGGTCACAGTAACAGTGGACAGGATCGAGGAAACACCAACCATTCAATTTCATCACTTGTGAGAGAAACAGCAGCTTCAGAAAAAGATCTAATTGGAGATTCCTGGCTGGGAAGCACCAAAGCACCTATTTCCCATCCAGACTTTTTCTCTAGAGAAGTTCACTGCCTATCAACAGATTGCATTCACAGTGCCACTGAGAAGCTGCTAAGCCTAGTGAACCTTACAAATTACCATCTGCTCCAATACCATTCTATGTAGGGTTTGTGGTAAGGCAACTTTGAACACTCAGAAAAGACTGTATATCCCTCAGCAATACCACATCACCTGGAGCACAGGTTATGTTCACCTCTGTCCTCCCAGTCAGATATAGGAGTTCAGGAAAGAGGAGTCAAATTGAAAGGTGAATGCCTGGCTGCGTGGCTGATGTCATACTCAAGGTTTTGGCTTTTATGATAGTGGGCCTCCCTTTGCAAGCTGGGTCTGTTTTGAGCTTGTGAGATTCACCTGACAAAGTGGGGCAGAATGTTGGTCACCAACAGACTTACACGGAGAGCATTAAATTAGATTTAGTGGGGAAGGGATGAAGTTTTGAGCAATAGACAAAAACTAGGGGCTGCTAATGTATTCAAAACCAACACAGAAACACCTGCGTGATGCCTCAAAGGCACTGGGGACTATTCACCTAAATAGGTGAAACAACCTGTAACTCAGGTGGAGTGCCCGTGTAGCAACACCCACAGCATGGGTAACAGACAGCAACATCTGGAAGCCACTGTGCAGCTGGAACACTGTGGTCAGTCACTGTCACTGAAACGTGGCGGGACAAATTGCATGGCTGCAGCACTGCATCAGCGGCTATAAACTGTTCAGAAGGGACAGGCAAGGAAGGAGGAGCAGGCAGCAGTGGGGAGGATGTTGCCCTCTGTGTAAAAAACAGATGAACTACACAGAGATGCCGTGGAAAACCAACAATGAACAGAAAAAATGGGTAAAAATTTGTGGGTAAAAATTGGGGTCCAGTCAACAAGGGAAACCTCATGGCTGATGTTTACTACAGGCCATCAGATCTAGGGGAGGATGTTAATGAAGTGTTTTTACTTCAGCTAAAGGAAGATTCACACTCCAGGCTCTGATCCTGATGGGGGGGCTTCAACCACTCTGAATTTACTGGAAAAGTACACAGAAAGCCATAAGCAGGCCAGGAGGCTCCTGGAATGCGTTGAGGATAATTTGTTAATCCAGGTGATAGCCCAACCAGAGGAGAAACATTACCAGACCTGTAATTTACCAACATAGATGAAGTAATTACAGATGTCAAAATTGGTGTCAGCCTGGCCTACAGTGATCATTTTTTGATTGAATTTACCGTCTTGAGGGATATGGGCCAGATGAAGAATCCTCTTCTTTAGGAAAGCAAAAGTTTTTGAGGAACTAGTACATTGAGAGCCTGGGAAATTACCCTCAGGGATAAAGGAGATAAAAATTGCTGACAGCTCCTTAAGGACACTCTTCTCAGAGTGCAAGAGGCCTTGTTTCCCTGTAGATTACCATGAAAGGAAGGTAGGAGGCCAGCATGGCTCAGTTTGGCTTCCCAGTCCAACTAAAGACAGAAACGAAAAGGACAGATCCCCATCTTGGGAAGAATATAGACATCGTCTAGATGTATGGAGAAAGGAACAGGAAAGCTAAGGCACAGTCAGAGCTACAGTTGTTGAGAGATTCAAAGAATAATAAGGGCCTCTACAGGTATGCTGGATAGAAGAGGAAGAGTAAGGAAAACGTGCCCGCTCCATAAATAAGACAGGAGAACTAGTGGCAATCAATGTGAAGAAGTTGAGCTACTCAGCAATTATTTTTGCTTCAGTTTTAAATGTTAAACTGTCTTCCAACATTTCTAAAGCCCCTGAACCTCAAGGCAGGAACTAGGGGAATGAAGTTCAGCTTTGGGACCAGCTGAGGAACCTGAACATAAATAAGTCCATGTCACTCAGTGGGCAGTAACCCTCCAGGACACAAAGCCTACTTTGCTGTAGCTTTCAATGCTGTAGTATTTCCAATCTCAAGAGAGACTCAAGATTAATTTTCCTAAGAATGTGGAAGCAGATTTTTTGTTGAGTATTTCATACAGAAGCATGGCAGTATTTACCAAGAAATGATCCTCTTGGGAAATACTAACAATAAAGATTGTTTTTGTTTCATTAAGTTTCCTTTAGGTCCTACAGCAGAGTTCTATCAGTATTTTGTTGGATTACTCAATCAACCTCAATTCCACTTGCCTTCAATTAGTTTTGCATTTAATATTCATACGTTTCTGGAGCTGGCTAAAAGAGTATGAAGATGGGAGCTGGGATTGGGAATTGATACTGGTCCTCAAGGAGGATTTAACAGTGAAGAAGTAAAATTATTTCACTGTTACCTTTGTGAGGAGTAAAAGAACATTAAATGACTGGAAACTAGCTTCATTTTTTTCCCCTTTGGCACTGACATTTCCACTGTCTTAATAGTCACTTAAGAGAAACCAAAGAAATGTGCTAACGGTACTACCTATGCTGTAGGTTCATGGTGAAGGAGTTTTGAAATGCGTAAATGTGGTGTCACCTCTCTACTGTTCATTATTCAGGGCCCAGTAGATTTGCAGAGAAAGAGGGAAGCATTTTACCTAGGTATGACCAGGATCCTGTGTTAGGATGGTGCCAACATCCAGAGCACATGTTGCTTCCAAGATGGCTTGTACCCAAGTTAACATCCATCTAGGAAGCATGTGTACAAAGGCAGGGAAACTGAGGCAGCAGAAACTGCAGCACTGGCTATAATGCTAGCAGGCCTTTAGCAGGTTATCAGATGGATTTACTGTGTGAAATTCATGCTGCTTTTCTGCCTATCACATACATTATGCAGTTACCTCGCTTACTTCAAAATAAACATGGTGAGCAGCTCATAACCTTTATACTTAATTATTGAATTAATGAAAATTTTTGTGCCCATGGGAGAACTCCCTGTTTAGCTTGGAGTTCAATATGATCCATCTGTATTGCTGAAAAGCAATAGCTTTTCAGGTATTGTTCAGGCAGCCAATTGCTTCCTGTTTGTATACAGCACCAACGATAATTAGAACATAGGACAAGAGAAGAAATCCTGCAGGCTCATGCACTGTTACCTTCCTTCCCATCTGCTTAAAGAGCTGGATGTCCTGCCTTTGTTGCTTATAAACTGTTAAGTCCAAGTATGCTGTTTATGAGTAAGATGGAAGGGGAAGGCAACACTTTAAAGGGCACAGCCAACGGTTTTCAGGTCCTAGGATGTTATTGAGCAGGTTAAGAGGGGAGCCTTTCTTAAAGCTCCAACATCTTGCCTAGGAAAAGGAAGAGCAGAACACTGGGATTTTCTCTTCAAAAAATTTTAATGTAGCTTCCATGACTGATGAGAATATTTGAAAGCAAACCATAACATACACCTTAGTATATCATACAAAGCAGCAAGCATGAACTGGATGGCAAAAGAAAAGACCACCCAAATTCCCCATTTTAAAGGCACTTGATGAATTTTCAGATTTGAGTTGGAAGGACAATGCTGCTTTTACGTGAAAATCCTGACAAATGTTTCCATTTTCATGGCCTAAATCCAAGATCTGTCCTCTCCATAGGTATTTGCGACTCACCTTTCTGCACTTCTATCACTTTTCCTCATCTCTGTCTACAATGACATCCTGTAGGGACATGGTTTCTAAAGTGAAGAAACACTGAGTGTGGGATGCTCAGAAAAGGGTTGCACAAAACAATCCACTAGTTTGCATGAAGGAAATACTTTCTGTATCATTTATAAATAAAAAAAAATTAAACAAAAATTAATTTTTTTTTTCAATATCTATTCTGGTCCATGTTTTATAATGTACCTAGCATTTTATTACAGTAATACATTTATATAACTGGTAAATAAACAAACATATACACAAATGTTGAGGTTGTGTGCTCAAAAACTGGTTTTTGATAGGGTTGTTGGAGAACACTGGCCTGTCTTTTCTTTGTATTGGGGGATAAGAAAGGAAAATAAAAATCCATGTAGACTTTATTTATTCCAGGAAGAATAATTTTCTAGTTCAAGATTCTGAGTACTCTTGAGCCTTTGTATTTGATTAAACAATGAAAAGTATAAGTAACATTATTTCCCCAATGATGCTTGAGACAAGATTGTCTCCTGTTTGTACTTGTTGTTTTACCCAACATTAATCTCTCTGCAAATATCAGATTAAGTTCATATTTTGTGCTTTATTGTCCTAGTACCCTTAGATCAGACTCCTCTGTCCTGTGTTTTTCCTGGAGAAGGCTGAATTTTGCAGAATGGCCTTTGACCCATGTTTCAAAATTTTAGTGGTCATATTTCCACGACAACCCAAAGTGTTTTATGAATGACAGTTTTAAAGTTTACATCTTTTGTTTGTGAGATTGTATGGGGCACAGAGAAAACGCAATTCTTAATGTTTAGTGTCATACATGAAATCCCTATTTGTGCTTGGTCTTTGCATATTAAGTGCTCTAATTAATTAATTTTGAATTAAATATTTTTAAATTGAATGTTAAAATTAACCCATCAGCCTAGGTACCAAAAATTAAGTTCCATTAATCACTTGTACACCATAAGAGTTATCTTTCCTGTGTTTACTGTATACTTTTACAAGTGTTTTAAGATGTGTTGGATGTATTTTTTTTATGTTTTTACTTGTACTTTGGTTCCAAGGCAAATTTCAAAACCCCAGTTCCAACAAACAGCCCAGCCCCCACAGCCATTACCCTGTAAGTAAGCCCCATGGCAACCTGAATTTTAATGACCCTTATCTCAACTAATACCACCCCTCTGACAAGGATGAGCCATTGGTGGACAATCTGTCAAAGGGAAAACACCAATCACTTTAAACCCTGTGAGCGGGCTGTGGGCGGAGCAAAGGCACTATAAAACAAGGCGTCCAAGAAAGGCACGCCCCCTTCTCTCCAGCCTTGAGGTGGACTTCAGTGCTGGGAAGGCGAACTCCTATCAAGGAACTTTTAGTAATTTTTTTGGCTTTTGGACCAGCCAAAAGCCAGCCTAGCACTGCAAGCCCTTTTTCTCTACCTGAGGTCCAGTGCTGTTTCAGCCAGAAGATCAAAAATCCCTGCACTCCTGGGGCATACCATCTACTGAGCCATAGGATCCCAAATTTTTATATTTTGCTAATTTTTGCAATTTTTCAATTTTTCCGTTTTTAATAAATTGTTTTAATTTTTAACTAAGAGTTGTCTCATTTCTCACATTTAGTGATACAAGTTTTTATTTTTGATGTAATTCTGGGAATGTCCTGATCCCAGCCTTGACATAATATACATAAAACACTTACATCCAGTTTTAGATGCACAGATTAAAAAAAAATTGCTACTTTGTCTCTTCCTGAGACTTTGAAGGCAGTTCTCATGGTACCACCTCCATCTTCCCATCCTAGTAGTCAGTAGTTCACAAAATAATTATTTCATACAGCTATCCATCCATCCATCCATCCATCCATCCATCCATCCATCCATCCATCCATCCATCCATCCATCCTCTGCTTCTTGGAGCTGGACTTGTATGTAAGTGAATATCTCTCCATGTCTTGGTGTTGCCAAAAAGCACAAGTAAGTATTTGTTATGTACTGTGACGAGAATTCCAGAATATATTTTTGTCATTTGTGTATATTCTGAGATTGTTTTTTGATTTCAAAGTTTTGGCAACATACTTTTGGTTCTGGCTTACAAAAGAGAGAATGTAGTTCTGTGGTGATGAAGTTTGAAATAATATTGAGATCACAATATAATGCACTATACTGTGTCATCAAGACATGATACACACATCAAATCAAGATTTTACCTTTTTTTATGGATGAGGATTTTCTTGTAAGGGGGAGAACTCAAATTTTGCAGACGGAACTAAAATATGAACCTATTTTTTAAATACTCCTGGTATAGAAACTTCCATGGATATTTGATATAACTAAAGGAAAACAAACATGTTTTTCTTGTGAATGTGAATAAAAAAAAAACAAACAAAAGAATAAGATAGAGGTTATCACCCCAAGCTCATCTTCCCCTCAGTCAGAGGGGACATGAGTATTCTTTGGAGGAAGACTATCATTTTTGCCAGGAGTGGCATCCAGCACAGGCTTCCAGGCTATGGTTAAGACTGCAGTTCCACTACTCTAACAGTTGCTGGAAATGGTAAAACCTAGGAAAAAAAAGGAGGACAGAAAACGTTCAATTAAATCTGAAGAAACCTATTTCTTCCTCCCAGTTAAATCAGTGAAAAGGTCAGGAACCAGGAACTTGATAACAATCCATGAGACCCACAGGTCTGCATGACCAAGGATTCTGCTGGAAGAAGCCAGTGCTTGGAAAATACAGCTAGACTGTATTCAGATTAGAAATGAGGTTCCTTCCTTTCAAGGTGCAGGGTACTTGAACATTTCAGCAACTTGTTAAAAGATATGGCAGCATCTATATCTCATGCATATAATTTAGTACCTTAAATGAAGTCTGGTTATCCAACCAGAAAATTCCTAACAGTATCATGACCTTTATCTGTGTTGAGGGTGTGACAACTGGTTAGATCCCCTGTGCAGATCCACATCAAAGAGGAAGGCTAGCTGACTCTTTGTGCAGAGCAATGAAGTTAGGTACTGGTTTTAACAGACAATAAAACATACATAGATATAGGTATAGATATATTATCCATGTATTAGATATCTTGTATGTATTACGTAAGTATGATAAAAACATATATAACTTTTTTGTGTGTGATTTGTCCTGTTGCACTGATTTAGACATGATTTTAAACATCATGCTTGGATAATGAATAAATCATGCCATGTTGCCATGGTCACTGTCCTGACATATATGGTCTTTCAGTCCTGGTAATCTATAGAAGAGAAATCAAAGGCTGAACACAAAAACAGACTCTCTGAAAGGCTTAAGGTTCTTTGAAGACTGTTGCATTAACAGAACAGAGAAGGAAATTCTGTCACAGCTTGAAAAGAAAAAGAAATCACAGAAATATTTATTAAACATGTGCTGCTTCAGTATTTTAAGTCACAGGTGTTCTTTTTCCTTTTGTTTATCCCAGGGCTTGGAATTCAATTATTCAGTGAATCTTGAGGAACTGATTTACAGCACAAGCTATTGAGTGATAGGTACCTACTAACTGAGTTGCATCAGAAAGGGTCGCCTGCAGGACAGTTGGGACAGAGTCCCTGGCTGCCTGAATAACCTCAAAGAGATTCATTCACATAATTACTGCCAGTGCTGTCCCACCTGATGGCTCTGCAATTATTTTTTTTTAATCACAGAGAACTAAATATTAGCCAGTTATCACTAATTGAACTGGAGGAGAGGGCAGTCAGAGTGGCAATATCCCTTAAGCAGCTCCTGAGATCCAATTCTTCACTACCAGATTTTATTACTAGGGACACAGGAGACCAAAATACAATAATTAATGAGTCAAAAATGCTGAAGGAATTCCCAGGAGCCCAGGAAGGTCAGTCATCTTACTTCTTTCTAAAAAGGGAAAATGGGACCACAGGGACAACTCGAACCTGGGGAAAAATTCTTACGCACATTATTGATAATTCCATCTAGAAGCACCCAAAAGCATGTTGCAAGGATAGCAAGCAACTGATATGGATTTGTCAAGAATAAATCATATCAAGCGATACAATTTTCTCCTTTGACAGCAGGTCTGGCCTTACAGGTAAGAGGAAAGTTGCCAGAATGATAGCTCCTGATATCAGCAAAGCCTCTGAACCTGGTTTCCCTGGACTTCTTTGAAAGAAAACGTGGAGGACAAAAAGCCCTCCAGGCAGTGAGAGGAATCACTGTGATTCATCCCATGGAGCAATTTGGATTGCCTTCTGGAACAGGACTGTTTCTGCTGACTGGCAACTTCTTTGTTTGAAGGTCTCTCAGGCTACTGATCTTCTAAGCTGTGTCTAACCATTTACACTCCTCAAGTGAGGTAGAAAAGTCTGTGCCACTGCAAGAGTCCTATCTTGCCCTTGATAACTACCAAACTCAGACCTGGATGATCCGTGCACAGCCAAAGAGCAACTCTACAGCAGCAATGGAGACAAAGCTGACTTCTCCATCACTGGCCATTGAATCAGAACACGGCTTTCAAGGGAGAGAGAAAGACATTGTGAGTTAGGGTTAGGAAAGCTTTTATAAGAAAGTGGCTGAGCTAGGGATAACTGTGCTTCACTATTAAATTCAGCCCTGCACTCTTAGGATCATTTTTTATTGCTGTCAAGTAGGAAAGCCTTATATGAGTCACTTCACAGCTCAGATCTGAAAATTGACTGGCAGCCTGAGTGAAGCTAACTGGTCATTGTTGTGTGATGTGCATGTTAAGATGACAGCAGCAGCAAGCTGGAGTGTACTCAGAAATAGGCTTAGCAGCAAAAGTCTGTATTCTCTAAAAATCCTTCTCTTGTGTGTTCCTACATATCTAGCCCTTATGCAGGCTGTGCTCAGCCTTTCTGTGCAGGTCAGGAGCTGCAAAAGACTTATTCATAATGATGAACACTTCACCCTCTGAAGAATTTTCAAAAGAAGTCAGTAAGCAACATAGCTACCCCAAGCAGCAAAGATCGGAGTATGCTGCAGGCTCGGCTGGAGAAGGTATTGCCATTAAATGGCAGATTAAGTCCCACTGGACATAAGATTCTTCTGTGTCCACCAGAATATAAAATAATTGCATATAACTTTAACCCTGTGTGTGGCTTACTTTGCATTTATGATGAAATGATTTCTTCCCACTACTTCTATGTATTTCAAGTATTAGCGAAGCAGTACCTCAATGGCTGTAGGCAATTCAGTAGTTTAGAGATGTACTGATGCCTGGTTTGAATTTAGTGGTCTTTCATCTATTGCTTGTGGCATAGGAAAGTATAGTAGGCTGCAACAACTCTACTCTCCAGGTTTTTCCTCCTTTTCCAAGGCTTATTGGCATCCAGTGTTTGTCCCACTGGCAGTGGGTGAATGCTAGGGTGTCAAGTAAGCTTTTCTTTTTGCTCTATCAAACTTGAGGTGTATTTGAGTTGTCTGTGCTACAAAACTCAGGAGACAGAGACTCTCTAGTTCTTGGTTTTGAGGCTTGAAATGTTACTTTGTATCTTGTGGGGGATTTTTTTTTGGTTCAGTTGAGTCTATCAAGAAATAAGACCAAAATCATTCAGGCTACAGCATATCATGATACATCAGACACTGTTATGTTATTAAGGCAACACAAATCCTGAAGTCTCCTCTTCTGCTAGACTCATGCCAGCATCAGTGAAACCTATCTTGTGTCACCTGTTTGAGGTGCAGATACTTCAGGGGAGGGTTTTTTTCTGACTGTATCTCCTTGGAGTCTTACCAGAGACACTTCCCGTCTCCATGCTGTCATAATGTCAAGAGAATAACAGACTTAAGTTTAATGGTTAGTGATATGACAATTCACATTTTATTGCTTAGTTCTGTCTGCAGGTGGTATCTCATACACACCATAAAGTCTTAGAAAGAACCCTGAATTGCTTGTAGGTTACAGATTATTACAGATTATTTTTCACTATGATTTTTTCTTGGTGGAGATGCTGATGCTTGTTTTCATTTGGGGGCCAGGGAGGAGGGCACTGGACCCTGCTGATGAAACTGAAGCTGTTGTCTGGTCTTTTGACAGTGAAATGGGACATGTTCAGGCAATGTAGCTAGAACTGTGAGGCATACACCATTATTGCCTCAAACTTTTTGTTTCCAGTCACTGAGATGTGATCATCCATTGACATTAAGCTGTGTGCCAGAAACCAGAAAAGTCTAGAAATACACTAGGAAATTCAATTTGCACTAGATAGTAGGGCCTTTACAGGAACCACAAAACTCTTTGTTACACCTGATGATTTTGACAGAAAAAAAAGGAGACCAGATGATGCAGTACCAGGTTGTAGTAATGCCTTTCATCACCTAAGTGGATTTAGTCACCAGGAAGAAAAAAACAACTATTAGCTTACCTCCCAACATTAATTAAATCACGCCTGAGGGTGTGAAACCGTCAAACAAATCTGATCCTCTGAATAAAGCATGAGTTGAGTCTTAAACCTTATTACTCAGATATAGCAGGTAGTTGCAGCCTCCTTAGCATTGTCTCAGAAGGAGTAAGAAAGATTTTGTGCAGTGAATTGTCAAGTGCATCTTCTGAGCTATGTTGGTAATACATTATGCAAATTCTGTGTAACCTGCTCCCATGGTTCTCCCTGGGATTATTAACTCTCCAGTACAGGTGAGTGAGTCTTGCAAGCATGGTGTTATGGCTAGAGATCTGTTCCTGAAGAGATGTGAAACAATACAGAATGATTGGCACTTCGCATTTCATCAGATTTCCTGTCTTAAAACACCAGTTTCTGAAGTTATGAGATTATTTCCTTTTTTCATTTAACTAACAGGCTTTTAGAGGTCTTCAGCACACAGAAAGCTTGAGAACCTAACATTTTCAACTTTTCAAGACTCCAACCAGAAAAAAAAAATCACAAAGTCAAAAAGAGAAATGATACATCATTTCAAAATGTTTCTTTTTAAGCAAACCTGATGCATACAAACTGTTTCAGATGCCAAAATTAAATAACTTTAAATGTTAGAGCACAGAGCTTTAGGTCTTTATTCCTGTAGCTGTAGGAAAACTGTTGGTTAGCTCCTTGTTAGTGGAAGCTAATTTTTCATCTCATGATGCTACTTCAGGGACTAGAGCTAAAGATGAGCTCAGACCCTGGGATCAAAGCATGAAAACTGTGAATGGTTTGGAATGACAAAGCTTTTGAAGAACTTCGAAATCAGAGAAACAACTACTTGCATTTTAACTAATTAAATTATTTTCCATACCAAAGAAACATGATAGGAAATGCTGCCTAGACCATACTCAGCAGTAATTCACAGTGTATTGAAATGTAGAACTGTAGGCTGAAATGCACTGCTGTCATGATCACCTCCGAGTAACGTGAGCAGCTCTCACACCTACTTCCAGGATCCTCCCATTCTTTGAGGTCCATTTTGGCTGGTTTTGTATTCTCTCTTCAGCCCTCGAGGAGAAAACTTTCTCCACTAGGTAGAAAGCACTCACTCTTGCTTCTATCTTTCTAAGCTGAGACTTTTACTTTCTCCAGTCACCTCTGTCGTGTTGGCCTAATTTGGATTTCCATGAAATGTTCTATATAGGACTCTGAATTCACTTTGAAAGTTTCAGCTTGTGCAAAAAAACCCTTCAGCTCAGTCTTGCAGATGTGTTTCTGGGCAACAAAACATAAGATGCTTGTTCTTGCTCCTTTCATGTGGTTCTTTGAGAATCTCTTTTGCTAAATATGTAAGGAAATGATTATTCCAGCACATGTAATTCTTTTCAACAGCTGATCCTGTTACTAACACTTGCTCAGTAATGGAGCCTGCTTGTCTCCTTCTGTGACCAAGACATTTTCTTCAGTGCAGCTGTAGTTACGAAGACCCTGCAGAGCTGAGTGTGGCATCCTGGTTTGACAGCTGGGCAGACTGCAATACTTGCAGAGGAAAACAAATGGTAACATTTCACACAGATGCTCAGGGATATAGCATAACTCCTGTTTTTCTCACAGAAAATGCTTCAAGGTACCTGTCCTTTCCTCTTTGGTTTTGCTGGGCCAGTTGGAGTAAACACTGTGGTTCACTGTGGTTTACAGTTAATTAATTAATTTGTAAGGACCAGAAACCCACTGTGGACACTGTTGCAACTCTTGTGCAGATTCAGGTGTTGTCCTTCTGATAAGAAAAATAGTTGTCCTGTGATTACTCAGCTGACCTGAAGTATAGCCCACAATTTGCTATTTTGGGACTTTATTCCACTTTAGCCAAGCTTATGCCACAGTGTGCCCACATATATGCACACAAATCAAGTGGTAGGAAAGGAGTGAGAGTCCTTGCAGATGCTTAGCAGGTTCTTGGACTATTTTGCTGGAAGAAGTCCAGGAAGGTAGGAAAAACAGTCAGCTCCGAAGTGCAAATCTGAATTATATGAAGCACAAACATTTTGGATCCCTCTCTCGCTCATGCATCTGTAACTCAATAAAGCAAATAAGCTCTGTTGATAGTGTGCAATTTAGTTGTTATTCAGGCACCAGGTGCGGGTAGAATGCATTAAAATGCATGCTGACTGGTAGGAACATAATCATGGAAGTTGTACAAAATTTGAATGTATTTGCACAATGCATTAATTTCATTCTTAAGTGTACTGCACAACATCTCTCTTACAGATCAGAGTGTGATGCAAAATCCTTTGGAGGAAATGTGAAGAACCCTCTTGATCCTGGACAAGTATGGATTGGTGTCTCTTGTGTAACTATCATTTGATAATTTCACTCAATAAACTTAGGAAGTTTCATTAATCTCTGTCAGAAAAAGAAACTAAAGGAGCTTCTGGTAATGAGGTCCACAGAGGAGGTAGCAGTTTATGAAGAGACAACAGATAAAACAGCTGTGGGAATTACTAGACTATTTAAAATCTTATTCCAGGCAGATTCACTATTCTGTGTCTCTCACATACAATAACTAGACAGAGAACTTCCATTCACTTTCCCAATAAATAGTTATGCTATTGTGGTTTTGGCTTCAACTGCAGAGGTGCCGTATCTTTGTCTGAGTCATTTATTTTCACCTGTGAGTGGACACTAACTCCATGTGGTAACGCCATTCTTTGAAATCGGAAGCAGTGCCCCATCCCTCCTCTAATCACAACCATAAAGTATTGCTGCCTCCACAATAAGGCTTCCAGCTCCATCTTTTAATTTTTTTTTAATTGTTTTTCCTGCACATGAAGAAAGTTGCTTGTTATGACTCCTGCTTCTTGCCCAAACCTCTCAACACCTGAAGCAAACAGCAGGTGGTAACCTCCACAGCAGAATCCCTTCTCCACTCCATGACTGATGTTGCACTCATATCAGTGGATTTGTAAGGATATGCAGATTTCAGTTACACTGGATAAATTACAGTTTTGAGAAGTTTTATTACTGGAATGAACCAATCAAACATAATCTGGCATTGTAAAAAACAACTGACATTTTTTTCTTTACAAACAGAAACATTTTTCTACTTTTTCAGTATAAGGCAAAAACTCTTTGAGTAGAAAGGTGCAAAATGGTGCTTTCTTATGGTTCAATGGATTAAGCAATATTCTTCTGCCATCCCAACCCTTTTTAACATGGACTCTAGTGTTTCCCTGAAGATGCATGGCAACATAATTACATATCCTACAGCATCATATCCTATGTCTCTGAGGAGTCCTAGTAATGATAGCTCATTTCAGGATTTGGAGTGGAAAATACAGATAAAGGAATGACAGGACTTAGCACCAGAAGGGTTTGTTTTTTTATAAACCCTGTATGAAAGATTCTCAGGCTCTGTAAAGTACTACTTAAAATTGTATTTTTTAGAGGTAGTACCACTAAGAAACAAATCAAAGTGTAGACAAACTTACTTTTGGTGCTGGTAATGTCAAATTGGGCAGTGTAGAATGGGTGTGGCATGCTGTGCAGATCCACCTATGGGAAGTTTATTCATTTTTTGTTCCTATAACAGTATTTTCCTTCAAGGAAAATAATCCTATTCAACACTTTCATTGTTCAAGTATACGGGGTTCCTACATGAGCTTGTTGCTTCACTGTTAGACAAAGACAAGGGCATGCAAGTGGTATAATCACCAATACAAAGTGGGACCTGCCTGTAGGCTTCTCTGCTACAGTCACCAAGGTATCTATCCTGTAGTTAATAGATACAGCTCAAGACAGTCTGAAGACCAGGCTGTGTATGACACACAGCAGAGCAGACCAGAGCACAGCCCTGGCTTTTGTCCACTCACACTGCCTATTTCATGGATCACTAGTTCTTCTGTGTACAACAGTCTTCCAATTAGGATCGTTACATGGAGTTTGCTGATTCGGCAGCACAGGGTTTTCCTTTGTTTATGCTTTTGTTTTAAATACTGTAGTGGTTTGGTTCAAAATATCCATTACTTACTTATTTTCCTTCTGCGAGATAAGAATTAGGAGAAAGCAAAGCAGGCACAAAATTTAAAAGAATATAAAGAAGTTTATTTACAGACCTAGAAGAAAGGAAAAAAAGTCAGACTAAACCTTCAGAACACTTCTCTGCCCCCCATCTTTCTCCCTTCTCCCACTGACAATGTAAAAAGACATCCCTTGAGATTTTCAGTCAGTTTACCACCTCCATAATAATCTTTTTCAGTTCATTTAGGGAGAGGAGTCTCTCTTGCTCATGCTATGGAGACATCTCCACAAGAAACAGCTCTCTCATGGCTTCAGTGTCACAGCCAGACAGCCGCCCGGGTCGGTTCTCTGTTCGCATGTGGAAGTTCCTTCCCTTGTCTTACAGCTTTCCCCACAACTGCTTTCGAGGGTTCAATCTTTACCTAATGGGGTACCATTTTAAGGTTGAGCTGTTCAGAAGCAAAGGTTCTCTTCACCTATCTCTGGGAGCTTCTTCATCTCTAGGAACAGAGGTCTTCTTCTTCCCTGGGAGCTTCTCTCTCTGTTCAAGCTTCTCATCAAATCACAGCTACTTCATCTTTTGCTTATTTCAGCACAGGTACTTTTGCTCACAATTGCAGTTTGAACGCTCCACCCCCCCATGCTTTCATGAAATTACAATGGGTACTCTGATGTATCACAGTCCATCACCATAGCTTTACAACAGAATTTCAGCTTCTAGGTTTGAAGCATCTCCTCTTTCTCCTGTCTTGGGGTTTCAGCTTTTCCTTCTTCACTGACTTTGGTGTCTTTATGGCGTTTTCTTCACGTGCCTTCACCTTTCCTTTTCTTTTGACTTGAGAGAGGATTGATGTCTGCAGGCTTCATCTGTTCTGGAGGGAGCTTACAACACTACAAGGGTGAATCTCACCCGGTCCCGCAGCTGGAATTCCCTTATCGCTGTTGGCCACACGCTCTTTGCCGGCAGCGCCTCAGATGAATCTCGGCCTCACTGGGCGAGGCCCGGCCTGGCCGAGCCGCGCCGCGGGGCCGCCTGCAGGAGCAGGGCCGCGGGTGGAACAGGGCCACGAGGCTCCGGGGTGGCTGTCGCCCAGCCGGCCCCGCCCGCACTGAGGGGCTGCAGCTGAGATCTCAGCCAAGCCGTGCCACGGGCCCCCGGTTACCTGTCCAAAAGCCGGACACAAGAGAGCTTTCCCGGGGTTTGTTCATTCTTAACTGTGGATCACAGAGGTGTGTCAAGCTTCTTAAGTGGCTTTAAAAAGTTGCCAATGTTCAAACTGGCCAGTTGATTGGTTCTGTCAGGGCTAGAGGAAACCGTAGGCACCTCTTTGCAAAGAATCACTTCTGTGGCTGATGGAGTCTTCTTTAACTAAAAACCCAAACTGTGCTAAACCATGACAATACTCAGAGTATCTGAGTATCTCAGATCGATGCTGCTCAGTTTATTTACACTTTCCTGTTGTGAGTAATGTAGCATGGTAGGACTCCATGTGTAGCAGGTAAGGAAGGGATGGATATTTCTGAACAGGGAGACAAAAACTTCGTATCTTGGGTGAAATGCAGCCTTTAAACTCATCATTACAAGGAACTGCCAGAAGTGTGAGTCCTCTAAGTGAGGACCCAGTCTCTACCTCTGCAGATGCTGATCTCAGAATCCTCTGGCCTAGAACAGGGACCTATGTCTTTTTGAAGGATATACAAGGTCCCACTAATTTTGGTATGGGAAATGCCAGCCATGCTTTCCATACTACATTTGACTGCTAATGACATTTCCTAGTGAGATGGGGGGAATCAAGTTTAGTGAACCTCAACTGGAGCATTAGGAAGACATTAGCAAGTTACTCATGCTCTATACATCTTTTTGGAAGTGAAATTAACTCAGCTTTTTCCAGCTTTCTCTGAGATGCCATATTTTCTGAGCCTCTCTGGATTTTTCAGTTTTTCTTCATCTTTCTTGGGCTCTGGAATCTCCCTGGAAAACTGTGGACCTGTGTTTTCCCCACTGCTTTTCCTATTAAAGGTCTACCCCTTCCGTGTCGGCCACCCCTTCCCCTGCCCCTAGCCCTGGCCACTCCCTCGGGTTCTCTCCTGTACCCCAACTCCACCCACATACCACCCCTGTGCTCTGAGAAAACCCCCCTGTGCCCTGGTCACAGTGTCTCTCTCGGTCACTGTGCCTCTGGGAACCGGTGGACTAACATGTAGCAATAAAGTTTCCCAGTGGAGAGACCTCACCTCCTTTACTATCACCGTGTTGCAGGGCCCAGCTAGCCGGAGCAGGAGCTCGGGGCCGTCCAAAAGGACTATGGGAGGGTGGAATGGCTGCCCTGCCCTAAGCAGCCCTGCTGTGGTCTCCGGGAATGTTGCAACTTGCTAAACCAAACCAAGCATTGCAACAGAAAAGTACTGACTTATCCAGTTAACACAACTTAGAAATGGACCAGAAGAATGTAATTGCCTCTCAGATATAGCAATGTACTCTTAATATACATCAGTGCCAAGCTGCATCTCTCTGACATAAATAAACTTAATTTTTTTTCCAATATAACTCAGAATCCTTTTCTGTCTTTCTGCTGACTAACTGATACTTCCCCATTTATTTGTTTATTTAACTCTTCCTTCATTATTTTTGAAATCCATTATTGTGTTTGCTGTCATCACAGCCAGTGACTAGCTCTTCTGTTGGGATCATGGCTCCTGAGGCCAGATGGCTGGTATAAACGTTCCTCTTACTTTTGGATGGGTACAGCTTTTGCAGGTTGTATTATTCAAGTTGATAATTAAAATACTGAGAAGAATGGGATCAGAGTGTCACCCAGTGAGGTCTCATAGACTTGTACCCTTTTAATTTAACAGGTTATCAATGGGAACTTCTGTTTCAAGACACATTTTGAAACAGCTCTATTCTCATCTCAAAGTGCTTGTATGTATCCAAATGCACACTCTAGAAGGAAAGCTTAGCATCAGGTTTCTGGGCTCAACTCCTTCCTCATCTCTGCAGACTTAGATGATTTATTGGAGAGACACACTTTAGGAACAGGGATTATCTCTCACCTTTCATTAAGGAGTCTTTGCAGTTTCATCTACAGCACTTTCCACGTGTCACTGGAAGAGTCTTGAATTGAAAGAGTCAAGATATAAAATAGCTAGATGGGCGAGCTTAGTGCAGACCTGTACATTTCCCTTGTCATGCATCATTTTTCTGGCAAATATTTAGCAGAATTCAGTAGAGAATATGTCTTTATACCAATGATTGAAAGAACTTCAGTGACAGTGGGAAAGGTCCTTAAACCAGACAGAACATGTATGGGTCTGACTTTGCTCTTCTTCTGAAGCACAACTGTAGGCCTTGAAAAGATAACATCAGTAAGCTAGTTCACAGTTTCATGCATAAGTTTGGTCCTTTGACGTTCTATGTAATTCTCATATTTAAACATTTTTCATGATCCTACAATGCAAAAATCTTTGTCCTTCTCAAATTCAGGTAAGATTTTGTCATCCTTCTACTTTGTGAGAACAAAGAAAGCAATGAGAGCTCATCAGAACAAAGGGAATGGAAAGGAACTGTTTAGAATATAAACAGAAAAGTAGCATTGTCTATAGCTTCTGCTAGTACTGTAAGATGGAAATCACAGTGTGCTTCAAAGAAGCATGTTTTCCAAATTTCATTTTGCATAAGGGTTGTTGTCATAGGCTCTTACAAAAAAAAAAACAAAACAAGAGTTAGAAGCAATTTGAAAAGAATGCAGTATTTTTATATTGTATTGTATGTTTCTTTCATATCAGAATTACAGGGTTTTACAAGCCGGTTGGAGAGAAAAATGTACACAATGCTGTTCTTCAAATAAAACTAACAAGGATACTTGTGATGGGTCGAGGTTTGGGCAAGCTCTCAGTATGAGTAGAGGTAGGCAAAAGAAGCTTATGGATAATTGGTTATATTCTTACTGTGCTTCAAGTGTTTCTGTCTTTCCTTTTAGCTCTCTTGTTTGGTTTAAAGTGGACTTTTTTTTTGCAGTTTTCTCAAATTTATATGTATTACAGGAGCTCAAAAGATTTTATCCATATCAGATAAAAAGTACACCTTCTAAGGAGACTGACAAAAATGGCTGTGGAGCAGGAGTGGGTTTCAACAGTTAAGCTAGAGGACTGAGAAACAATTACAGGCTTGATTTAATTTGATTAACATGATTATCAGGAGAAAATTATAAAAGATGAGATATTCAGATAAGCGACCAGGCTGCAGAGGGAGCAGCAAATTAGGCAAACAAAGAACTGCTTAAATCAGATAGAACAAATGGGCTATACTAGTGGAAATACTTGCACAGGATCCAAATCAGATCTCATTATTTTAGAAATTTTGCTGGCCCTTCTGCTAAATATTGTTTTAAGATGATACAAAATGGAGCATGTGAACAATGGGAAATAAAACTGTTCACTATTTTGAAAGTACTAAAAGCAGGGTTAAAAGAGATGTCAGCAAGAGACCAATAGGGTGTGAAAGGTGGGAGCTCATATGGCACAGCATGCTGTGAAATTGAGACAGATAAGAGAAAGACCCACATTCTGTTTATAGAAATGTGAAAACGATGAATTAATTTTTCTGAACAATCATGTATGTAAGTGGCCAAATATAAACCAATCACATTTGGCAGTAATTATTAAGTAACTCTTAGTAATTATGCATGTGGCCTCCTTCTACACTAGCATGAAACTTTTATTTCCTGGGAGTTTTTTCCTCCTAGTAAAGTAAACAGTAATTCATTTAGAGACAATGCTGTTTGCTACAATTTTGGCCCATATTTATAAACAGTTTAGGATCACCGGGGGTTTTGTTTTAATTTTTGGTGGTTTTTTTAATAAATCTTCTATACACTGACAGAAGGATTTTTAAAGCTGAAGCAGATATTCCAGAGGTCAAAAGGTATCATTGCTTTATGCAGATATAAGAAGAACAGGATAAGTATTTGGAGAAAGATTGCCATGGGCCACATTCTGTAATGTTTAGCTCTGTAGAAGCAGCTGATAAATAGTTGGAACAATGTTTTGTTTCTAAATGCTGTGATCTGATAAATATCTTCCAGTGGTGAAGTGTGAATGGTGGTGCTTTGTACACTAAACACTCTAAAGGATGGTGTGTGTACACTCCTATTAACATATTGTAGGGTCTACAAATGACTTAAATGACGCCAGTAACCTCTTCACAGAAGGCTTCTGTATGTTAATATAAAATTAACTTAAAATCTTAACTTGAACTGGCATAAAAATCACACTATGCAATACTTACCTCTGTCTAATTGATGTTTTTGCATTTCTAGGGCAGAAATCCGGAAAAAAGCCATTTCCACACCACGATCCACCTCACAGAATCACAAAGTCACATAACAGCTACAGGAGCTGATGTTGGTGGGAACAACTGGTAATTCACTCTCTCATGTATGATCTGCTGGAATAGGTTGCCCAGTTTGTCTGCAACAGTTTGCAAGGTTGGAGCCTCCACAATCTCTCTGGGCAGCCTGTTTGTGTGCTCAACCACAGCCAGAGCAAAAATGTGTGTTCTTACATATGTCTGTGCTCATTACCTCTTATCCTGTCACTGGGCACCACCAAGAGGAGTCAGTCTCCCTCTTCTTGATTCCCTCTGTTTCACTATTTAAACATATTGGTAACGTCCCCCTGAGCCTTCACCTCTCTGGGCTGAACAGTCACAGCTCTTTCATACTTTTCTTGTACAAAAGATGCTCAGGTCCTTAAACTATCTGTCTAGTCCTTCATGGCTCATGGACAGCTTGTTGTCCACCAGGACCCCAGGTCCTTCTTCACAGAGCTCTTTCCAGTATGTCACCCTAGCCTGTGCTGGTGCCTGGGGTTATTCTTCCCCAGGTGCAGGACCCTGCATTTCCCTTGGTTGAATTTCAGATAGTTCAGCTCCCCAACCTACTGAGGTCCTTCTGAAGGGCTGCAGAGCCCTCTGGGGTGTTGGTCATCAGGCGAACTTGGTGAGGAGGAATTCTGTCTTCAGCCTGCTGGCAGCTCTTGTCCTTGAACCCTCCTGAGGGCCCACTGCAGGCTCATGGTCAGCTTGCTGTCCACCTGGACCCCCGGGTCCTTCTGTGTGGTGCTGCTATCCAGCTGGTTGCCACAGAGCGTGTGAATCTTTTCCTCTCCATGGGCAGGACTTTGCATTTTCCCTTCTTGCCCTACATCAGATTGTTGTTGGTCCAGTTTTCCAGTTCCGTATGAATTGTAACATAACCACCTGATTTATCAGTCGTCCCTGGCAGCTTATAATAGCGGCATTTCTTACAGATTTAATACTAGCCTACTGCATGCATAATAAGTTTTTGTTTATTTGTCTTCTTGTTTGCTCTTCTGGGGAAGTGGGACTGTCATTTTCTGTTTAACACTTATTCAGATTATCCTTTCACTGGGAAAACACACATCTTTTTATAATTTGGAAACATTAAATATTTTATTCAGAAAACATAGCTGAATTAAAAGTACTAGGGTTAAGAATCGGTCCTATATTATATTTCTCTCCCAAAACTTTCTTCTAGCCTTAATTTTTAAAGGTTTTTTTTATTTTTAACTAACTGCAGTGTAATTTTGCTTTCGCCTAAGCATGCTTTTTTTCTGCTTGCTTACCTTCTTCAACAGAAAAAAAATTATTTTCTATACAAAGCCTGAATCTAAGAGAGATTTCCTACCACTAACGTCTCCAATGACTTAGTTATACTGTCAAAATTTTTTCCTGTGCTGCAGCTTTGCTTAATGCAGGAGAGAACAAGTCCAGCAGTGTGAGAGATCATGAAGTATTCCTCAACTCTATTCCATGCATCAGTTAAGACAAGGTAAGAAACTACACTTGGAGGTTTGCTGATAGCCAGATAGTGGTGCACAGGAAGCATGCTGCTTGGTTGTGAATTTCAACGACTTGGTAGTTATCTCCAGAACTTATCTCACGTAATTATTTCTATTCCAAGTGACCATCACTTGGTTAGATGTCTGTAAAGGCATAGGGAGATGGCCAAAACACACCTGAATAATCCAAGGATCCCCTTTGTTGACTCCTTTACACCCAGTATCAGAGACTGTGTTTTTAATTCACTGTGTCATAGTGATTATTGCGATACTTAGAGATATTTTCATTGTCTTACTTCTTCAGTTTAGCACTGATTTTGTAAATAATATAATCTGTATCTATTTTAATGGGTCTGGATTTGTAGGGCAGCATTCCTGGAACATATTTTCAGGGACTGATAGACTATAATCCATGTTTCTGATTAGCTGAACCCTGTCCCAAATAGGATCTTTTAGGGAACATTTGCCACAGGCACCTGGCATCCAGCCACTCATTGTGGAAACTAAGACAGTTTACTAAGGGGTCAACTCCTGCCATGCTGCTAGAGATGCCTGGGATATTCCTGGGCTAATTTACTAGGATGGGTGCAGCCTTCTGGCCTGATCTGAACACTGAGCAGTCTCACTGTGTCTGTTACACCTACCTGTATACATAATGTTGAAGATTCCAGTGGATATTCGCCAGCATGGAGCTACAGTGTGGGTGACTAAAGCCATGCCATCTATTATTTTCTAATGATGAGCTATAAAGCATTATCTTTTAGCCTCTAACACATCGTCAGGAAGATTTTAATTTAACCCATACGTCACTGTTCTGTGGGTTCTTTTCCTGATGCTGGGATGCAAAGGGAAGTCAGGGTCTACAGTGTCTACCTCTGCTTTTAATCACAGGCCAGCAAGCTTTAAATCTCCTTCAAATATTTATCACTGATAATTTACTGAGGATCCTGCAGCTTCTTTTCCCTGGTGACTCCAATTTCTGTTCCTGTTAAAAGCTTTGACATTTAAAAACAAACAACAGGAGGATCCCTTTTGTGGAATCACATGCAAAGGTACCTCTTGTTTTCTGACTTTAGGTTGATCCCTGGAAACTTTCTTCTCTCTGAATGCCTGTACAGCTTCTATTGCTATGATCTTTTAGTGGATAGCTCTGCTCCACTCTGCTTTTCTTGCCTGAAATTAGGAGAGGGATAACCCATGCTCTCTGAAGTGGATGTTAGCAGATTAGAGGAATGGAAGGACCTTCTCCAAGGAAATTTGTCACCTGGTGAAGGCTGGAGACCTCCCTGAATGAAATGTAATTGCACATCATTCATAGCTCACTGGTAAAAGTGATGCCTGTCTACCTAACCTCACCCCAGTAGTGTTGTTCCTGCAGCAGGTTTGCCTTAACCACCAAGATACCCTCATTGCTGTTCCACAGCCAGCACTGACAGAATTCCTGGGTACTTGAGTGCCTCTCTCTGTTTCATTTCCCACATGCAACTTCTGACAACACTCTACTTCCTAGCATCCTCTCCACCCTCCATCCTGCCTGGCCACTTGTGCCCAGACTACAGCCTCCTACAAGGCACATGTCCTGATCTGGTACTCTGTAGTTTCAGCATGTTAAACTTTTGGCATGTGCCATTTCCCTGGCACATTTCACATGCCTTGTGAACCATTTCAAAGCTCATATGCATTGACCTTCAGTGGATTGGAGCACATATGCACCACATTAAATTGTGATCTCCGCCTATATCCACATTCTGTGACATCTCACATGCTTTCCTGATTGATGCTGTAATTTGAAAGAACAAGGAAGGAATTTTAGTCCTCTCCACAGATTTCCCTCTACATTTCCATTTATGATGCATGAGTCCCCCAAATGGGCAGCTTAAAACAATGAAAGAAGCAATAGAAAGATGTCATAAACATCTAGGAATGGGGCAGATTAGGATACTGTTTGCAAGTGAATGCTTTGCAGTTACCTGAGTTACTTAATTTTAATTCAGTTGTTCAGCTGCTCTTGCAGAGACTGAGGATATTGTATGCAATATTCTTCCTTTCGCCAGCAGCTCAGAGCCACAGCAACATTATCTGACCATCTTTGCTTTTGGGGCTTCCTTTGGGGATTTTATGCTTTACAGTTTGGGCATACACTTTAGGAATACCTGCCACATCATGTACCTGAACATGGCTATTCTGGCTATTCCTGCCTTGTGGAAGTCTGTTCTAGACTGGGGAAAGGAACATAAGATTTCTGTGGTATGGGTCACTTCTGTGACAAGGCAGTGTGTATGAGTTGAATTCAAACAAGGCAGTAGTTTATGGAATGAACCCAAAGCAGAGCAGAGCACCAAAAGACAGCTGCTCAGAGTCCAGAGAGAAGAATCAGTATGGGGCAGGAAGGAGACGTCTGTCTCTGGGTTACAATGACACACTTTTGTCTCTGAACGAATGCATTAAGGGTACTTGTCAGACTTTTCTTCCTACTCTGATCATCTCATTAACCAGTTCTCCCCAGAAAGGAACTGTGTTCTTCAGGCAGGCTTGGAAATGTGACTTTCTTATGGCACATATTGCTAGAGTCACCAAGAAACCTTGCTTAGGCTTCATAGACATCTGCCTCACGATTTTGGAGTTTAGAAATAGAATGATTGTTTCCAATTTTATTCCATTTATCAGGACATGAGAGTTTCAATCTGGTTGTCAGAAACCTATATGGATTAAGAATAGTTTTTGAAGTCAAAAATTATTACAGTCCCACACCTTTGTGAGAGAAAAGAATCAGGATACTTGAGGGAAATGGATTTGTTAGGATGGGAGAAAGACATCTTTGCTGGTGATTCACACTATAATGATGTCTGACTCTTTTATTCTGAGCAGGAGCTACACAGAGATGTTTTTTCTACCTATTGAAGAGATTCGGTGAGGACATATCAGCAGAGCTGGGACTTATTTTCTCTTTTTCTGTGTTCCCTCAGACACAATTTTCTAGGTTTCACATTTTACGAACAAATTTTTCCTGTAAGTCAAGATACTTAAGCAAGTACTTACTTAATACTTAAGCAAGAGGTGAGCTACTAAAGACAATACGCAGTCATGTTACAGGATCATGTATTGGACAGGTTTGTAAAAGATTGGGACTTCCAGATTCCTTAAAGGACATCAAACAGAATATAATTTTATTTGTGTGGGATGAAAACTGGCTGACCTATGGCATTATTTATGCTGTTTAGTCACTGTAAATTTGTGATCTCTGATGGGGAAGAAGGGCAACTCTCAGACAGGCCATGTTGCTGGAGATGCCATAAATCTCCTCTCTTTTTTGGGTAATAGCATGCAGTGAGAACAGAGTTCAAAGCGGGTATGCTCTTGGAAGTGAATAGTAGAAAATCTGCTATTCTCTAAACCAGAAACTTTCCAAGCCTGATTGCTGCAGTCAGCCTGCAAGGTCTTCTGTGTCAAGTGTCTTACTGCCAATGAAAACTAGCATTTTCTATACGAAATCTTCTGATAATCATATTTACTCTTTTCCCCATTAAATCTAGTGTAATTTGACCAAGCACAATGCAGCCTTCCAAGAGCTACTAACTGCAATTCTTCCACTATCATTCACTGAATATCAGAGGGTGAGATTATTGCACTGGCCAAGAAAAAATATTTAAGACTTTCACTGGATTTCCAGCCTGAATGGGGTAAGCCTGGGATGGCAACCTGCCTAGAGACATTATCTATAACTAGGTGTTTATTATTTTTATTGATGTGTTCATATGCTTCCAGGTAAACACAAATGTTAAAATGTAAAAATGAATAGTTAGGAACAGTAGAGGAACTACTAGCCATAACAACAAGAATACTGTGATAGCAACAACGGTTTTGTGATGGAGCACTAATGTCTCCTGTCTCCTCTGTTTGTGTAGACTGTTCAAAGAGTAAGAACTATCTCTTCCTCACATTTACCAATCTGCTCCAGGTGGGGACTCTGAAGGAATGGAGTGAAAGTAATATCAAAGAAATTATTCAAAATTTGTTCATGAAGAAAACAAGCTTCAGAGGGACAGGGGATGTTCAGACTCACTTTCCTTCCCAGCAGCTTTTCCATAATTCAAATGTCATAGGCTAGATCAGTATATCTACAATGAGCTCTTCAGTCTCTTCTTTCAAGGATCTTGCCTCTTCCAAAAGGGAGGTGTGACACTTTCAAGTGGAATGATTCTTGCAGGTGATTTTCTTTAAAAGGTTGAAGTAAATCCAACAAAACCAGAACATAATAAACCCCGGTTACCCCATGTAGAGAATAAACTAGTCTTTGGCCTTTTTTTGACTTTCTGGAAGAAGACAAAAAGACCAGGGCTATCTCATCAGATATCTTGGCAGTTGCTAAAGACTGTACAGTTTGACTGCATCAGGAAAAGAAAGTCTATTTTTACACATGGCTGAAAGTTTTGTTCTTCAAGTGTCTGAGTCGAGAAGGTGAAAGCAAACCAGAAAATAAAATTGTGGAACAGATCTGTTTGAAGCATCACAATGTTTGTTCCTACTCATTAGAGCAGTGAAAGCTTCAACAAATCTTTTACAAACTGAAATCAGAGTGTAATGAAAGGTCATAGAACTCTGCAGGACTAAGAGAGGCTTTTCCAGAACAGTAGAATCCCTGAGAGGGAATCTATATTTGAGAAACAAAAACCAGGGATAAATGGCTTTTACTCTTTCTTTCTCTCTCTATAAAATTTCCCCTGAATGCCTGGGTTTTAGTCCAGCATCTAAATCACACATCAGAAAAAAAAAAAATGAACCATTGCAAATTGTCTGGGGGTTTTTCATGACTGAAGCAAAACAAGTGTTTTTCCTGTTGCACATTAGCTGTAATAATTTGCACTTTTTTTAAAAAATGGTAGTGCAAAAGAAGTGAAGATTAGATCTCCTGCTAGAACTCATTTTTTTCAGGATATTACACATTAGAAGTCTTTATGAGAAGTAAGGGAACTCATATGCCTTCATCAAAGGAAGACAAACTGCCTTGCACAGTGTAGTCAACATCCTAGATTCCACTTAAAAAGGAGGTAACACCATTGCTGTGAAGTTAAGATTTGGAACTTCAGTTTACTGCAGCTCCTTGGTTTCTTGGCTATTCTGACAAGATAGCAGAATGATATACCTTTGGGTCAGAGGATGCCTTTGTGTTATGAAGAAAAAGCAAAGAATCCTGGGCCTGTTTTTACACAGATGGACTTTGTCATGACTTTGGCAAGGACCCTTCAGGCCTGTTACTAATGGGTTTGAATTAAATGGGTTTGCATCACTGAACTAACAGCATGAGGTGTTCTTCCATTCTGTTTTATAACTGACAGTAGACAATCTCTCCACTCATAGCAGAGTCTGAAAAACCAAGATATCCCAGTGCATTTCCTGTTGGACTGTGAATGTCTGCAAAGTTGGAGACTTCACAAGCTGTCTGGGCAGCCCATTCCACTCTTTGATCATCCTCGTAAAAAATTTATTTTTTCTTATGCTTTAATGAAATTTCTCGTGTTTCAGCTTGCTCCCATTACCTCTGATTATGTCACTGGGTAACACCGAGAATTTTCAGTCTCCCTCTTCTTTATTCCCTTCACTCAACTATTTACACACATTGGTAATGCTCTCCTGAGCCTTCACTTCTCTGGGCTGAACAGTCACAGTTCTCTCATCCTCTTCTTGTACAAGAGATGCTCCAGTGCCTTCATTGAGCTTTCTTCTGAAAGCATACGTCTCTGTTGTACTGGGGAATGTGGAACTGAACCCCCACATTCCAGCCATGGCTTCAACACTGCTGAGAGAAAGACAGGAAGGATCTCATCCCTTGCCCTGCTGACAGTTCTGTTCCTTGCACAGTCCAGGCTGCTGGTGGCCTGAGGGTGCACGGCTGGCTCACGGTCAGCTTGCTATCCACCAGGACCCCCAGGTCCTTCTCTGAAATGGTGCAGTCCAGCAGCTCCCACCATTTGAATCCCTGATCCCTTCTTTCTTCTTCTCAAATGTCAAAACACAGTGAAGCACCCACCCTTGTTCATTCCTCAGTTATGCAAATTACGAAGTTATTGCCAATAACCTTCAGAACACTCCTGGACTCTTGTTTGTAGTTAGGTCACCATACTTTATGTGGTAGCTCCCCATTAACTCCTTAAAAGAAAGAAAGTAAGATAACGGGTTGGATACAGCTATTTGTACTTGGGTCACTATTGAAAAATGAGCAACTTCTATGGATAAAAAAGCAAAAATATGTTATCCCAGAAAGAGACAATGCCCATACTGATAAATCCTCTTTCTTGAATTGATATTATTTCCTATCTTTACTATTTTCGACAGAAACTGATAGAAAAGACACTGTCAAGTTATTGACCATCTCTCATGTTACTTAAAATGAATGTTTCAGTTTTAGTCACAATTGTTTTGCATTTCAAGGACCTTTTTGATTAAAATTAGAAAACAAATTCTCTGAATCTCTGATCCTTTCTCTTTTCAAAGTGATTTTCTTCATGACAAGGTCACACCCACAGTGCTGTATCAAGCCCCTAATTATGGCCCTGATTTAATTCATCTACAGAGGAACAGGGCAATCTGTCATGAGTAATTTCAGAACCTTAGAGTTACACCAACTCCAACAATGCATTTATAGATGCTCAGTTCTTTGAGCGTCTCACCAACAGTCAGGTAATATCCCACACAATATGCTATGCATTACTAGTTGTGCGGTTGTGGACCAAAAAATGGTCTCTGCTCCTGAGACCTGCCAGTCAAAATTGCAAGGATACACCAATATGGACTTGTCCACCTTGGTACATTTGAGGGAGTAACTTAAGTAATATCAGGACAATGTTGGTTTACTGAATTTGTCTGTGGTTTCTGGCAGAGACTGGGGAATTGTAATGGAATTCTGTTTTGTTTTCCATCTCGAATGCATCTGTGTGTGAAACATGTTCTTACATAGTTTTCCTGCTTGTATCTACCCATCTGAGCCTGCATATGATGTTTAGGCTGCAGGATTCCCTGCTACTCTAATAACCACTTTTTTGCAACTCAGAATATGCACTGAGAGGATTTCCTACACTGATCCAAGATGTATTGCAGGAGGAGAACTAGTGCGAAGATGCAAGTATTGTCTTCATCAGCTGTTGTCAAGGTCATTTTTGGTCTTCCTCCTAACCAGGTGAAATTTCTACCCTCCTTATATACAGCCCAATCTTATCCTCCTACAGTTCTTTACATATAGCATGATCTAGACAGAGACTTAAGCAATAAAGTCATATACGTGGTAGCATGTACTTCATAACGATTATTAGCATATGATACATTTTAATATTTAAATAACCCTGAGTGAGGCAAAAGTTCATTTTTGTCCATAGCATACTTCAATTTTCTGGTCATACAGTTTTTTTTAGTTCTGCTCAGCTCTTCAGAGACAGAAAGAGGACCATTCTGTCTCCACCAGACCAGGTCCTCCATCTATGTCATATTTTCTCCATGTCAGTTATGTGTATCTCCACCTGCAAAGATAACACAGTGGTACACAGGACAGGCTGGAGATAGTAAGGCTTAGCCCTTGCCTGGACCCTTGGTCTTCATCCCACATAGGGGTGTTTCAGCACTACAAGTGATTACATGTCATAACCAACCTGAAATGTTACACTTTGGCCTTCTCCCAACTCCACTGTAAGAGGCTGAATATTCACAAACTAAGAGGCATTTTAAATGCACCGTTCTTCCCTCTGGCAGAAAAGCTGTTCGTAATTACTGCCATTTCTTAAGTTAACTGCAACAATATTCTGATGGGAGGTGTTCTTTCATCTGGCATTAGCCAAAGGAAATGACTTTATAGCTACATTAATTTACATATATATTAAGCTCATGACAAAGCAAATTGTAAAGATAAAACACCATCATCATGTCTCTGCTTCCACTGCCTGTGCACTTTCTTGTCCTTCAGTTTGACCAGCAGGTCTCAACTCATCCATGGTGGTCTCTTGCCTGCCTTTCCTGGTTTCTTATACTTGGAGATGAAGGATGACTGTAGCAAGATGGAAGCAGCTTAAAAAATAGGAAGAAAAAGATATTCATGTAAGCCATGAAACAAGGCACTTTTCCAAAATGCATGTTGTTTTTGTAGTTTGTCAGAACCACTCAGCACAGACATTAACTTAAAACTGCCGAATCTGCTTTCCTCCTTTGTTGATCATCCTTAGAGAATTAGCCTTGGTGTTGGTGCTCTCCTCATACCACTTAGACCGATAATCAGTGGTCAATCAGCTACTGTTCAGAGTGTACATACAGCCAGCACTGTAAAAGAAAAAGTATGTGCAAGGATGTGCCATGTGAGCATATGTCATGACATCCAGAATGCAAAGTAAATAAAGGGCACCAGAATAGAGTACATCTGTCCATCTGTCTGTCTATGTCCAAATTTGTAAATCAACCAAAGAGCAACTGCTGATTGGAAATTAGATTTGTAGGTCAAGAAAGAAACCTGCTTTAAGACCTGACTAAATTTTTTTCTGTCAGTTGAATTAGATGAAACTCTTAAACCAAATCAAGGGATGCTGAAGAGACACAGCAGCATTTGAAGAGGCCGGAGGCCATAGTGAATGTTTTGTAAGTCGTGCCAGTGCCTCAGATAATAATGAAAATAATCAAAGGCTTCTCAGCTAGAATAACTTTCTCCTCCAGGAAAAACACTACTGACAGAACTAATGGGCTTTAGAAAAGCAAACACAAGCCGGGACAGTGTATTTAAAGAAACTGTTGGTGAAAAACAATATAATTAGAACTCTGTGTTTGCTTTACAGTCACAAATTGTTGCAATTTGCTTTGCTCTCTGGTTTCCTAGGAGGTAAAAGGAAGAGGAACAGGAATAAATCTCCTTCCGGGCCTTGCTATTTTAGCTGAGCCAGTCTTGATCAGACTTTGCTCATTATAGCAAAGCTATCTCATCCATGGACATTAGAAGGGTGTATGACACCTGTTCTTTATTTAGAAAGATATTTGGATTTATTATAATTTCATTTTAACTCTTTCCTTCCTTCCTTCCTTCCTTCCTTCCTTCCTTCCTTCCTGCCTTCCTGCCTTCCTGCCTTCCTGCCTTCCTGCCTTCCTTCCTGCCTCCCTCCCTCCCTCCCCCTCCCTCCCTTCTCCATCTTTTGTCCTTTATTTCCTCTACATTTTCTTATGCCTAATCCCCAACCAGCACAAATGCTTATATGGATATAACTGCAAGCAGCTATTTAAACTCAATAATTCAGTTAGTTCCCCTTGGAAAAAATTAGCTCACACATTAGCATCTTTCCTAATCTAAAGAGTTGACAATGGATCCCTGTGCACTATCCCTCCTTCCCTCCTCAGAAAGGCACCACCTCCTTATGTCAGAGTGTATTGGGTCTGGCAGATGTGGATTTCATTTTCACACAGCAGCCCTCATGGTGCTGTGCTTTGCATTAGTGGCTGGAAAGGTGTTGACAACACAGCAGTGCCTTGGCTGCTGCTGAGCAGTGCTGGCACAGCACCAGCCTCTCTCTCCAATTCCACCCCACACAGGCCAGGAGGCTGGGGGTGGGCAGGATCGTGGGAGGGGACACGGCTGGGACAGCCAACCCAAACTCACCAAAGGGGTATTCCACATCACAGGATGTCTGTCCAGGTACAAAACCTAAGGGAAAGGAGGAGGAAGGTGTGGCATTCATTGCTTATGGTGTTCGCCTTTTGGAGCATCTGCTACGTGTATTGAAGCCCTGCTTCCCAGGAAGTGGCCAGACATCGCTTGCTGGTGGGAAGTAGAAAATGAAATCCTTTGTGTTTTTTAATGTTCTGGTTTGGGTTTTTCTTTCTTTTTTCTGTGCTTGCATGCCCAAAAGATTTGCTTTAGCTTTATTTGTGCTTTTACAGTGCTGTGTATTGGTAGGCAGCATGTACACCACATGGAGAGAATGCTCCTAGAGGTTGCCTACAAAAGAATATTCCTGATGCTTTTTTGTTCTCAGCAGAATTAACACAGAGGGTTTTTTTTTCCCCACAGGCTTTGAGAAATCTCCCTGAAAGTGGAAGTATTTGTTCCTCATGGCAGGAATCAGCCCCAGACAAAATGCAAGGAAAGCCTCTTCCTGATGCAAGGCCTGTAATACCATGTTTGTAAACATCTAGCTTTACATTCACCAAAAGGTGTCCTTTTAAAAAAATATCCATTGAGTAGCTCTGAAGCTGTTAGGACATAATCAGAATCAGGACATAGGGTCACACAGAGACAAGAGGAGCCAATGGAAGCCTTATGTCTTTGGGAAAGGCAGTAAAATATGCTGGTATTTACAAAATATACATTTGTAAATATACAAATATTTGTATATTTACAAAATATAGGAAAATAGAAGTTACGCTCCTAAAAACAATAGAAGCACACTCACATGTGGTAAATGACTAAGTACTTATGAAGTAATTAATGAATCTTCCATTAAAGTAAAAACAAACCTTGAAACAGTAAAGACTAGTGTTTCAGCATGGCCTTGAGGATGGGAATTGATACAAGTATTAAAATCATAAATAAAATCAATGTTGCAAGACACGAGACCCCAGCCTACTCTTACACCCAGAACAGTTTATCCATGGGTAATATATTTAACCTTATACAAGAAAAAAGGATTTCATTCATGAAACAAGCCAAAAAGAAGAAAATATTAAATTGGAAGCTTGATCTCCCCAGGCAGCTTGATCTCTCCCAGCCCTGGTATAAATCCACATGGAATAGAATCATAGTGTGTTGGGGCTTGGAATGCACCTTTCCAGATCACCAGGTCATAGGGGAAGTTTATAGATCTGCTAAATAACACTAACCAGGGAAAAAGTAATTTAATAGCCAGATTTTTGTTTGTCGTTCAGTTTTCTTTACTATAAGTGGGGGAAAGATTCTGCAACTTTTTATGTAAACCTCTTTTGATACAATTAATGTTTTCCCAGCTGCTATCTCAGCTTCTGAAGAGATTAAAACGGAAAGAATGATAACAGCATGGTTACATCAGCAGAACATTTACTGCCTTGAGAGAGGTGACACTGTGGCTGGGCTGGAGCTGCAATCAAGAAAATGGAGGTGGAACAAGCAGAGTCAAAGGCAAGTACAAGCAAATGTATGACAAAGTTCTTCTGTCTATAGCTTGTGCTAGTTCAGGAAGGCCAGCAATGACATAGAAGTGTGGTTTTGTACAGTGCTTTATAATTGCTATGGACATATGGTCCTAATGAGGAACACATCAACAACAAAGTATTATAACCTGCAGTCATTTCGTTCCTTGCCCAACTGCTAAAGCATCTGTGTTAGGTAAATGAATTTTTCTGCCTGACTGTGGATGCTAGAAAGCAATCAAAAGCCATTCTTAATTTTACCTGAAAACCTGCTTTCTTTGTTGGTAGGTAAACTGAGTAGATCAGTAAGCAAAAATCTGCATTATTTCACTGACATAAAAGTGGTTTCTGAATTGTTTCAATGAGCTGAGAAACTGGCCTATGCACCCACATGAGGAATCCAAAGGTCTAGGGACTGGGAGAACCTTTTCAACAGTGAGAGGATGTTGTGGGTAGTTAGAATTGCTGTTGAAATGGTGAAAACAGTGTCTTCAGTTATACAAGAAGTGAAAATTTTATCTAACAGCTCAGGCATCACCTAATTTTGGTGTTTCCAGAGTTATTTCATATTATTTCATATTTCATATTATTTCATATTATCTCAACTGTATGCTATTTCATATTAGCTCAAATGAAGTGCTCAATGTAGTATTCTGACTCTTAGAGATAGATCTGTGACAAGAAAAGGTAATATATTTGTCTAAATTAATAAAACTGGCAGGAAATTAGGAACTGAGGGTGACCTGTGGAAATGAATTGACTGCAGAAACCAACTGATATTAGCTGACTGTTAAACCAGGCTCAGCCAGCTGACATTTTACATTCAACTTACGCCTGTTAAAAAAATTTTGCCTTAAAACAGAAAGCTTGAGAAAGAAGGAATTGGAGGAAACAATGCAATGTGTAACAGCAGACATCTGCATTTCATTTCCACATTTTTCTTCAAGTAAAGAAGACTGTGTGTCACTCACCTGTGGCCAGTTCTCAGACCGAAGGCAAACATGAAAGTCTGATGGGAGGTAGATGTCTTCAGACTGAACAGAAATGTTACCTTGGAAGTAAAGGAGCTGTTTTCTAGCCTGCCAGTGGGTCAAACAAAGACAATTGAGATGAGAAATCTCTGAAATCACTTTAGCTGCATTGAGAAGTCTGGAAATCTTGAGTAACCCAGAAGATTTCTTAGCAGTTGCAGAGGCAGTGGGAGAACACACAGCAGTGTGAGTAGAGACCTTACAATGTTTCTAGCAGGTGCTCTTTTAAAGCCTTCAGCCTGTGACCATGTCGCAGTCTTCACAGCTTTTTTTCAGAACAAGGAACCTTTCAGAGCTCAGAGAAGAAGTTGTTCAGAAATTAGCACCTTTCCAATGGCAAGATGCAGGAATTTTATGGAGAGGAGTCTGTCGGGGAGGCAAGTGGAAAGGTATTAACTGCAGTAAAGCCCACGTTTTGTGTGCCAGATATCAGGAAGGCTGATGATCTTCCTGCAGCACATGGCCTGCATCACATCAAGAGAGAACCTAATGCCTAAAACGTGGGGCAGCAATCCAGAGGACATAAACTCTAATTTTGATTTGATTCCACATATAGTCAAGGTCATTACTACATCTCTTCATCCTGCTAGTCAGTGGTGGTATTCCTGCACGTCCTGAGAGTACATAGACAGTAAGTTCCACAGCAGTGTGACAGCTCATTCATCCAGACTGCTGAGCCCATGACTTTTACCACTGCGCTAGTGCTGTGGTACTCACCTATTGTTCCTCCTTATGAACTCCTTTGAGAGTTAAGGAAACTGGTTTTTTACCTGAAAGAAGGTTGTACCAAGGTGGGTGTTGATCTGTTTTCCTGGATAGCAAATGATAGGATGAGAGGAAAAACGAGGTTGCGCAAGGGGAGGTTTAGATTGGATATTGGGAAATATTTCATCACTGAGAGGGTTTGTCAAGCATTGAACAGGCTGTCCAGGGGAGTGCTTGAGTCACCATCCTTGGAGGGATTTAAAAGCTGTGGATAGAGCACAAGTTCCTCATGGACATGGCAGTGTTGGGTTAACAGTTTGACCGGATGATCCTAGAGGTCTTTTCCAACTTAAATGATTCTGTGAATCTCTGATTCTATAATGACTCATTTACTACCATCTCAGACTGCTGGCATTTTTTCAAGTGCATGGTAAGTGTGTCTGCCTCCAAAAGGCTCCTATTTTATGGACAATAGATGAATGGAATGGAACTGAATCTCAGGGCACAACCTAAGCTTTTCTCATGCAGACACAGAGCAGAGCTTTAAATGTGGGTATCTGAATTCAATTTAGTGTTTGAGCTGATGGCATTTTCAGCCTGACTGTATTTTTTCTTGTTTCTGATTCATTGAATTCTAGGAAAAATCTGGGAAAAAGAGGGTACTGAAAGCAGTTGAATGAACCTGATAATTAAGGTAAATTTATAAAAATCTCTTGAGCAGATGTGACAAGTTCCGAGCCTTTCGAAATGTATCATTTCCAATGACAAAGCTAAATGGACAAAACAAGAATTCTGGGATAAGACTGGAAGGCACAGCTGTGACATCTGTATGTGTGCACAGCTAAACACTTTGTACCAACACTTTCAGAATGGAACTCATTACCTAACCCCTCTTCATGGCTGGACTCAATGATCTTAAAGGTCTCTTCCAATCTAAAATATTCTATGATTTATTTCTGGTCACTCACATGCCACTCCACTCATTTATCTCCTGATGCAAGTAAGTAAGCAATCCTAGCTTATCCCACTCACTAGGAAAACAGAATAGGTTTTTACTCCCAGTTATCTGGAATTCACCATGAGAAATAAAATGAGATGAAGTACTGAATATAGAAAAGCAAGGTCATGGATTACTTTATGAATTCAAAACCCCATCCACAGATTGCACTGGATGTAAACTTACAATCTATCATCATTTCCCCACCTACCCCCCTGTTATTTCCTGTTTGAACAGATATTTTTCCAAGTAATTTTCATCTTCTTTCAAAATAATCTGGGTCTGTGTTGTGACTGCCTGTCTTAGTTCTGACTCCTTTTTGCACAGTTAAGGTCTTGTGCAAGTCTTCACTTCAGCATGTCATTAACTTTACAATATTATTCATGTACAGTGTCTGTGGTGATGGGTAGGCTTCTCAGGTACTGTCTGGTAACGTGCTTGAAGGTAGGTAGTTGACCCTGACTCACGTTAGCAATTGCCTTGAAGGCTCTAAACTGGTCCTTAAACAATATTTGCTGGGTTCATGGGGATTGCCTGCCTTGGCATTGAGAGAAAAACTTTTCACTCTGCGCCGTTTTCATTGTTCTTGCTTTACCCTGTTAAAAGGAACTGCTTTGCTACCCCAGACCCTGCACACAGTCTGGCACCATCATCCACAGCACCTCCTCAGTGTTGTCTTCAAAACACCTGATAGCTGGCTGTCATGGTTCCAAGCCCAGCTGGAGATGAAACACAATGCAACCACTTACTCAACCCCATGACATTTCCCACCTCCCCAGTGGAATGGGGAGGAGAATCAAAATACAATTTGTATCTTTAGATTAGAACAGTTTAATAATTGAAAATAAATAAGAGACAGTAATAATGGGAAATGATAATAACAATGATAACAAAATGGAAAAACAAGTGTTGCAGAAGGCAATTGCTCACCACCTGCTGTGCTCCCTCCCAGTTCTTTCTGCATATTCCCTCAGTGGCAGAGCATCAGACAAGGAAAAAAAAAAGTTCTTGACTTAGAATAAACAAGACTGAGCAGAAGCCCAAAACATCAGTGTGTTATCAACACCATTCTCATTCCAAATCAAAACGCAGCACTGTAACAACTACTGAGAAGAAACTGACTTTACCCTTGCTGTAACCAGGACACTGGCCTATGCAGCGTGGCTTGATCTTGGAGTCAATATTAATGGGACACCCATGCATGTCAGCAGAAGGCTTTCCAGAACAGGAGAGGATGTGGTAGGGTGTTCATAGCTTGTCTGACACTGGCTGCCAGCAGTTGCTACACCTCTGTGTTTACTTCATAATGATGCGACCACAGGATGCCGTCCCACCAGAAGAACACGGCCCACCATAGCATTTCTGCTGACACTGGGCAGAGCATCCTTTCCCACAAATTGAAAGGGTTCATGTCCACAGACTTGGCTCTGAGAGACCCCTGGAAATTATGGTTATAACTCTTCATAAACTCTCATAATGCATCAGTGTATCACAAAAGTATTGCATGTGGTAAAATAAATCACACGTCTTTGTTCCAACTGTCATGTTGAAATGTTCTAGAAATACTACACTTATTACTAGTAGGAAAATGGTGTACATTGTTTAAAGCTTCATTTAAAAATTCTTTTCTCTTGTCAGTCTGAATTTCTGAGGTGCATGGCCACCAGCTAAAATAGTTTTAAAAGCTGAGGTTTTAAACCCTGAGTGGTTCAGAGCTTGTTTTTTTCTTTTGAACTGACGTTCAGTCATGTTTGTCCAATATGTATGGCACTATAAAGATGCACTTAACACCACTGTTATAGGTGAAAAAACATTGCATATTATCAAGCCTGCCTGCCACTGCACATTCACCTCTGCCATAATCACCTGGTCCTCTAAAGGAGTTTCTTGCCACCTTGAATAACCTTTAAATTCCTGGTTTGAAAGCCAGATTGCCAGGTTGCCACTTGCCCTCTGTTCACAGTAACAATTTATATCTCCCTAGTTTTCTGCCTTCCCAGGAACACAATGAATGTATTTCAATGGAAGCAGTGATGCAGGCATGTCTGCAACCTAATGCTACTATGATCATGTTAGAAATGCAATGTTTGACAATCATTTGAGCTCATGTACAGAAAAACTTTATTAACAGCATGTGAGGGGAGTTGTTTGTTAACCTCCTTCAATCTTTTCCCCCAGAATGTCTTTGTCCCATCTATGTCCACTCCTCTTTCTGCAACTGTGTCAGGCCCTGGACATGAATGTCAGCAGATCATGACACACTTCTTACTTCTGCCTCCTTAGTCAGTCATCTGGAGCTTTTTGAAACTTTCTATAAGCTTAGAAACTCTCTATAAGGTCACTGACTTAAGGATAAGGAAACAAATTTTGCACAAGCCTGCACAGCATAGTAGTCTTACAGGTAGCTTTAAGAATGACCTGCAACTTGGGAAAGGGGAGCTCATCAAGACCACCTCCTCCCTCTGTGTGAAACTTACTGAAAATTGCACTTTCCAGTTCTTAGGCCCATTGGCCAGTTCTCCCAGTTTGTGTGGTCTGTATCAGAAAGACTTCAAGGGCTTTTTGTTGTGGTGTGTCCTCCCTTGCCCCCATCCTCTTCCTCTGACACTGGCTTTTTTCTGTTTTCCATTTTCATGCACAGTGTGGTCTGTGTGAAACCCACCCAAAGTCTTCCCAAGCCATATTGTACAATCACCCAGCTCGACTGTGGCTGGGTGCTGGCCTCTTGCTTTAGCTCAGAGGATTGATTTCTTCTATGGCTTCCTGGGGTTGCACAGGGAACACCCTGAGCTGTCTTAGAGGATGGGTTCACAGCCCAAGTCATGCTGTATCTTATTTGTGTCTCCCTCTCCCATAATGCCCACTCTCCTCCTGCACTCCCCCTGAACTTTGAAGGCTTGTCCAGCTGCTTTGTAAAGCAGGGTGGGGACTGAACATCTGTTTTACTTTTAATTGCTTTCTATTCACAGTCAGACTTTTAGTTATTAATGTCCCTAGCTCTGATTAAAGAGTATTTTCTACTGGTTATAAATCTTCTACATTCTTATGAATATATGCATGTATATTTAATTTAAGTCTTTGTGTATCTATATACAGAAATATTTGTGCTATATACAGGTATGGTGGAGTTAAGACACAGGCAAACACAGTCCAGTATGCAAACATCTGGGGCACTACAGTTAAACAAATGGAGGCTATGTGCCATGAAATTGTGGCTGAAAGACGTGGATCCTTGCATATTTAATGTATGGGCTTTATTGCTATGAAATTCTTATAGAGTAAATAGGAAAGGTGGGACATCTGGTGCTGCCAACCAGTCAGAGGGCAGTCTGCAAGCACTTGGGGTATCATGTGTTTCCAAATTGTGACACTCACGGCAAAAAGAGGTGGAGCACACAAACTTCATGACTGGAGAGAGGAGGGATCTTCAGAGCATGTTACTGTGTGCATGGTAAGAATTGTAATTGTAGTACTTTTGTGTGTCCTACTTTGTTATTCAAACTGTTAACCTCTTGATTCTAATTGCTTTTCAAGCTGCCTCTTGGGAAAGTGACACGTTTCCATAATTTTTATCAGCAGAATTCCAAAGGAGTGTGAGAGAGAAGTCGGCATTTTTTTCTGGGGTAGAGTTCATCTGACCTACTTTGCTACTTTAGGCTGATCATAAAGTGAGTCTAATTCACACAGAGACACCTACTTGCTAGATATTTAAAGTTATGTAAGGTGAAACTTATATAACTTAGCCCTGGGAAACTACCCAGGAATGAGACCTCATTAACACCTCCACTACAGGAAAAACTATGAATGACTTGTAGCACTCTGCCAGACGATCAAGGATACCTCCAGGATACAAAAAAAAAAAAAAAAAAAAAAAAAAAAAAAAAAAAAAAAAAAAAAAAAAAAAAATAGAATAGTAAGCTGGTATGATTTCAAGAACAGTTTTAAGCTGCAGAAGTTTGTGTCTCAGGACAAGTATGTAGGATATTTCTGGCAATGAAAATATGTATAATAAATCCTAAGACACCTTGGTGCTTGTGTATATTTATTGCACATGAAAAAAAGCAGCTACATTTAGTCTGGGGTCTTCAGGTTGCCTCCTGTACCTCCTTTCACTCAAAGCCATTTATGGAACACTCAGGCCAAACTAACTGTGGTTAGACTACAAGGTAGGCTCCACTGAAGTCTCTTGGGATCACTTAATTGCTTGAGTTTGGCATGAATAAGGCACAACAATGACTTTTCTTGTTTCATCTCTTACCTTCATTACCTTTCACCTAGAGCTTAAGGCAGAAAGTCAAGCATGCAACTAAGGGAGTTTCACAGGATTCCTAAGAGTGAAATGGGGAAGACAGTTATAAATTTTTTTAACATTCTTCTCACATGCTGTGGGCTCTAAGGAAGTTAATAGCATGCTCTTTATCTTTTAACTAATGCTTGTTATTTTTTAAAATCTTGCAGCTGATGAATGCCTGCCAGGAGACAAATTTTTCTGCACAGTGGCCAGGAATATTATTCTTTTGTTGAATCATAAGCCTTTAATGTCTGCCAACAGACTGTGAACCAGCTATCAGCAAGGCATAGAGCAGAGTCTCTCCTTTTGGATCTAGATTGTGGTTGAAGGAGGAAATACAAGCTCTACAAAGGACAGGATGTTTCCGCATTACGATAGTGGTAGTAGGTGGGGTGTATGGGTTTTTTTCTTTTTGCATTTTTGGGGTTTTTAGGGAGAGGGGACTGGGGTTTTGAGGTGTTTTGTGGCTGGGGTTTTGTTTGTTTGTTTCTTTGTTTCTTTGTTTGTTTTGGTTGGTTGGCTTGGTTTTGTTTTTTTCTGCATCTTATTGCAGAAACGTTTATGAAATGAAGGTATGTAGGGAAGTGCACTTTCAATCTCATGGTCGTATTAAATGTTTTTGACAGAATGTGGTCTCTTGCTGCTTCCTGCATAAACAGACCAAAGATCATTAGATAGAAATGAGTTATATGAAGCAGTAACAAAATTGTAATGCACAGTGGCATCTCTGGAAATAAGTAGCTATAAATTAATTTAAGTTCTGTCTTATACTGAGGGTATGAATTAGAGTTCAAGATGAGTATGGAAGTAAGATTTTTCAGTTAAGCCCACAAGATCATAAATCATGGAGGCTCAAGCTATCCGTCATATAAAGTGATCCTGACACAGAGATAAGAAATGAAGACTAAGCAGAGAAGAATGAGAGAAGACCCTTAGGTCTTAGAAAAAGGAGATCTCACAGAGCAGTTATATGGCTTTGTTGGGCAGGAAGACTGTCCCTTTACTGTACGCATAGACTGGTTTGATGATTCCCTGATGAATCTCGTGGTGTACCACTGTGTGGTTTTTTAATGATGGTCTGCTTCTGGTGGAATAGATCATGATCCTTCACTAAAGGAAGCACAGAGGGCTGCCTAACATCCTAGTGTAGCAAACTTCAGTGATGTATTCCTCTATGCATGATGTTTTGCTCTGGATATTAATGCACTGGAGCTTTCTGTCCACGTAAAAAAGAAAAAGCTCTCTCACTCCAGTTACAGTCAGACTCCTAACATGTGAGGTCTGTTCACGTCACCTCAGCTTGTGATAATTTTTGGAGAAGCATCACTTACACAGAAACAGTCACTTTCAGAACTCAAAAGCTGTGCTGTGTGCCAGGGTCACTGTTGATCTGTGTGAATCCCTTCCTTGGAACAGTTCAATCTTGAAATATGCACACAGGACTTTCGAAGCCCACCACCTTGATTTTTACAATACTTCAAACAGATAAGGGATGAACATTTTTCAGTCTTTTCCCTGACAATTATAAGATGTATCCTTGCCCCTTTTGTGTGTTCCTTGGCCTCTTCTTTTGTTTTTTGTCTTGATTTGCTTCACTTTCAAAAAAAGAAAAACAGCTTTCAAGATCAATAATAGTAACCCGTGGAGAACATACTGTGTCCAGAACCTGCTCATCTCCACAGTTTGCTACTCAGCCTTCCCTGTTCTTTCCTGCCATCGGAGACCTGTGAACCCTGAAAACCCTAGTACCTTTGGTTGTGGTTTTTTTGCTGCTGGAACAACCTGTGGACAGTAGCTGTTTTTTATCTTTCTCTCCTATATGCAGATTTGTCAAAAACCTGTGACTCATGTCTTCCTTGACTACATCCAAGCCTTTAATGGTGGTTTTCTCCCACTGGGAGTGTTCAGATTTCTCTGCTATGTGGCTTTGTAGTAAGTGCAGAGGTAGAAGTACATCAGGGCAGATGTACCGCAAAGTCGCATCCCTAGCACCATCTCCTTATATATCTCCTTATTATACTTCCCATTACTGTTCCCTGCACATACTTGGGTGCAGGTGTGGTCTGGTCACCATACAGACAGGGGTGTAGCACTGAGGAGTCAGAGCAAGCTGTCTTCTTACCTCTCAGTATCCTCACCAGATGGGAATTGCAATCCTGTGCTCACATCAGAGAATAAAAAGCACTTTTTGCTTAACCTGAAATGAAATTCTCAGCACCATGAGGTGGGGAGTGTTGCAGAAGCTTCTCTCCAGCTGGGCTGAGTGAGACCAGTGAATCCTAAACACTTCGATGTTTTTGAATACCCCATTTTCAGCACTGGAAGTGTTATACTTCCATGATATTGTTGCAGTCTCTTAACTGAGTAATATCCCTGTAAAGCTGGAGAAGACCTCACAGTCTTAGTAAGGCTGTCTCTTCTTCCTTTCTCCTCTTATTTAAAATCTCTGTAAGACCCTCTATGCTCTGCCATTTTGTGGGGTTTTTTTCCCAGTGAAATAATTCCATTCCAAGATGGCTAATCATCTTAATTAGAAGTCTGGGTTGGTAAGCAGAGCTTGTTCTAGATTTTTACCAGCTGTGCCTCAGAAACAAAAGCACAGGATTCGGAAAGCAAATGACAATGCTTCCATGTAACTGTAATCACAATAGGCCCTGTGCAAATGAACCCTGCAATCTAGTGAATCTTCTTTGACCAAAGAAAGCAAAGCCAGAGCATGAAGATGAGCTGTGGAGGGTTAATCAGTGAGACTGGGACAGAGAGTGAATTAAAAAATGTGCAACCTCTGTCTCCTTTAGTGATGAACTGAGATGAGGTAAAATGTGCAAGCAAAAGAGGGCCTACACCTGAAGTGTCTGAGACAGGAACCTACTAGTGCCTGTATTGGGCCCTCAGGGCCTGATATCCACACACAATTCCACACCGTCCCATGGTTGTCATAAAGTACATTTTACCTGGATCTTATCTGTGGAACTAGTGCCTGATGAAGCATGGCATAATGTTTGCTATCCTTTTGTTCCCCCATATGCCCATCATTCTGCAAAGGGCTTTCCTTCCTCACTCCAGAAGCGACCAACAGAGGGTACCCATGGATCTTTGCCAGCCTCCCAGATCTTTCCACAGGCTATAGCTCTGCTCACTTTTCAGCTATTTGGTGAAATCTCAACTCTCAGTTTCTGTAGCTGCAATGATCAAATGCCTCTGCAAGGCATTTGCCCTGGCAAATTCCCCATCCTGCTGCGTTCATCAGTGGGGTATCATCCAGACCACGTTCCATTCACAGTAATCTTCTATTAGATGACGGCTTCTTTTGTTCCAGACTCTCCCTGCTCAGGCAAGACTAGATATGATGACAGAAGTTTTTTCTATAGCAGTGGATCTACAGAGTTCAATGCTTCCTGCAGCTTTCTCTGGATGGTGGCCCTCCAGCACAGTTCACAGCCCAACAAAACAGCTGTTGTAGGTTTTACTTGGTCTGTGTCTTCCTGGATTCAGAAGCTTACAGATTAGATACATGTTCTTAGGTTCTGATTTATCCAGTTGTGCAAAACAAAATGAATGTTTTCATTAATTTTTGTGGGTCATATCTCAAGCATGAGACTCTTCCACTTAGATCTGTGGGAATACCATGTCATTGTGAGAGATGCAGGTTAATCAGGGTGTGCTGTCTGCATTGTTCTCTTCCTGTTTGGCAGGGTTCTGACAGAGTCTAAAGCTCAGTCTGAAAGGAGAAATGGTCCGAATGTCATGGAAAAGACAATATGAAGTAGTCAGCATGGAAAAGGCAGTGATAACCGGCTCTGGGAGACAGAGCAATTCTACCCAAAAATTCTTCACAGGTGGCGTATGTACAGACAGAAGCAACATGTGTGGTTCCCCTGAGCAAATTCAGTCATAAATGAAAAACTTGAGCTCTTGATTTGGGTCCATACCACAATGGGAAGAAAGAACTAGTGAGACTCAGAAGTCTGCTTGCACAGAGAGCATCCTGTCTCTGGGATGCCTTCAGTTTAGGGGAAGTACTTTGACAAAGAAATGTAGGATACAATTTCCTCCACCTAAATGAACAGAGGATACTTCAATGACAAAAGATTCACACAACTGTATTTCTCAGGAAAGATACACAACTATTTTAATGCTTTGTATTTGCCAGTTGCTTATTTCCTGAGATGACTTCAATTTCCTTTAGAAATGTACAGGTGAATTTTTTGTGGGAGTCAAACCCTAGAAGGTCCATGACCCAACAGATCTGTGAGGCCTAGAGTGAGAAAAGTGACCCCTAAACTTAACAACAATGTGGGTAATTCTAGGCTCTGGTTAACCCTTGTAAATGACAGAAACAGGGTTGTGCTATTCAACATAATAGACACAGTACGTAGCAAAAAGATTCACTATGCCTGTGGTAATAAAACTCAGTCAGTGAGAGGAGATGCTCATCACCCTGTGCTGACCAAGTGCACCTCTACTGTTTTCATTTCCCATCCTACTTCCTCATTAATTTCAGGTGCTTCATATTTTTCTACTTTGCTGTATCATTAGGCCTGTTCTATGTGATTTTTCTGCTGCTAAAGGAATGATACTAATGAGAGAAACTGCCATTTAATTTTAGTCTCTCATTATTTCATAAGTCATATATTCATGGAGATGTTTTTCTTCAGTAGATTGAGGTGGATTGATTTCTCTAGAGCATTGTTGGCTTTTGAACCCAGTAATTTGCAGGAATTTTATGCCATGATGCTGCAGAAAAGGTGAAATTTAAGAGCTTTTATTATTGTGTACAATCTTCGCTTAGGAAGGATAGCTACTATTCATGAGCTGGGTCTATTCAGAACCAATTGTTAAGGTCTGGAGACAGAAAGCTGTCTGTATAGATTGTAAACAGAATTTCACAGCCTTAAACTTTCTTTTTATTGCTTTTTAGAGATACCTATATAAGACTACTTTTTATTCATCTCTTAACAGCCCCACATCTGATCTGACTGGGTACCTTTCCTTTGATTCAATTGCATTTCCTCTTTCTTTTATGTGACTGGGAAAACACATACATTTCTCTGTGCTGACTCACACTCATTTCTTTAGCTGTCTTCCAAGGATGCAGTCAAAGGTAAGGCCAAAATTACTTTTGTTGTTCTATTGAAAGCCTTAAGAGCTTGGCTGTATTGAAAGATGTAGTCTTCAATTTGTAAAATCCTCTTTCTCCTTTAATTTTTACCCTGTTCCTTGCCCTGAAAAACTTTCTAAAGAACTGAGTTTGACTGTTTTGTGTGATGAGGTGCCACCTTCTCCTGAAGTCTGATAGCTGGGAACAGTACCTAATGGGATTGTCTGTCAGTTAAGACACCTTCCTGCTCAGCAAAGAAATAAAGAACAACCATTTATTTGGAACTTCGTATAAATGGATATGAAATTTTTTATGGTGAATTACTGTCAGTTATACTCTCTTTTAATTACTGTCATATCCTTTTGGTGAGTTGTTTTATCACTACAGGTTTTTTCTGCAGGTTGGAAACTTTTGATGATTTAATTAATTCTCCTGTTTTGTGTTTCTGTCCTACATGATTTTACCTTGGACTAAATTCCTCTAAGAAAGTTCACTTGCATCAGAAGCAGAGGAATATTTATTATTAAAGCATTATGAAGCATGCTGGCTACATTTCAATTTTAGTTGCAAACACACAAAAACTCTGTGGTATAATTTTTAATACATTGCCATGCCCTTTTTTGGTTATAGTTTTAGAAAAATGTTTCTAAGTGTACTGAATGTTAGAGGTCTTTGTAAATTGGCATTATGCATAGCTTTTTTTTTTTTTAAAAATACTTAAGTAATTTAGTTCTGCTTAGCTTTGCATGAGACTGTAAATGAAACTAACTCATTACACAGTTTTCTAGTTCATGCCAACAATCCCTAAAAAGCTGAGTGGCATTTCTGGGTGTTGAAGAAAAAGAAATCTTGAAAAACAATAGAGGAGTGTCACTTAATGCACTAAGATTCTTCTCTCCAAAATAAGTTCTTCGTCAGCTAAAGCATTTCAATTAGAAATGTGGCTATTCTGACCCATAATAAGGAATTTCCCCTACTCTCACCTGTCTTACCAATTATGTCTCAATAGTCACAGTACAGAAGTGTCAGTAATTGCAGTCTTAGAAAAAATCTCCTGAAAGAGCTGTGGATGACTCACTGGCTTAAATATACTCTCTGACTCAACCGATAGCACTGTGGTGATGTGCACAGACTAAGAAGTAGAGCCTTTTCCCAGGAGCCTGGGAGTCTGGGGGAAGGTAAAACTGTTCTACCTGTGGTAGACTCATGGGAGAAAAGCTGGAAGAGAAAAGAAGAAAGAACAAAGAACAGGATACAACTGAGTCTCTCTGAAGTTGCCCATCTGAACTTCAGATCTGTTCTTCACGTGCTGAAGTAGACATCTGAGATTCCAGACAGACTTCTGAAATCCCAACAGGATTAAGGTATTTTTCTGGAATACCCTCAGTTTTGGATGATTTGCACAAAGCAGTGTGCTTCAACTCTCAGCCTGGCTCTGAGGTGCTCTCCCAGTGCGTATCCTGGTTTCTTTTGGTTTGTGTTCAGTGGTGGCCAATTGTTCAGGTACTGCTGTGCTTGCATCTGGGTGACTGGAGCCCTGAGTGAGCAAAGCACCTCCAAATACACCCTTCCTAAGGAGAGCAGGACGAGCCTGTACACTGCCCATAGTGTTTGGTACTCTTTCATGTTGCTCAATCAGTTCTTCTCGAGAAACAACTCATACCTAGGGAAGGAATGGATTTTTCTTGTTGCATGTACTGTTCATGCTTCATAGATAGGCTGAAAGAATGATCCAGCTCTGCTCATGGCTGCCGTAAGCTTGCACTTTCTCTTTTAAAACAGACATTCCTGCAAAGCTTTAAATTTCCTCATCCATTTAGAGCAGACAATGCTTCTCATTTGATTTTTCTTCTTTTGAGCATTCCAGCTGTGAGAGAATTTAATAAGCCATATACTTGAATTTGTCCTAGAAAAGATGGGTTTGGAGCTGCCCTTTCATTTTCAGACTCTGACAGTTCTCATCTGGAAAATCTTTTTATATTTCTTGATAACTTCTTTTGTACTCATACAGTAGTCACTGCCAATTATACTCTTCTCAGCTATTACTCTGGGAAGTGTTTATCCATGGCTTTGAAACTCAGCTGGATGTATGGCTGAGCTGAAATATACAAAATTGTGTCCTTCTCCATGAGATCACAAGACTAGCTTATGGCTTGCAACTTTTACAGATGTCGACCTAGTTTTATTTGCCTTATGCCTTTAGAGCTCTTGGATATTGTTGAGTCATGTTATCTGGCTCTGTGCTATGATCCCAAAGGATGGATAATATTGTAATTTGTGTAAAATTGGATTTTTTAAAATGTATTAATAGCAGCTCAGCAGCTTGAAGAGAAAAGATCAATTCTCACAGAACTGTTAGCAGTTGCAGACATCACTTCCAGGGTTCTTGGAGACGTCACTGAGTCTGATAATTTGTCTAACAAATGTGGTCCTAAAAGCTCAAAAATAAAAGCTCAGGTTAAAAAAAAAAGTATTTTAGAAGCTGTCAACTCTCTTGTTTAAAGTGAGAGACAGCAGATGGGCATTTCTTAAAGTCTGTATGTCTGTTCCAGGACTGGGTTTCCTTAACTAAACTGAGAAAATACCTGATCCTATATACAGCATTTCTCTAACAGTAAGAAACCAGCCTAAAAGCAGACCCACATATCTGCTACAGATCTGAAAGGGAGAATACTGAAAGGGACAAGACAGGGACCTGTCTCTCTCCTGCCTGTGGATCACTTCTTGCTACTTAGCAACATTTCCCTTGGCCCAGGCTCACATAACTGTTTGCAGAATACCTTGAGCTCCTGGATGCCTCGTCACTCACTCCTGTCTACCCAAGCCTTACAATTCACTGGTCTCTGTAAGGTGCTCTTCATGCCCAAGAAGAAGAACGGCCATTTGTAACTGCTTTGCATGGGATCTGTTTAGTGCAAAGTACAGTACAGAAAAGGGGAATGAACAGAGATCTGTGAGGGCTTTGGTGATGAGTAAACAGACTTCTACTACTAGGGAAAATAGTAAATACACTGCACCACGGAAAAGAGAAAACTGAGAAGGTATTTGAGATGGTTCTGTAGATTCTTATGCAGTTTGGGAAAGGTGAATGGAGTTTGACTATTCACTCCCCTTGAAAACAAAAAGTTACAGAGCAACACGTGATATTAGAAGGAAGGAGTTTCAAAACAGAAGGATTTTTTTTGTTCTGTATGTAGTTTACCATTAATCAGTATAATTCCTTGCCGCAGGATACTGTGACTGTTAAAAGTTCACACAGGTTCAGAAGGCAACTTGACAAATTCATAGAAAAGAAATTAATTGGGGGCTCTTGCGTATAAAAACATCTCCTTTGGCTGGGGAAGTCCTTGAACTGCAAATTGCTCGTGATTAGAAGAGTATTGCTGCATGCTTACCCTGTTCTGCTCTCTCCTGTACATTTGCTCTTGTCTAGTGTTACAGACAAGCTGGGCTAAATGGTCCTTTGAGTTAGACCAAAAATAGCCATTTTTATGTTAAAAGAAGAGATTGTGTGGACAGTGTTGCATAACCCAGTTCTTAAGATTTCCACAATGTTGTAGCTCTCCTCAAATTTGAGAAGCTGGATGTTATTTATGATAGAGAAGGTGCAGTATTTTGCTCTCTCTTACCACGTTGCTGACTGCAACTATGTGATCATTGTTTGCTTAACAAATACAAAATAATTGTTTCTTCTCTTCTTCAAGATATACTCAGGTAGAGAGACGACCACCTTATCCTGCTACCTGAACACCTTCCAGCTGTGCACTAACTCACATAACTGATGACCAGGGGGCAGGTGGGGGAAGGGCTGCATCTGTTCTGCTCAGCCCAAATCTCAAGTGTTACTCTCTTTTTGCCTTTCTTTTGGAGAAGTTCACTAATAGAGATATTTAAAGCCTTTTTCCCATGCTTGTAAGACTCCCTTAAAGGATAGGTTGATTTTGCTTGTTTTTTCTTTTTTAATTAATGTGCCTCTAAGTCTCTGCTTTATGAAACTCAGCTTTTCTCCTATCATGTCTTTTGATGTTTCTGTTTTATATTTCCAATTGTTCCACTGCTGTCTCCAGGGATCAAGACTTACATTTACTTTTTAATTTCTTGCAAATTCAGGATTTTTCTTTTTGCATTTTAAATACAAAAAGAAATGTGACTGTTCTGACCCGTAATTTAGGACTTTCCCCTACTCTCACCTGTCTTTCCAATTATGTCTCAATATTTACAATATAGCATCCTTGCTTATGTCAGCAATTGCAAACTTAGAAAAACATTTTTCAACCACCATCTTATTCTCCAGTGTAAAAGGGTTCTTTGCTCTGAAAACTCCATTTATGAGCCCTCTTAATGATAGTGACTAGGATTTGCGGTGCACTTTTGGGTGTGTAACACACCAGTGAGGCACCTGGCATAAGTCTTTCTGATTTATTCTGCCCAGCCTTCTTGTCAAAGGAGATTTGAGGTTGCTTTATCACTTCATGAACAAGAGGTTTGTCTTATGCCCTTTATCTATTTCCTTGGCTACTCCAGCTGAGAGCCTTGTGCTGCTTGATGCATGTAACAGGCCGCAGTACAATGTCCTGGAGCTCTTATAGTCTGAGACAGGCTTGTTTTAGGTGGGGGAGCGGAAGTAACTGTTGTCTGGTTGGCTGTGTATTAAAAAGGACAACCAGCCCTAACCCCCATGAGGGCAGTCTAGTTGGCAGTTTGGATATCAAGTTCTCCTGGAGTGCAAGAAGTCAGAACTGAATAGTTGTGCACTCCTCAAGCCATTCAAGTATGGTTGTACTGGGGAATGACATAGGCAGAGGGAGGTTGTATAACCAGAGCCAAGAAGTGAGTCTTGTTGACCCATGCTGGGCCTTCAGCCCTACATGCCCAACAGTGCCTCATTGCTGGGTTAGTTTGGCCTTGTGATGAGAGGAGCTTGAGTCTGTCTATAGCCCTTACAGCCAGACTTAAAATGTGGTGAACCAATCTGTGTGGATCATAACAGTGATCTAGAACTCCACAGGGCCCTATGGCCAGATCCCATTGCAACTGGACAGCACTGGTCTGTAGTAGTGGTGATGGACATTCAGACCAGATGTGTAGCTCTCAGGGCATCCCCTCACAGAAGAAAAGCCTGTTGTCTGGCAGGGTTGGGCATACCTGGGCTTCCAGTAAGCACTGCTCAGAGACTGTGTTGTGAAAGCCTTTCTGTGAAGGTGAGTTGGTGTGCCCTACAGACAGTGTCATAAGATTAGAGACCAAAACATACAATTTCCAAACCCTCTTATGGCTGCCCATCTGTGTTAGAAACTCACCAATACCCACTAAGCCTTTGTGTTGCTCCAAGAGCACTGGGAATGTCTGCTGACTGATCCCAACTCCTTCAAGAATGCACATTCGTCCCACTCCAGTCACTGCTTTTTGCACAGAGCACTTGAGGTGTATGCATAACAGGAGCCAAACTTCTCATGTTACCACTGGAGCACTTGTGACACTTAAGGTTCATTAAGCAGAAGACATAGATTTCAGTTTTTAATCAAGAGGTCTTAACTCAAAAATATGTAAATGCCTCCAATCTCTTCTGCCTTTTCTTGTAGTTGGAAGGACTTAAAAGTGAGCTTACTACACAGTGAGGAAGGGAGAGGTTAGTACTCCATAAAGATGAAGGCTGCTTTGGATATGTTAGTGCATCCTCCAGGGTGCTCATAACTTACAGCTGAAACAGGGAGTTCTCCATGGACTCTGGCTGCTCAGAAGAAGAAGGCAATTTTCTGTATCTCATTAGCATGCTTAGGGAAAGATTTACATATAAAAGTCTGCCTTGTTGGACAGGAACAACACAAGGTAGCGCTATTTTTAATGATAGAAACATCCAGGCACAATTCCCCAGTGTATTTGCCCACAAATCTGCTTCATATCTACAATCTGTTAGATCATCCAGGAGACAGAATGAGTCATGTCAAAGCCACCCTCGTTAAGTTGCTGACTCCAAGCAGAGTAGGTGAAGAATGCTAAGAACAAACCCAGGGAAACAGGCCATTTTCTACAGCTAAGACCTCCTGACAAAAGTGAGTGATTAAGGGTTAACATGAAAACTGAAACTTTCTTTAAATTAAGAAAGATGATGAATCTATGTTTCACTTGTTTAGCTTGGTGTATGAGACCTCTGATAGGGTACATTTACTGTTCTAACTGTATAGGTCCTGAAATCCAGTGTGAAGTCTGTATTAAAACTGCTTTCAGCTTCTTGTACCACAGAGAACTGATTAATTTTCAGGCCCACCTTATTTTAACCCTGTTGCCTGAATGTCCATGGGAGTAAGATTAGTTCCCAACTTTCGTTAATGCTGTATGAAGACCTACCCTGACTGCTCAAATTCCTCCTCCACAGCCCAAATTTGCAGTCCCTGGCCAGTGGATTAGGGCAGATTTATAGCTGATGGGAGTACTGTTAGAGACACTGGGAGTTAGAGGAATATTAATTTACCTCTCAGGACAAGTATAGAGGGTTTATTCCTTCTTGTGCTCTCTAGAAATATCTGAGAGGAGCAGATTCAGTCTCAGCCAGTTCTGCCAGAAGTAACATCACTGTAGAAACATAAACACCTTGAGAACACTTAATGCAAAATTTTCAGATGTTTTTTCCCCAAAAATTGCATAACATTCTTCTGTCTGGGCAAAATCAGATTCAAAAATTACTTCCTGAAGTCTAAATGCCTTTATTTTTCTTCCCTCTCTTTTGTGTTCACTTGGGATTTTGTTTAGTTAGTTCGTTGGTTTTGTTGCTACTTAAACAATGAGGGATTTCTAAAATTATGCTTTTTCCTTACAGCACATTTTTCTGCGTCAGTTTCTGAAAATTTCTTTTCAGAATAGATGGTACATGTGTTATACAGTAAGTCAATTTTGAACCCAGTTCTTGCAGAAATAGATGGCTCCTTCCTTTATGTGCTTTTTATCACATAAGAGATCATTTAAGCTCGATAAGCACTAAGAAAAGTTTAATTAAGCATGTGATGAGCTGATAATGTAGACCTGTGAGGGATTATCTGTCTGAGATTATCCCTCCAAATCCCCAAATTTAGTAGGCTGGAGGGTTGTTTGTGAAAATCTGGGGGAAGAAAAGGATGAGTATACATGAGCATAATTTTTGACATGTTAAATCCTTTACTTATAAATTTTTTATTATGCCAGCCGAAATAAAGTGCAAAGATTGAGCCAGCCATAGTTTTTCCTAGTAATTCATTGAGAAGAAGCTGTTTGCAGTCTGCACCTTCACATTGCCGGTAGGAGGGAGACTGAAGGTGCTGATGCCTCAGTATACTGCTGTTTGCTGAGGTTTATCTTGCCCACACAGATGATCTTTCTTTCCCATCCTGTTGTCAAGGTAAAGAATTGCTACTAATCATACATTTGGTAAGCTATTACAGCAGTTCCTAGCTTCCTATCTTTGAGCACAGGTGGCATTTTCCATGAAAAAGGGTATAAATATCAGCTGACCACAGATGAGGATGTCCAAGAAGTTTGAACTGTGTGCTTGATGTGCAGTCTGTACATTCACAAAACCTCAAAATAATTGCTAGCTCTTATTATATTTCCCATTTCCTTTGCATCCTTCTTTAATTAATTTTTCCATTTGGGGGAGGAAAATATTTTAGTTACTCACAAAATCACCAGAAGGAGAGTAAAATCACCAGGGGGTGAGGGCAGGAAAGGCTGGCACTAGGGCAGTAGAGTCTAGTCTAGCTGTGTTGTCCAACCCAAGTTTCTTTAGGTTTAATGGCCAGATTCTGCTCTGTGGTAGCTCATGCTGGTGAAACCATGAGCTACATAGTCCATCAGCAGAGATTTTACTCTTCTCTTTAAAAATTGAGTAGATGAAATTATTATGGCATTGATAACTGCCTTTCAATTAACAGGCTCTTGCCATGACTAGCAAGGACAAAATAGATAAAAACATAACTGGCTGCTGAGTCCCAGGGACAGCAGGTGGAAAGGAGATGAATTGTCATCTTTCTGAGACTTGGTCTTGGATTTTATCAGTGAAGTGCAATTTGGGCCCAAATAGCATATCCCAGTATAAAAACATTTTTTTAAGCGTTTCAGAGGTCAGAATGAGACCGGCACTTGAGACATGCTATTCTCACCTGCTTGTATACCTTTCAATTTCCATTTGTGGAGGTTTTTTCAGGCTATTATTCTTGCTCTGTTTGAAATGATCAGGCAGTGTTGTGAGAATTACTACACAAGAAAACAAATTTGCAGCACAGCAGGCTAGGACATTCAGACTTGCTTCAGACAGGCAGATGATGATGTCCTAACTTGTTGAGGGTTTTAGATTTGCATAGAGCTTTTTATTTTACCTTAATTTGCCAACAGTTCTTGAAAATCAGCTGTGCAGTTTCCCTCAGATGCACAGAATTCTATACTGTGCATAGGCCATTGTCTCCTTTACCTTGTATACAGTCGGGATAAAGGAATGCTCTGCCAAGATCTAGGACTGGTCCCAAGGGCTTGAGGTAGAGAAAGGTAGCAGAATTCACAAAGGAAAGGAGGGAGAAGAGACTACAAACCTCCAGGTCTTTCAAAGTGTTAGGACTGCTAGGATTTTATTATGAATCTGACAGCACCCATCTTACTTCTTCTTGACTCCCTAGTCCCACAGTTTGGAACAGGCACCTAGATTTTATCAGAAAACAAGAGACAAAATTCACTATGTCATTTATCTCTTTATTGCCCCCAAATGTGCCTGATCCATCTGACTGAACCCCTTTCAGAAGAGGTGCAATTAAGCACAAACTTACCAACAATGAGGTTCTGAAACCATAACTGCACCTGCTTAGTCCAGCTAACCATCTCATCTGTAGGTTGGTACTGGCTTCCTAGATACATCCCCCTGCAGACCCTTTTCTGAAGATCTCAGTGAAACCAATGTATTCAAACAGACTAACTTGTCATTAGATATGCCACTTGTTGATATATGCTTTTCAAAGAAAAAGAGCTAAAAAAGTGAGTTTGGACAGAAAGAAAATCACGGTGACTGGTTCTGTCACTTTTGGGAAAGCAGATGGAGTGCTGTGTGACAGATGTTTTCTATAACATCCCACCTGAAACAATTAGCATTTTTCTATACACTCAGCATCCATGATGATACTTTTCCATGCCAGGTGTGTAGCTCTGGCTAAATGCTATTTAGAAAGTTTCAGGTGAATCTGCTCAGTTGTTTTGAATGAGACTATCTTCATCAGGCATATTCCTGCCTGATATCCAAAAGAAATGGGCTGACTGAGAAGGGAGAAGAGTAAAGAGAAGGGAATTTCTGGTGAGAAGGTACAAGTGTATGAGATGTCTGATCCAGATGCACTGGATAATCTGGAAAGAAACTATGCGTGTATCTGGGGCCATAGACTCTAAACAGACAGGATTCCTTTCTCTCACCAGCTCTTGTACTGTCAGTTAATAATTGTGTCAGCAACAGCAATCAGTCTCAGACATTGCTTCTTGATAAGGCAGAAGATATTTCCAGATCAAATCAGAGATTGCTTTGATAGTTGAAACAACTATAAAAAAAATCACTAATTTCAGACCGTAAAGGAAAATTCCTATGGAGTTCATTTCTCAATCCTGTAATGACTAGATTGAAAGAAGCATTGCATTTATGAATCATCTAGAAATCCTCATAATCTTCCTCTGTTTTTTAAACTAATTAAAGTAAGTAATTTTCCATCCTCTGCCACTGCTCTGTCTTGGCACAAAGTGATAGCTTTTTAGCCTTTAGATGTGCCATTCACATCGAAATTTTTATTGATTTGCTCCATGCTGTTTAACTCCAAAGCCTTGTAATATTAAAACAGCTACAAGGATAATCTAGTGCATCTATATTCTGTGCATGTACGGTGTGATTGCTCCAAATACTGATGGGCTTTGTTTATTATAGAAAAATGGCAGAGCCTCCTTTCCTATAGTACATTAATTTCTCCATATGTACAAAAAAATGATCATTTTCTTCTTTAAAGATAGCTGTAGGGAAGGAGGGATGTATCTTGTTTGTTAGTACGCCAGCAAGGGAAAACAAGCTAGTTGTGAAAGCAAATAGTTAACCAAAAAGCATAGCACTGCTCCTGGCTTCCTCACTGTCTTTCCCTTCCTCATCATGACCCTGGCATGTCTTACACATTGCCTGCCCTCTCCACACATTAGCTCCCTGTTCTGCCTCGTGTAGGGCAAACATATCTAGCCCACCACCCCACTTCCTCTCTGGTTCTTCAGCCCCATGTGCTAGATCTTTTCCTCCCAGGGTAAGGAGAAAGAGCACTGTGGAAAGAAGGAATGTGTGGCACTTTACAAACTGGCCATCATGAATTATGTTTGATATAGCAGAGACAACAAAGCCTCAGCTGTACATCTTTGCTGCTTAACTAAACACTTGCTGTTTTCTGAGTCTCCTGTGTAAGAAAGGTAAAGACATTCCTAATTTGCTGAAGGCCCAGATAAATGGCATCATGTCTCTGCCACTGTTGCAGGGAAAGGAATTGGGAAAGCCTGGGAAGAAAGTTTAGCTTTTTCTTGCCAAGAACAGCCCATTCCAGATGCAAGGTGACACAGCAATCAGTGTGATGGATTGTGACAAGTCTGGCAGACTAAAAATTCTCAGGAGAGATGCTGTGACAGCTTCAGGTTGTAACATTTGCCCATTTTTCTGTTCTGTTTCTGTTTTCTGTAAAGAGAAAAGTTAATTTTAATAAAAATAAAAGTTTCTTTAAATAAAAATAAAAATTATTAATGATGGTGATGATGACAACAGCATTTTTTTCTCTCTTCCAGAACTGCAAAGTTTCAACAGGATACATTCCTCATTATGCCTTTTGAAAGGATGTCTGTATTCAAAGATGAAGGAGAAGAAAGGAAAAGTCTGATTTCTGGACTTAAAAGAACTCTTATAAAAGGCAGATATTTAGATCAGACTGAAATGGCCTGAAACCATCTTTATTATTCTGGCATTCAAGCAGTCAGCTTGCCTGCTTGAAATTCTACACATCTTATAGATGAAACATATTCTTTAGGTGTGCTCAGTGGCTGCATGACTCCTCATCAAGTAAAGTATTTTGCAGTCAGCGGGTTGGATCCACACATTGGATCGAACTGGGTGCAAGATTACTCTGTACTGGTCATTTCTTTCAAGCCACTGTGAAGGACTGTTGCCAGCTAAAATCCATGTATTGCCCATATTATGCAACAATAGGCCAGCATGTATCTTAGAAGCTGTCTAGATACAAACTAGTCTCTGTAGAGAATTGCCAGACTCCTGTATTTGGGTGAGGAACCAATAAATGGCTGATAAAACCCATCACTTTCCCAAGGAGGTTCACCTGGATTGCACTGGATTTCACTTTCACTGTGGTCCCACCTGTAATGGAGCACCCAGATAATGTGCCGAATAGCAACTTAGATGAATCTGGGCTCACAAAGCTGAACAGAGGAGGGAATACATGTACAGTGGTTTGGAAAAAGAAGCTCCTAACAGCTTCTAGGGATACAACTATACACGGACAGACAGAAAGCAATAGACACCAAATAATGGAATTTGGGTCTAATTAGACAAATAAGTGGAACTGGTAGTTAAGGAGAAGGAATCCCTTAGCAATTTTTTACCTCAAAGGTGAATACCAGAAAGGGTCTGAATAACTTCAGGAATGAAGGGCCATTCTATACCCAGCAATCTACTTGTAGCCAGTGTTGACAGTTTTTTGAAATGATAAGCAGAGGCTGTGCTTAGGGCTGTGCTTTGAGATCCAAATCTCTTTAAAAAATCATCCCACTTTTTTTCCCAGCATTTGGGCAAGCATGGATCTGTTGTATATCTGAGTGCAGGGTCTGAGCTTAGGAAGAAGAGCATGTCAAAGCTATTACCTATTGCCACCTACCCCTACACACTGTGCGTTTCAAAGCCTGCAGAGGCCCATTCACACCAGCTGGGCCGAGTGTATTCCCCCCACTGAGGGGTTTCCCGCAGGTAGCAGATGCAAGGTCTGCCTTCCCTTCCCCGCTCCAGTACTGGCAGTCCTTGGCAAAATGGAAGTAGTGTCTTCAGTATCTGTATTTCAGTGCTGTTGAAGCTGAGTAGTGGCAGCTGCCTGGAGTACAAAGAAAACACTGCTTTTTCTCTTTGGACTGGTACCGTTTTGACAAACTTATTGTCCTCCCTTTCCTTATTCAAATCTTGTTGGTAAGTATCTAAGCTGATTTTCTTGAGCCAAAATGCTTTCTAAGACAGAAGATCTCAATTTCTGAGACAAATTATGGAAAAAATATTTTAAAAAATTAAGGAGACTTTTTCTGCTGTTGGTCTGGCAGTCTGTTTTCTAAAGTAGACTATTCTTTGAGCTTACATCTGCCTGTGGTCTTCCAGTAGTTCGTTTCAAAATTTTTTTTTCTCTACTTCTTTTTTTATGTAGCCACCACCAGCGAGGTTCATCCAGTCGTTGTTGTTTGCAGCTAGTTTATACCTCTCAACTGGATCAACCTTCTCTGCCTAGCTATATGATGGGTCAGGCCACCTGAACATTCCTAGCCTTTCAAGAGAACTGGCACAAATAGGAATCACTTATCTTCATTCATTGTCAATCATCCATCTAGAGCAATCATCTCTCTATATCTAGAAAATTGATTATCTACCCTAGAGAGCCTCTTCCCTCTCATGCCAGTGTTGTTCCCTGCTTGCTCTCTCCTGTTGGAGACTGTCAGAGAGGGCAGCTGGGAGAGTTGGCAGAGGTGAACCTTAAGGGAGATTATGGAAACTTGGCTGTTTTCTGCAGCTCTCCTACTCAGCTTGTCACTAGAACTGAGAAGTTAAAATTTAACTACAGAATTACAAGCTCATGTCATGTCCATGACTTTTGACATGGTCTGTTTCTCTGTTCTTCTAAGACAGCAGATTCCACAAATTTATTCCCCACTGGACTCTTTCACTTCTTTAAACCAATTTCGTGCTAATTTTATGGAGTTTCCCTTTGCTCTAGGACTGCAGAACAGTCTTTCTCTGGAAGTCTACCACCTGATTGCCTTTACCTGTCCAATCCTTGCTGTGACCCATTTTGAGTGGTACAGAACATAACTGCACACAATGGTTATGAAATAGAGGTACCATGGTTTTATGTACAAAAGAATGATTCCCCCCATCTTCTCCATCCTTCCCTGGTCATGCTTAGCATTATTCTGGGTTTTTTTCAACTAATGCTATTGTATGCTGAAGCAATATTTGCAGTGGCCTGTCTGCAGTGACTCGGAGAGCTCTGTTCTTAGCTAAATTACCAGTTCTGCTCTTAGTGCCACAGTAACAGGGCTTAGAATTATTTATCTGTAGACACACTGTTTTGTGTTCATGCTGGAGGTCGTCAGCCATTCTTTTGCCCACTAAATCAGTTTTGAAAGGTCATTCTGAACTACCTCATCATTAACTGTGGCATTTTACTGTAAGGCAATCAGACTATCAGCAGCAGGATTGGAGGTTTCACTATTAAGGTCCTTCACAAGTTTTCAGATGAGGATGCTAAATAAAACCTGAGGGACATAATTACTGAATATTTTCCACTCAGCAAAATGACCATTAAGTTTCTTTTTCTTTAACTTGATTTCAGTCTATGAAAGAACCTTAACAACCCCTCTGATTTTGGGATGCTTTCCACTCCTTCCCCAGTGCACCTTTGGGTAAGTGATCCTCAGGATAATTCTGGGCCTCTGCTTCTACCCAGTTCTGGATTTCCAATGATCATGCAGCACAGGTAGGGCAGACCTCTTGTTTCTAGGACTAGCCCTGATTGCCTGCTGATTTCCTGTTTCTCCAGTGAGCCTGTCACAGAATGGGTTGAGAAGCCTTACAACCTTCAGTGGTGTTGCACCCTCCTCCTTCCATTCTTAAAACTCATAGATGGTGATTGCTGGCAGCAAGATGCTGACTGAGAGGTGAGCCAGGTAGAGATGATTATTCACATTGGCCACCACAATGGTACAGCTCCCTATGACACTTCCTGCCATGTTGCTAAGATGCTGCAACTGCAGTGTTACAGATGCATACAGATATTACAGAATGCACAGCCAGCACCTACACAGAAGACCAATATTATAACCTGTACCAAAAGAGTAGGTCTGCAAGACTTTAGCTATGTGCTCTTACTGAAGCTTAACTCACGATCACATGAAGCTCATTACTGTGGTTTGTGCTGGCCTTTAGGTCACCTTCCTTAAGATAATTCCCAAGAGACAAAGCAGGAAGACTGGGATATCCAATCAGGTTAAGATATGAATTTCTCAACTCACTTAAAAGAGAGTGCTTCTGGAGAGAAGAATGGTGAGATCCTGAAGGAAAGGCAGAGTTGATGGCACTGGGAACCTGAGAAGAGTCTGGTGTATGACGGTGCAATGAATCTCAGCTGAGATGTGCTGGTCTCTCCCGTTTGTGTACAGAAAAGGCCTCAGCTTGCACATGCTCAGATTTATCTATATCTCTTAGAACAGTCCTGATCTTTCATCTTGTCTGACATGAGCTGCACAAGGACATTTAGGAATCCTGTGGCAGGACAGGACAACTCACTCCTTCTATTCATACTCTCCTCTGTTTTCAGCCGCAATGCAATCACTATTAAACATTAATGCACAAACAATCTCAGCCTTCCCTGCTGAAAGAAAGAAGGCAAAGCTGTTGGAATCTCTGTAGATTCAAGAAGGGGGCACATTAACTGTTAACAATCATGCAAAGAAATGAATGGTTCTTCTCGGCACTTGGTACTTCTTTCTACATTTTCTGTAGAGTAATTTACCATTTTTTGCCCTAATAGTTGTTTCTAAGCAGATGAAGTGTGAATTTTCAGTTATTGTGATCTATATTTGCTATGATTTGCCATTTAAGAAATACTGGTTTTAATTTTGTATGTCCTTTATTCTTCCTTGAAAGAAAAATTAATTTACCATCTTCATTCAATGGATAATCCTTCTCTCCTGCACTGATGTTCACAAAGCATTCTGAAAGGACACTGTTTTCTTCCAGCAAATTCTCTGCATCTTCACTTCAATGCTGTATAAGTAAAATTTGTTTCAGAGGCATATAAGGAGAGATCTCTTTGTATGTTCAGTGTCATTAGCATCTGAAAGTCTCTAAATAATGGGTTTGTGGCAAAAAACACCTGTGTCATTCTGCTTTTACAGGGCTGTGAAGGGATGAATTGGCCAGAAAACAGCTTCTTGGATTTCACCCATAGGGAAAGGTAGCCAATTCAGGAGTCTGGAACTGCCAAGAGAAGGTCAGCAGGAGAGTTCAAAGCTTTTGGAAAGACCAAGAAACACGATCCTTTTTGTCCAGGAGCTGATAGATTGCAATAAAGAAAGCAGGAAATAGCGAATTTTTTTTTTTCTTCTGTGGAACGATATGTTGCTCCTGAAATATACACCAAAAAGCCCCTGCAAAACAAACAAACAAACAAACAAACAAACAAACAAAAAACAGACCCACACCAACCTAAAAGAACACTCCATCTGAAAAGAACAAAGTAAGGATGAGGCATTAGAACTCAATTTTTAATGCTTACCTCCCATTTTCTTTCAGTGAGGAAACCGATAGTGGGAAATATATCACTGCACAGAAAAGTTTCAGGAAATTATTACCACTAAAGGATTTCCATGTGAAATCCTCACTCCTCAGTCTGGGGCCAGGCTCAGAACTCAAAGGTTCAAGGTCACCTGAAATTCAGCCGAAGAACAAGATGGGAACAATGAGCTCCATATTACAGTATTTCAGGTCACTTTGAACTTGTGTTTCAAAAAATCCCCTTCTGATATTTATTTCCCAAAGGTCTTCAGTGAATGAAGCGATAATTTGAAGGGATTCTTGGCCCAGGAAAATAGTATGAAACATCTGTCCTTATTTTTCTGCTGTAACTGGGAAGGTTACTGGTTTAGCTCTGCTGAGACAAGGGAATGCGTTCACAGAAATGACGGTAGGACATTCATTTCCTCACTTCACCTGCCTTGTTGACAGGACAAGGCTGAATTCCCCTTAAATAACAATGAAGGGTTTAAGAGTAGTGTAGACTCACAGGTGTACTCTGCTAGAAAAGAGGGCACTTTACTGTTCTGGTGAATAGTGCCTTTAATAGTTATATTGCAATGCAGCAGTAGGAAAGGAACATATACCTTGATTCTTGTGCCCATTCACAGAGACACACCTTCAGTGATGCTCATGCTTTCTAACTGCAGGAGTCATTCCTGTATTTTTCAACTACAGTTGCAGAAGCTACCCCTAATAATAGCAAACTGGTCTGATGACTTGGTGGTCCCTGAGTGGATGGAAGCAGAAGTCAAGCACCAGGGGGACAGAAAGAGAAGTGCCATAACTGAGTTCATTGTATCCCCCTGTCTGCAGGACACAGTTATTCCAGAACAAGACAGGGTTCAAATGTAAAGGACACAAGCAATCCCGTGTGTCCTGTAAAAACCGTATTTCACTGTAGTTAACAGTCATTGTTTACACTCCTTCTATAGCTGCTGGAGAAAGAGGCTTTTTCAAGCATGATATAGCCCAGCCAGGGTCTGCATAACTTTTGGGAAGAGGCGCTCTCCACAGGCCACAGTTCCTGACAGAAAATATCTACTTCTTCTGGCATAAGATCCTCCATTTACTGCAATGTGGCTTTGTGCTGCAGTGTGATCCTCTCCATGAGCCACAGGGGGAATCACTGCTCTGGAGCTTGGAAAACTTCCTCCCCCTTCTCCTCTTCTGACCATGGTGTTTGCAGAGTCATTTCTTGCATTTTTTTTACCTCACCATTCACAGCATTGCGACCATTCTTAAATACCTTTGCTCAGAGGTGACACAAGTGTGACTGAGGGGCTCACCTATGTTCTGTGTTGGGTCTGTTGGAACCAGCTGGAACTGCCTAGAATCAGCTGTGTCCAGCACAAGTTAGCTATTGGCCTCTTCTCACAAAGGCCACTGCTGCAGACTCTCTGCTACCAAAGTCTGGACACCTACATCAAATATTTTCCACCTCTTGTCTCTGTGAAACTGAATTGTCATTAAACTATATATTCACCATACACTCCTTAGAAACTCACTTGTATCCACAAAAAACATTCTACACCTGGAAATCAAAGTAACATCATCACAAAACCCAACAAAGATGGACAGTTTATACGCACAATGAAAGTCTTGCTCTTGTCCTTTCTCCACATTGCAACTACAAAATTATTGCATTATCTAAAAACGTCCAGCCTTTTCCAGGAAGGTGGGGCCTCAGCGCATGTGGTAGCACCTTGGGAAGATAAATGTTATCACCACAAATACGTCTCCTTCCTCCTCCTTTCCCCCCGCTTTTATTGCTAAGCACAAGGTCATACAGTATTGGGTATCCACTGCATTCCCAGCTGTGTCGCCTCCCCACTCCTTATCCACCCACCGCCTGCTCTCTGCAGGGACAAGTGAGAAGCAGAGAAGGATTTGTGCTGTTCAAGAACTGTTCAGAAATAACTTAAACAGCAGTATGTCATTGACATTATTTTAGTCACAAATGCAAAGCAGGGCATTATATTAGCTGTTAAGAAAAAAGCCAGCTTCATAACTTCCTCTCAGCCAGAACCCAGTACAGCAGTAAGCCACTACTAGTCCTGCTTCCTACAGCTGAAAAGTGGTTTGCTTCACAGACATGTCCTTTCACCAAATAAATCATCTCACGAGAACAGTGTGCATAACTGATGCTAATTAATCTGCATATAGAAAATTATGTATTTCTTTGATTCAAGGTATAAGGTAGGTTTTTTATCTTAAATGAGTTTTCCAAGATAAGTTTTTTCAAATGTCATTGCAGAAAAAAAGTTCTGCCAAAAATGTTCTGAAATCCCCCAAGCTGAACTGAGAATGGCTCAGTCATGTCAGCTGCAAAAGCAAACAAACAGAAAGTGAGCTGTTCCATAGCTGACCAACAAATGGGAGAAACATGACTGAAATCTTCCATGTTAATTCAGCAAGCTTCAGTTAGGGAGAGAAGAATTTGTTATTTTAAAAGATCCCACTGTGGCCAGTTGCTTAGATACTAAAAATGTGTTCACTGTGTTCCTGAAATGTGTTGCTTTACTGAGAGATGGATGGTTGCTCCATTTCTATAGGCAGAGGCATGTTCATGGGACTGGAAGAGTGAAAATCCAATGCTTATAATGTTCTTTTCAAAGAATCACTGTAAATTTGCCTCCCTTCCCTGACTCGGCAAGATGAAAAGGCATCTGTTTGTAGGCAAGGAGCCAGAGTCTCTCATTAACTGAAGTGTTCTGTTTGGGATTAATGGCTGGATGAAGCTGGAGAGTCCACTTCTCCTGAAGCACATCTCCACAGGTTTCTGGGGCAGCACAGTGGAGAAAGAAATGACCATAGACCATCAAGGGTGTTTCTGAGAGAGAGACAGAGAGACAGAGAGAGAGAAAGAGATTCTTCTCCGGATTTATAGAATTAGAACAATTCCATGACCTGGACATCCACTCTAAAAACTCATTCCACACATTATGAGACTCTGAAGGGGTTTGCTCACCATTTTGAGAAATGTATTGCATTCCATGGACTATTTTGTGTTCCAGCCATTTTTCTGGCCCATCACTGAGAAAAGAGTTAGTGGAAAAGAAAGAATTAAAGAAAAACATGCTTAACATTCCTTAATTCAGTATTGAAGAACTTGCATGCAAAATTCCTTGAGGCGTCTTTCCTGCATGACATGCAGGATTCATTTCCAGTTGAGAGGGTGGTAAACAATCAGGGCAGAAATATGAAGTATTGTTGTCTTCTCATGTATGACTCTCTGCCCTTGACTAGGAACCTTGTCACACTTTTACCCTGTAGCCTGTGTCCCTGGCCTATGGAAATGCTTTGTCCATTTATTCTTGCTTCCCTAAGCTGATTGAGTGTGGGCTGTGTTTCTCAGGGGGTCTTTCGGCTTTTGCAAAGGGCAAGTGTTTGACATATGGCATAAATTGTAAAAGGGCAGTCACCAACAGAGCACAGCAAAAGCCCATGTTGGCAGAACATTAATTAAATAATGAGTCCCTGTAATTGTGTTCAGTATCATAAAGATGAAACACAATTCCATGGTGGGTAGGCAGGTAAAGGAATCACTGGCGAGCTTAGGTTATGGCTGTAAGCAGTATAAGTGCTCTAAGTTTGATCTTTCAAATTCAACAATGTACGTCTTTGTATTTCTGTTGGGGTGGCTCAGCCCACTCTTGGGCTGACGCAATGCCAATCAGACCAGGGCCATCCATTGGGTGGATTTCCCCGCCCAAGACAGTGGGTCAGAGGGCGGATCAGGGAATGGCACTGAAGTTTAGGCCACCTCCCCTTGGGCGGTCCCCAGGTTTAAGCTACTGCCCTCTGTTCTGGAAAGTTCTACGTTGTTCGGTTATTCATTGTTCCCTGCTGTGACTCCTGCCTCCCTGTTTTCCCCATTGGTTTGAGTTTTATTGTATCCTCCCCCTTGGTTGTACTCCATTGGTTGCTTCCCTTTTTCCTGCCTTGTTCCACCCCCCCCTTAAAAAGCCATGCATGGCTTGTCTCAGGCTTTTCCTGGTCCCTGGACCCTCCGGCAATAAACCTGTGTTGGAACCTACACCAGAGGCCCCTCTCTGTTCCTTTATCTCCAGGTTGGCGCAAGCCCAGACACCAGCTGCCTGTTGTGCCTCCTATGAGGAGGAAGCAGCACGCGCGTTCAGTTTGCACCCCGCTTTGCCACCAAAGGCATTCCCTGAGGACATCGTGGAAGTGATGCTGCGTTCCCCCTGACCGAGGGCATGCCAGAGCTTGACCCTTCGAGCCAGCCTGCATCATATATCTGCAGTATGTCTTCAAAATATAGCTCCTTTACTGTAATTGTTACAGCTGAAAATTCGTAATTTTTCAGTTTATGCAAATCCAGTATAGCTCCATTGTTTTTTTAGTGAAGCAATCTCAGTCTGAAAAGATACGACTCCAGAAGGAGCATTATCTGCTGGTACATTGATTGCCTAAAAAATGAATTGATCTTTCAAGCAGACAATGATGCAGCAGGCTTTTATGAATGGCTTGTTTATGCAGTCATTTGCAAATGTCCTACCTGAATAATTTTCTTCCACAAAAGGCCATTTCATCAGAATAAAAACTTTACCAAAATTTTCTGATGAAATTTCCTTGAAAAGAAAAGGATGGAGTAAAGTTCTTTGATAAGGTCAGCCCATTTAAGAGTAAGCTTTCAATTTTCTGTGATGTACCATTGTTCTTGTTTAAATTTTTGCTTTTATTATAACAGTAAACAAAAGCAGTTCATATGTGAATGCAGCATTGTGATGATGCCATGGCATTTGACTTCTTCCAAGTTCCTTCTTTTCACCAAAATTTACTTCTAAGGAAGAACTAACAGGGTTGGTTTTTTTTTTCTTACCTGCTTGTGATTTAAGAGTCTTGTATTTCTAATGGCCTTCTTAAACACATAGCCAAATTATTAGTGGGTGCTCATGAGCAGTTTGAGTCCTGTCATTTCTTATTATTAATCTCTGCTAAATGTTGTAATGTTTCTAGGCAGTGACTGAGGGAAAACCTGTATTGTGATCTTTCAACTCAGACCAAGGTTTAAGATAATAATAATAATAATAATAATAATAATAATAATAATAACAACTAGATTTCATTATTTCTGTCCCATGCCTGAAAGGGGCTTGCAGAGTTGAAGGAAAAAGTCTCATCCTGCTCTCACTTGTTACCAGATAGAACTGAACTCCACAGAAGTCGCTGGGTCACGTTCTCTTGTTGAAGCCAGGAAATCAGTTAGGAATCTACTATGTGAGTTAATTTTCTTCAGGACACTGGTCTGTTTGTTTTTTACTACATTGAAGAAAATTTCTGGGCAGACACGGATGACCAGACACATAGAAATATGTCAGCCAGATTTGCAAAGTGAAGTTGGACTGTCCATTCCTAAGGAGGAATGTCCAACTAAGCAAGTGTTTGCAGTGGGACCAGGAAATTTGGAGGATGTGTGGTAGTTTTTTGATCCTTATGATACAATGGGAGTTAGAAACTGGTCTTAGTTCAGATGTTTTCCAGTTTGCAATGCTTGATTTAGAAACTCTCTTTAGTTGTAATACGTTTGTCTATCTTTAGGTGGGTATATGTGGGTATATGTCTAATTATGTGGATTCTTTTAAATTGTGCAGCAAATGAGAAGTCTTCCTATTTCATTTAAAGAATCAGAGTTCAACATTTGTACCTGAGCTGCCTCTCTTTTGGATGTTAAGAAGCACATCCAAACCTGTTGTGAACAATTGTTTGATGAAGTAAATGTATATGATGGTCCTGTCTTTTCCCTTTATGTATGAAGAAAGTCTTGATTGATTCACTCTCGCACTTCAGACTTCTAGGTAGCTCATTTAGGGCATATGAATCTCCTTTCATTGCTTCCACAGTCAAAACAAAAATGTGTGAGTGCTAGTGAGAAATCTGTTTCATGGCACTTAGCCATACGTTAAATATTCTGGCAGAAACATACGACAATTACTAGTTCATGTACAAAACTCATGAAATGTCATCTATTTCAGTCCCACAGTAGCTTTTTCCTCAAACAACAATCGATTTCTGTAATGAGTGTAACAGAAAATCCTGACGTTAATCCCTTAGTAGAAACACAACATATTGTCATAGATTAACAGGATGACTTCTCAAATCAGATTAAGCCTTCTGCTTCAGTCTCATGACTTAGTTGTAAGGTCATGGTTAATGACTTAGAAATTAGTACCATGAGGTATGTGAAGGTCTTTTGGAACTATATGCAGCTAATAATTCAGCTCTGCATCTCCTACTCATTCACAGACTCATCAGCCAAGTTTTCTGTGCCGTAACTTAAGACTGAGGAGATTTTTCATGTTGTAAATCTGTATAATTCCTGGACACAGCTCCTGCTATCTCCACCAATTTTTTACCACCTGCCTGGCAGTAAATGTCTTATAGGTACTTTTTTCAGGGCTGGGTGTGCATTGAACTCTCCCAGGCACTAACATAAACCCATTCTCAGGGACTCTTGCTTGGATTGGAAGACAGGCCTTCAGTTTCATAAACGAGTATTGCGTTAGTGTCTCTGTAATAGATCCAATGCCTTATTGGACCAGGTGCAATACGAATAGATGGTAAAGACACAGAACCTGTCTGAGAGGCCGTTACCTCATGTAGTCTAAAGTTCTTGCCATCAGCCTACAGCTGACAGTTTTCTTTTCTTATATTTTACGTGAATTTTTTGGTTCACTCCCTGGAAATGACACCATAGAGTCTCTTACTTAAGATGCAGACCAATTGCAGCTGTATATGGGTCATCATCAGAATGATGGAGAAAAGCATCTCAGCAGGGATGTATGATCTAATGAAACTGCCTGTGCTGCAGTTCTGTGGGCTTAGCTATTCCTCACACACAGGCTTTGGCAAATGTAACAGGCCACCCTCCGTATCTTCCCCACCCATGACCTCATCTACCCAAACATGCATGTCTGAATGGTATCAAGTATTGAGGAGGAGCCTGCAACACTGCCGAGCAGCAGAAGGGAGAGGGTTTTCCTGCTGATAGAACCTCAGAAGCTCAAGCTTTTGAGAAACAGGACTTACAACTGGTGCTGCACAGTCACTCTTGTCTCATTCCTATAGAATTCACAGTTCAGGCTGAGCTTCTGCAAAGAGGAAGCAGGAGAAATGCAGTGCCACTGGCAGCTCAAACAATTTACATAATGCAGGGAACCGATGCAACACGTGGGACTTCTCGAAACCATCTAAGACCAAGTTTCCTCTGTTTCATGCCTCTTAGCACCCAGGCTGTTTAGTTTGGCTCTCTTAGGCTCTGTTTTGTGGATGCTGGAGATACTTGTAATGCATTCAGTGTAAATAAAGGCCTCCCCCACTCCTCCTCTCTCCATGTGTGACTTTCTTTTTTGACTTCTCTGTGTATGGGACAAAATGCAATAGCACTCACACTGTGCAGTCAGCGCTGCGTATTTATGCATTATGTGTAAGCACAGTGTAGGAGGCTCAAGGGTGTATACAGTCGTATCTGGGGTTTGTGTAGCGAGCCTGCTACAAAAAGGTATTTACTTGCCTTCCACTTGTTTGGTTGGTTTCAGGTAGCATTTAGAAGGAAGATCATCTGTTTGCAGAAATGAAAGGCACTGTCTCACTGTAGTTGGAGACAGGCTGTGCCAAGTCTGATTTTTGGGTTGAGAAGGCACAATTGAATTTTTTAAAAGGATGAGAAGATAATCCCTTTCTATTAAGGTCATAGAATTTTAAAGGTAAATTTCATAAAAGAGAACCGCTCAAAAAAAGGAGCACAGCTGTCAACCAGAGTTGTTTCTTTGCTAATATTCTGACTCTAACCACTGTTATATTAGCATGCTATATCCATTTATGTATAAATTTTCATGAATTAGCTGTGAGATCTTTCTGAGATGCTGTAAGCAAATGCATCCTTTCCAGAAGACACTTCCTGCTTCATTGCAGCAATGCTTATGTGTTGAGTTATACCTTCTTCAGTTTAAGTTTATTTATGTGCTATTAAAGCACTGGAGATAAATGTTTCTTATTTCTTTTTTCTGACATTCCAAATAATGGGGGGTTTATGTCAATAACCATCCACAATATTCCTTATATTTTGTTTTTGTGCCTCTCCCTATTTCTTTAAATATGTGTCTTGGTCCTGGGTCGACAGAAAACTGAAGATGTGCATTAATCTGAGCAGAGAGCACCTAATGGTCTGAATTGTCATTATCTCTCCAGGACATCATCTGCTTGTTTTTTCAAAAGACAAACAAAAAGGAGAAAAGTCTAAGTATGAGCTGTTTTGTTCTTTCCTCTTTCAAGATTGTTAAATTCTTTTCACAAATGAATTTGTGGTGGTCCCAATGGCTGTACTAGAGATTCTGTTTCATTTGGTACCTCTGTTTTTTTAATGCCATTGCTACCTGACTGTTTTGAAAAAGCAATCTCAGAACACACAATCCTGCTCTCTGTGCTGGCACTCAATTCAGCCAGTTCCAGCTCTGGGTGGTAACCCTGATTTTCAGAGCTCTGTGATGAAATGCACAGAAGATGCAGGTGGTGTCCTCTGTGATCTCCCAAGTGGACTTTTTCTGTAACTCAGAGAAAACTCACCTGACAATTCTTGGATCAGTCCTGGAAATGGTGGAAGAAATGGGAAGTGTTTTAGAAGGACCTTCAGCACAAATCCTAGTTCTGTCAGAGTAAACATCCTCCTCCTCAGCCAGCACACTCTTTGACAGCTGGCTTCCAAAGGTGTTTCTCACAGTAAGTAAAGCTAGACACGCAAATGGCAGAGAGGATGGGTCAGAAGGGAAAGTGAGGACATTTCGTGAGAGCTAGACTGACTGCTAAAATCTTCTGCTGGGAGACACAAAAATAGCTTTCTCTGCAAATCCAGCTTTTCTCTTACACAAATGTTCTTCTTCTTTTGAATAGAAAGGAACAGCTAATAAATTAATAAAATCCCATTGCTCCTCTTTTGTGAAAGAGGAGAACAGTCATTTATTATGAAATGGAAGCATCTTAGACAATTACTGTTGCAGACATAATTTTGGGATTAACATTCAAGCTGCAAACTCTTCTATCTTATGACTAAAATGGTTTCTGCTTAGTGGTTCATTGAAATAGAAACACACCAAATTCATTTCATTCAGTGGGACTGTGGAAACCTCATGCTGATTACTTATGCTTTGGCTTTTATTTTGATGACTCCAAATCTTATAATTTCTGCAAAATTTCCAGTTTTAGGTATCATCACAAAAAATATGTAGACAGGAAGTCCCACTGGCCTTGAACTTGCCTTCTGTTTGTTGTTTTGAGTGAGAAGGGTTTCCTCCATGTAGCCTCTATTTTGACAAAGATAACTTTTATGGGGGCCATCTTCTTTCTCTACATTTTCCTTGACACCATTTCATTTACCAAAACAAAAACTGGAGCTCTTTCCTCTTTTGCTCTCATGACATTTCGTTTGGATTACTTTTCCCATTCCACTGAAGGTAAACTTGCATATAATAATGAACCACATAAAAAATTGTCAACCTTTTCTTTTTGGAATAATCAAGTATCTGCCATTACAGGCCCTTCCTTAACCAGCTGTCACAGTTCAAGTCCTTCCCTTTTAAACAGAGCTCTTCACAGATGATTATTGATCTGCTACAATGAACTAAAATAGATTAAACCATATTAAATTGTTTAGAGACCCTTGTCTGCTGAGTTGACTTTTATATAGTGTCCATCTGAGGACATTCACACTGCAGTTCTTAATTTCTGCTCTAGAGGCCTACCTGAAAGTCACAGTTTATTTTAAAGTTTATTCAGGGGTTAGGTCCTCTCTCATACTGTTTTGTGCTGTTGTTTGGAGACACAGGGCTTTTATCTTACTAAGCATTTCAGCCATGCTCTGTGTGATAGTGCAGATCCTTGGCCAGTTGCGACACAAACGTGATGGCTGCTGCCAGTTAACACCATGCTCACTCTGGGACAGGGGCACTTTGGCAAAAGCAAGGCCTGTCTCCTCCTGTCCCTGAAGCCTCTGCTGAGGAATCATAGGCACTCTCTACCATGCTGAGGGAAAGAGGGCTCCATATCACAGAACCACATAATCATTCAGGTTGGAAAAGACTCCCAAGATCCTCAAGTCCAACCTTTGACTGAACACCTTCATGTGAACAAGTGCCATGTCCTGTCATTCCCTAAACACTTCCAGGGATAGTGATCCATCTCCTCCCTGGGAATAGGGAATGTTTTGTTGCTGCCCATCCATATTTGTCAGTTTGTGTCTGGAACATTAGTGTGGGGCACTCCAGAGCATGGACACCCAATTAGCACCAGCACATTGCTCCTGATATGTGACTGTGGGCAGAAACAACAAAACTGATCTCCAGCATTACATGCCAAAAACCCCTGAAAACTGTGGGAGAAGAGAACAAGGCCCAAACAAAGCCCAGCACTACACACAGAGTCCTCATCTGGAGCTGCTTCTTTAACCTCTGTTTGACAACTAAAAAAATCAGGGCTAAAAACTTTCACATCAAGCAGTCTGATGAAACGTATTTGACTGCGTTCATCTTTGTTCGCAGGTGTCATACTAGCTTTAGTTGGGTTTGGAACCACCTGAAGGCAACAACGAATCACAAAAGCTCTGAACCAGAAACTCAAGTTAGTCAGTGTTTTTTGGATTTTAAAAAGTTCAGATGTGCTAGGTGCTAAGGAGCTATATCATATAAGGCTACAAGAAGCTAAACTCCCTGTAGGAGTAGCCAGTGAAAGCTGACCAAGTCACTCAAAATGCCCTAGTGTTTGGTAAGCTGACTGGAGACTGAAGAACTACCAGAGTTTTCTTCTTTTAAAGACTGACTAGACACTTGTGCTGGTAGTTAACTTACAGAAATAGGACTTCCTATAGTGAATGCTTTTCAAGGGGGAACCAAGTTAAAATAGCTCGTTGCTGTTTAATAAGTGGGAAAAAAAAAATATTTGCTAGGTTTTTTGAAAAGTAATTTGTAATTTTTATGAGTAATCTTTCTTGTTGATGTATTGAGAGCACAGGAATGGCCAAATTCCACAAGATAAATGCAAGAAGCCTAGCATGCTGACTTTAGCAGGAGCTACTGCTGGTTCTTCAGGAAATAGGGTGAGAAAAGAGGCTTTTTAGCGTTCATAAAGGGACCGAATCCCTTTAGATATTTTTGTTAAGATCCCAGTCTTTCAGACTGTTTGTTAGAATACTCAGTTTTGTTTATTCTGAAAGTTTTTTCCTGGTCATAAGGAAGTCAAAATTCCTTTGAAAAACTGCAGTAAACTTTTTGTGACAGATCTACCACCACAAAGAAAAGCTGCACTGAAATGTGAAGAGAGTCTACTTGGCCTTGTTTAAGGCTTACATATAGATATAAAAGTTTATATATTTTTTATATGAAAGGAGAGCACATGGACAGTAAAGATAAAAACCAAAACTCTTGGGGTTCAGGTGTTATGCTATATCCTTTTTTTTTGTGCTGCTTTATTCTTCATCACTGCCAGAGTGCTTTTTTCTTATTGTTATGTTTATTATTTTTGTATCCATGGCAACCATGAGTCTTTGCCAAGGAGCCATCCCCCTGTGTGTCTCCTTTTGAGAGGCTGTAATCCTAAAAACTGTGCTATTTCTGCTTGAATGTTTCTTACATTGAATGTGTCTTAATTTGTAAGTGTTCTGAAGCAATGAAGAAGCATTTTTGCTTTTGTATATTATTGGTGTTTAAAAAAACAAGAGGAATTTGGGAACAGAGAGATATAGGATTTCTTTTTTTTTTTGTGGATTTAATGCTTCTGGAAATCCCATCAAGAGCACAGCAGTTCATATTGGCTATTTATGTTCATGTAAATAACCCTAATGTGTTAAAAATCTGCAGTATTTCAGATAGACTAATATATTACTCCCTTCCTAATATTCACACCACAGTTGTAGGCTGGCAGCTGAGAAAAAAACCCATCTGGTATAAACAAACAACCTTACAGACCACCTTTTTCCTACAGCATTAAAACAGATGTCAACCTCTGCATCCCCCACGACAATGTCCATGCTATAGAGGGCAAAACTCATTTCAGTGGAAAAAAAGTAAACGGAGTTATTTTATTTTGGTTTCATTTCTAGCTGTGTGAAGTTTTGTGGATTGTAGTAAACAAAAGTGGTTTATACAAATATGCATTGTGGATACAAAAATGCTGCTAGCAAGGATTTTCTTGCTATTTTCTAAGTCTGTGAGAGACTTTTCTCTCTCACAGAAGATAGTAGTGGAGTTCTACAAACAATGAACACCTGCGACCTTGCAAAAGCCTTGTTTATAATACAGTAGAAAAATATTTTGACAATGGATGTTTTAGGATTTTAGCCAATCACCCCCAAGGGGTGGCTGATCCTTTGTCCAATTAGACTATGAAGAAAAAATTCTATAAAAGAGTTTGTAAAATAATTAAATAAATCAATCTTGCTGCACAATTCCTGCCTGTTGGATCTTCTCTCCTCCTCACTACAGCTGTGGGATATGGTATAATTACTACAGTAATATTTACGACAGTAATAATGCTTTTCTGCCATTAAAATCTTTGTGGTCTACAAATTGCATTAAGAGGAAGGTAAAAACACTGGTAGGAAGTTCTTGTTGGTTTTGACCTCATCCCCACAGGACAACGTACACTGTCTGAGTTCTGCATAGCATGACATTGTGACCCCCTTAACAGCTCTTTAAACAGCCACAGACCTTTCTTGCAAGTTCCAATATATATGGAACAGGTTGCACTTCCTTTTAACCTGGCCCACTTTAACAGGAATCTTTGATAAGTGGCTTCTTGAGATTCTGAACTAAAGGACAACTTCCCATACAAATAGGAAAGAACCAGCCAAAATCTTAACATTATATCCCAATGCATCTGCATTTCTTTTCCCTGGTTTCCTGTAATCAGATGACTCTCCAAATACTGTTACGTAGAAGAAAACTTTCTAGCATTATCACAGAAGATAGCTATTTTCTGTATTGATATTATAAACAACTGAATCTTAAAGTGGACCCCCAAAATGTCGCCTCCTTGTAGAATTTCTGGGGGACAATAAGTGTACTTATGAAATAATACGTGAAATGGTATACATTTCCTCCATAAGTACACCAGGAGAACTTCTTGCTCCGGACAGTAAATTACCCAGGTGAATACATGTGTAACACTCTCTTAGATTGTCTGTTCAACACTTGGAAGTATCAGGACATTAAGCTGTGATACACCCGGCAAATTCAATGGAGTATATTTCCTGCCTGCTGTGAGATGTAGGTATAAAGGAAGGCCTTTAGCAGCTCTCATGAGGTACTGATGGGCATTAGGTGTTTGTCAGGATGTGGTGGAAGACTCCATTCTGTGGGAAGTCAAGGACTATGGAAGCAGGTGTACTAGTTTGAAAACAAACCAGTGGGAGGCACAAAGTCAGAATAACAATTTAATAGGGAAATTTTAAAAAGGCAGAAAACACTGGTTCAAACTGACAGTGTCAGGATACAACCTGACACCCTGTTAGTCAGGGTGGTGCTAGCAGTCCGATAAGATGGTGGCTGCAGTCCTCCTGAAGTGGTGGATGTGGTTCTGTTGAAGTGGTAGTCCTGTAGAAGGGTCTGCTCTTCCTCAGAAGGTCCAGTGGTGGCTGTGTAGCTCCTGTCCTCTGGGAATTCAGTGGAAAGGGTGGCTGTGGTGGTTGGAATCTCAGATTATATCCAGGATGGAATGCTTGGTTCCTCCTTCTGGGTGGAGCATCTCACAATGTGATGATGAGTCATGAGGCCAGGTGTTGGTGGGCCCATTAACAGAAGATGGTCTGGAGGGAGGAGGCAAGGAGACACTGCCCCACCTGGTTTCAACAGCTCATGAGGATGGTAATAGAATACACTGCAACCCAGGACAGCAGGATTTGTGGAGATACTTTCAGAAAGCCTAGAGGACAAGGAGAAGGCAGGATCATGCAACCAGCTCATGACAGTTCAAGATATCAGGTAGTGTAAACACTGTTTCCTGCTGCCCAGCATGCCTAGAGTGCAGGGATGGAGCCTGGTAAGCGGCTGTGCTCTGAGGTGCCTGCTTTTGCATGCAGTCTCAAACTGTCTTTACTGGGATTTTGCAACCATGCTCTGGACAGGGTCAAGTTGTCCTGCCCTCCAGATCCAAAGCCCAAATGACAATTCTTGGCTACTTTTCACAGAATCACAGAGCCATTGAATAAGCTGAGTTGGAAGGGACCCGGAAGGACCAGCGAGTCCAACTCTTATCCCTCCTATACAGGACATCCCCAAAAATCATATCATGTGCCCAAGAGCATTGTCCGAACACTTCTTGAACTCTGGGAGGGTTGGTGACCACTTCCCTGGGAAGTCTGTTCTAGTGCTCAACCACCCTCAGGGTGAAGAAACTTCTCCTAATATCTAACCTAAGGACATAGCAGTCTCTTTCAGCTGTACTGTGATCCCTGGAGCACAAGTATTGCTGTTTGGATGGCATTGCACTCCCTCTGAGTTTCCTGAGGAGGAAACCACCACTGCCAAGTGTTTTCATGTTGCTTCATGTGCATGTGTGGAGGGATCCAGTTAACCAGAGGGCTTCTCTTCTGCTGCTGGAGATCTGTGATGGAGGTAGAAAACATCCTGCAGCCAATCTGGGAACTCCTTTGTCATGTTGGAAAGAAACTGATGTGGATCTACGTTAACGGACTCCATAGAGTGTTTTCCCAGGAGGAGTAGCTCTGGACCTTATGTTCCAGCCTGCTCTGAAATGACCATAATTTGCCCTGGCCAGGTACTTGAGCTGCTGAAAGGTGGGAGTTGAACAAGAAAGGACCTCTCTGTGTTCATGCTTTGCATCCTATTCTCCTCATTGATAGCCACAAATTACTTCTGTAGGATGCAAGATTAGCCTGAAATGACCACTGGACCAAACACAGATTTTCTCTCTGCAGATGAACAGATCTAAGAGTGCTCAACAAGCAGGCACAGTTCAGAGAAAACTGCCAGCTGTCCTGATAAATGGGTCTCCAAAGCATCTGTGCTGCAGCAAGGAGAACACTGTGCTTAGATACCTCCAGATAATCTACTGTGGCAGAGGTGTGAGCATCCTTGGCCACATCACTATTTAATAATTCGCCTTGGAAGGAGAAGGGTTTGTGAAGTTTATTCAGATAGGATACTGATGTACCTTTTATTCCCAGGCACACTCCCACTATTGTCAGTGATAATTTTGGGAGGAATTGGCTACCACTGAATGTTTAAAACTTGCACAGGAATTTTCAAAAGTCCACTGTGACCAAAGGGCCACGCTGCATTTCAGTACTTCCCCAGGAGATGGTGACTTGTGATATTTTATCTGCTGTCTACTCTCCTCTTGAAAGTTTAGCTTTGAAATCCAGTCTGGGAGCAGAACTTCTTAGAAAATTACTCTTCCCACTCTAATTTGTGATGATGAGTACCTTGGCTTTAAATATTACAGTCATAAAGATTTTACTGACTTCTATTTCATGCTTAATGTGTACCCATTACTAGCTAATGACAAACTAAAGAGTGCCTCATGTAGTGGAATTTCTGCTTGGAGGTGAAGTTTAAAGATGCCTTTTGAATTAATAGTTTAATGATTCTGTTTGCATGTGAATACAACCAACTTCTGCACATCTGGTTTGCTCTTCCCAGCAGACTGAAAGTGTAGCAGGAGGGAGTTTAAACAAATTGCGTTGCCTAAGATGCAAGGAAAACCCAGCAAGAAATTAAAACAATGAAGCTGTGATGAAGATGTTGTTGTTGTACCCAGGCTTCTTCTTTGTTACATCTGTAAGTACTCTCTGGGTTACAGAGCTCAGGAGTGAGTGGCAGGCAGTATGTGTTCCCTCATTTCTCTTTCGAAATAATATTCAGTCAAAGCAGTGTGCTTTACCACTGACTCTCACCACATCTGTCTTGGCTGTTTTTTTTGGTTTTTTTCATTTTGTTTGTTTGTTTTTGTGAGAGGGAGATACAAGGGTTATAATAATTTGGGCTCTACTGCTGAAACACAGTGACTACTGGTAGCACTTGACTTGTCTAAATCTCATTTCTTCTCCCTTCGGCAATGCCTGCAGCTCCTCTCCCTCCCTGTCTGCCTGCCCCTCAGCTCTCCTTCAGTCTCCTTTCCACACATCACCTCAGCATCTCCCTGTAGCTCATTCGTGTCTTCTCTTTATTAAGAAATGAGGCTGAAAAAAAAAGCAGAGGGAAAGTGGAGAATACCATAGGGCAGAGCTGGACCTAAAATTATTTGTTGGTCTCTTCAAAATAGCAGACAGGTAAATTTCTGGATATTTCTTAACATAAGTCAAGATATTCCTTTTCCATCCCAGTATTTCTGTGTTTAGGCATAAGTGCCCCAAACTTCTTTGCTAGTGTTGCCGTAGTTTCACAATTGTAAATTCACAATTTAATTGCATTCTAATCACAATTATAAACGTATAGTTGTAATGTCCAGTTCTGCTGTAAATGTTTCTGGTGAGGCATCTCCTGAAGCATTTCCTTGCATATAGTATTTTGGTTCTGTTGGAGGATCATAATGCCTCTTGTGTTTTAGGAGGTACTGTTACAATTTATTATGCCAGTGAACATAATTTATTACACCTTTTTCTAGTTCTTATAGGGAAAACTGGATGTCTGTATCAGCTGCCAGGGCAAACATAGTGGACTGTGTGATCATCTCCTTACTTTACATATAGTTTTGGTTTTTATATATGAAAACCATAATGTTTTTTTGACTTTCAGTCCTAATTCAATATTGCACACCACTGAACCAGACTTGTTCTGACTCACTGTAAAGAATAGAGACACTTGACTTTTACCTCATACTTTGCAGGACACGAAGTGTAATGCCATCTGATCTCACCCTCTAGCTGTCCTTCTGGAATTTTAGCCTCTTCAGTGTTGCATCTTTTGGCACATCTAAAACAATAACGGATGTGTTGATAATACTGACTTTTAATCAGAATGTTGGCAGCAGCCAACTTAATCTGTTCATGTATGATACATGTTTTTTTCATGTGCAGGTACTGGCCAAAGAGAGCTCCTGAGGGCTGTGAGATGGGCAGTATATCTGATAGTAATTTTCTTGCCTTCCTGTTGGAGTTCCTCCCCCCTGGTCCGGGGTCACTGGTGGGGTCCGGGGGGAGGGGGACCCTGGAGTAGAGGCATGACCTATGGGGTTTCCCTACTCCCTGGCCAATCTTGTTCCCCATTGCTTGTTTTGTGTTCCCCTGCGCGGGGAGGACCCTGCTGGTCCCGTGATTGTGACAGTTCTTGGGCAAGACCCCGGCCATGCAGCTGGAAAATAAACATCTCTAAAACATCTGTCAAGAATCAGTACCTATTCCTCCACGGGCCTTGCTGTCTTATGCATGTTGCAGTAATCCCCACGGCAACAATGGTGGAGAATGCGGGCATAACGAGTCAGTGACTGTGAAACAATCAAGATTTTGAAGATCCCCAAAAATTTGTTAGTAAAGAAACTTTCTGGATCTCTCTTCTCACCTTGGTTTGGCTGTTCTCTCTGGACTATGGAGGAATCGTGGGAAATGTGGCTGTCTAAGCTGCAGAAAGAAATGTATCTAGAAGGTAAAGGCATCCTGGCACAGCAAAACAGGAAACTTGCTCTGGGAGATCTAGAACATTTTCTTGACTGGCTTTTCAAAAATTTCTTTTATATTTCTCAAGACTTATATTTTGATATTAATCCTCCTGGAATTGGTAACTGGAATTTTTGGTCTGAAATCTTGGGTGAGATATTAATCAAAATATGGACTAGTGACAGAACTTCTCTGTGCATCTCCTGTAATCAGTGAAGCTCTTCAGGAGCATTTGCATGGTCCCATTACCTCTGTGGCGGAAGATGACCATCATCGCATGGCTGAGACCGCGTGGCAGCCATCCCAGGAGCGTGTGACTGCAGCCACAGGGTCTCCCTCTACCCGTGCCAGCGGAGGTGCCTGTGCTGGATGCACCCGGCCCCCTCAGGAGCACGCGCCTTATTGTGGACCCCATCCCTGTCTCAGGGTCCCCGGCCGCGCAACCACAAGTGAGGGAATGACGCCGCAGGTGCCGCAGGTGCCATGGGCCACATGCAGCAGAGAGGCAACCCCTGCGAGCAGCCAGGAACCGGGGGTCAGTGTGGAAGCCTGCTCTGAGCACACGGCTCAGAGAGCTTTGTAGAGTGAAAAGTGGCAGTTTCCACAGCAACACAAGAAGCTGTGCAGCGCAGCACCGAGCTGAAGCAGTGCCGCTCGGAGGGCGCGGAGCAGCAGCAACACGGGGGTCCGACCGCTGGAGTCGGCAAGGCAGTGGCCACCCAGGACCAGCAGCCACAACACAGATGCAAGCACGTAATGGAAGAAGTTCTAGCAACAAAAATCACAGGAATTGTGAAATGGTAACAATGTCAAAAACAACTATGGTCTTACAACGAGATGTGACAACCAGGAAGACGTATTCATCCATAGAACTGCCATTAAAAGGAATAACCCTGAAAAATACCTCCAAAGTGTAGGAGATGGAGAAGTTGTACAATTTGATATAGTGCAAGAAAGAAAAGGCCCACAGGTGGCCCACGTGACAGGGCCTGGGTGTATTCCAGTCAAAGGCAGCCGTTATGCACAAAATTATAAAACTATCCATCCCAGCAACTTCCCTACCCACAACCTACTTTCCCCTTTTACCCTATACCTAATATGACCCCTTTCCTAAGTTTACCCCATCCCCAATTTATTCCTAATCTGTTTTTCACCCCATGGCTTCCCTATACAATTCTCTTTCCCCACAACTCCTCTCCGATGCCGAGGGGGGGATGAAAAAGGGGAGGGAAGAAATTAACTGTTATTATTTAGAGTTCCAACAGGTACAAATGGAAGAAACCCTCTCCTGCCTGAGTTTCCCCACAAAGCATGCTCAGAGAGTCCTGTCTCCCTTCTGCCAACCCTAAGATGTTCCAGAGGAAAATCTGCTTGGACATTTAGAGACTCAGGAGGGTGGCTTGTTTTCTTTTGGAACTGCTCTTGTTATCTTAAGTTTATCCAGTTGTTTTCAATGTTAAGTTTTAAATCTCCTTTAGTTAAAACAAAAGGGTGAAGTGTTGGGGTCCCTCCCCGCTGGCATGGGTCCAGGGGGACGGGACCCTGGGGTAGAGGCATGGGGTTTCCCTGCCCCTGGTCAGCTTTGTTCCCCATTGGTTGTTTTTTGTTCCCCTGCACGGGGAGGACCCTCAGGTCCCGTGACTGCAACAGTTCTTCAGCAGTCCCCAGCCGTGCGGCTGGGAAATAAATATCTCTGAAAACATCTACCAAGAATCAGTCCCTATTTCTTTCCAGGCCCCGCTGTCTTATGCATGTGGCAGTAATCCCCACTGCAACAACTTCCTGGCTGGTGATCGACTTGAGAAACTGTTGTGTATAAAGTGCTGATACACCTGTGATATGTTCTAGTCATTTCTTTTCAGTCAAACATGCCATAATATACAAGGGAAGTTCTTGCTCTTCTGTATGCATTCACAGTCACTTGGAGTTTACAATGTCTAGAGAGGCATCATGTATCTCAAAATGTATAGCAAAAATCTTTCCTTAATTTATACTACTACATAATACCCAACTTTTGCCTTCTGGTGCCATGAATTTTTTATTCCTTCTCATTATGTTTAATGCTCTGTCCTTTGGCACTGGCTCTGACTGGTCTAGAAATCTAGATTTCAAAAATTTTATGAAACTTTTCTCTAAGTGTGAACTCTTCCATTTTTTGTTGCTCTGTTGTAGGTAGGCACCCTTTGTTACATTGTATGGTTTTTTTGTTTCCTGGATTCTCACTCAGTACTTACCTCAAGATATTTCTGAATTCTCCCTGAAAAATACTTTCTTTTCATGCTAATATTTGTGTGAGGAAAGAAAACAGTTTATGCAACCTGCCTGAATCTGTTTTCTGCTTGCTTCCATGAAATATCACTTGAGGTCTATGGGTATTCATTGGCTTCTTCTATGCAAATATGTACCAGAAAACAACCAGAACCTAGTATGGTGATTAAACCATTACTTTCCTCAGGCCCTGCCAAGCTTGATTCCTGAGTTTTCTACAGTACTTCTGATTTCATATTCCAAAAGCAAGAGAATTTTTGTGACAATCTTTATTTTGTCTGTTCAATGCTTAATGTAACTCAGACCAATTCTTCAATGAGTACCTCATCAAAGAAACAAGACCCAGTATTTTTTGAGTGACTTTCAGTGAGACGCATGCAGATCCAACCATACATGGCTCAGGTTTTTAGGGTGTGCATGGCCAGAGTGAGAAAGTGGCAAAAGAACTATGGAAGTCTAACATTCATGTATAATGCAAGCAGCAGAAAGCAGAGTTAAAATTTCTGCTTTGTGTTTTTCTCACTTTTGGTCTGTGACTTATTTTTTTTAAATTTATTATGGTCAGTATGATTCCCAGTGCAACAATAACCCTTTTGAGAGTAAAAACCTCCATGGCAAGCAAAAACTTTCTGCTAAAAATTATGTTTAAAATAAATCTGCTAATGATGTTTTCATTAAAAAAAATCCCAAAGGCTCTCATATTCACAAGAAGCTACATAAAGCAATTACTATGTTTTTTACAAAGCAAAATCCAAGTAGTCTGTTTGTACACTAAAGGCAATTTCTAGAGAACAAAGCAGTAATGAATGAAATGCGGGTACCAGCTCATCACAGCCAAACTTACTACAGTGATTGCATGAAACACCTTCAGAACAATGTTCCTCACATGGCACAGAGCACTGACAGAGGGCTCTTACTCATACACCACCTCCTGTTTCGCCAGGTTTTAAATGCACACTGCAAAACTGGGCCTGTTCTAGTGGCTAGTTAAGATTCAGGACTAAGTTAATGGCATCACATTAGTGATGGGTAATTGTGAAATCCACTTTATGCCTAGTAGAAATCTTATAGACTCTATGTTAAAGTCAATTATTTTATTCTTGGCACATAATCAGCATGCAAAGAAGACATTGCTTGCTACAGAAGCTTGTGAGCCAAACAGAAGTTACAAAGCACAGGGTGGAAAATGTGGAAGAAGAAGAGCATAGAGTACTTATCAGCATGATGGTAAAAAAATCTTCTGGAAGGGTCCTTCCATGACTGGGCTCTGGAGACCATTGTGAATCAAAGAGTTAGTGATCCACAGTACAGCTAACCTGAGCATCCAGGAGCCACTCAATGCTGCAAAGCCATGGGGTTCTCAGCATCTGAAGTGATGTAAGATTTACTTTCTATTTCTTCCTTTTTTCTAAAGCAACTCTTTTATTAAGCAATTTTTTGTCAGACCTTTCTTACTGAGACCAGAAAAAGACCTGCACCATCTCACTCTCTTTTATCTCACCTCTTTTCAGCTTACCTTCACCTTCTCACTAATGCAGAACAGGCCAAAACCTGGGCTACAGGGGAGGACGTTCCTTGGTTTTGGCTCACTATGCCTAAGTAATTGGATGGAATTGAGGGTGTAATAGATATTTGTCTCTTGATAGGGGTGGTAGAAATGGAGAATGGAGAATCTGTTGAGTGAGGGAGCTCTGTGAACATGGGGCATGAGGCCATGCACAGGCAGATGGAAGAGCCATTTCAGAAGAGCATCTCTCCAAAAGTTGCATTGTGTAGACTGGGGATTGGGTATTATGGAGACAATGCTGGATATGGAGCTCAGATGTCAGGCCAGTCAGTTCTGTGCTATTATTTTTGCTAGCCTTTGTCAGAGGGGCTAGGGGGGGACATCCTGGAAGTAAATCTTTTAATAATTTTTCAAAGACAGAAAAAGAAATAAACCAAGATAAAGTATTTGCAATGTGGCTTTTACTCAGCATTATCCTTTGCTCCATTCTGTTTAGCTGCTGAAAGACTTTTATTATGGAATGCCATTTCTGGCAATCCTGTAAAGAGTATTAAAGAGAGAGGGTGGAAGGCAAGAAAAAGAGGACTGTTTAGTTGTCTGGAGGTGCTATTGTCAGTCATCTGTTTTCTTTCAGACATACCCATAAAATTGTAGAGAAACAGCAGAAATAACTGTGGCTTTGCCTGTGGTCATGGCTTTATTTTGCAGTCTCACTGCTGTAGGTGAAGAGCTATTCAATGTGACCAGCCACTCTGCAAAGCAACACATCAATTGAATTGCCTTCTCCTGAAACATTTCTCTTTACTTGCCTTCAGATCTCATCCTAAAAGCAGGGACAGAAAAGATAAAAATTACCAGGGCTAAATGGTAATGATCTTATGAATCAGAGACAAACGGAGAGAATGTGCCATAAGCAGTGTTACAGCACTGGAAATATAAGGACCCCTCACATAACCATGATGAAGAATGGGAAACATCATCTGCTTTCTTCTTGCTGATGGCCTGGAGGTAGGTAGAAAACCTGTGTGGGAAGGGAAGAATGGAGCAGGGACAAGCTCCTTGCAGAACCATTTCCCACTCACACACGAGCAAAGATTATGCTTTGTCAGCTGGTGGTGACTTTGAAAGTATGTGTAAGACCACAGCCTCAGCTCTCTCTCTGTCTGCACATCCCTGTGAGCACTGTTGAGCCAGAGTTTGGAAATGTCTTACTAGATTCTGCCATCCCAAAGATCGGGGGAAGCTCTTTGACATCCTCCTTTTGGTTGTCTACTTCCCTCACAGGGCTGTCACCCCTGAGTGAACAGTATTCAGGTGGCCTACTGGGCTTTTCATGCATTTGCCAGCCCAAAATTCATTGGTTTTGCATTAGCTTCTCCTTTCAGCTGTTCTTCTCAGTTATCATTACAACTCATGCCTTTACAGCAGCATCCATAAGAATGCTTTTAGTTCGTTAAACCTAAGCAGCTCCAGCTCTGGCCCAGGCATCCTGCCTCTAGCTTTTGTTGATCCTCACAAAGAACTTTATAGAGCAGACTGAACAGAATTTCTGTTGCTATTGAAAATGTAAGAGGCATGTCTTTCAACAGTAGAGACCAAATAGAGCTTTTGAGAACAAAGTAAATTTCTTTACCAAACCACTTTGCAATCTAAGGATTGCAAATAATGTTAAGACATTATTTGCTTTATAAAGGAGGTAAAAGTGGGTTTCTTCCTATGAGTTAGGAAGGAAATTAAATGTGCATGTGAATATGCAGCAGCCTTTCTAATGTGGTCCATACAGTGGGTCAAGGACGGAAAATGCCTGGTTGAAAAAGAAGGTTAAAATAATGAAAAATATGGTTGCTATGTGCAACTTTATTTTACATTTGAATTCAAGCTACCTTCTTCTGATTGCAAATGAGAAACAAAAGCATCTGTCACTCTCTCAGAGGTTGCCAGCCTGCCTAGCACAGGGGCATTATGGCAGAGGAAAGGAGCTGCCATATCTGGGGTTCTAGAAGTGGTCACAGAGAGATTTGGTCTCTGGCAGTTCCAGGGAGGTAGCAGGACCTAGACCAGTAAAAGTCAGAGTGCTGTATAGCATGTTCAAGAAGACAAGGTCCTCAAGAAACAACTTTCTTCTGCAAGTGGGTATATCCATAAATAAGATTTCTCAGTGACTTTTCTAGGAGTCACACAACTCAAAACTGCCTTCTCCATTGCATGCAAAGACTTCTGGATGAAATTATTTTTGTAGTCAGACAGCAGTAGTCATATAGGAGGTGTTTCTCAGCCTGCCACTCATTTCAGTCAAGTCACTTCATCCCACAGGGCTGCAGTTTCTTGCTCTATAAACTGCATAAATGGTAAGGTCCCTCTGTGAGGTCCTTTCAGCTTTACCTGTATATAGCTTATAAAATAGTGATCCCTAATTGTCCTTCCTTAAGGAATGGATTAGTGGGCTATTTCATTCATGTCAGGTCTGTTATTAAGGCAGAGGATTTATTTATCACAGGATGACTGTTGGGAGCGAGCCTCGGGTAGAACCAGAAAGAGCTCTTAGGACCTCTGACTCATTCTCAAAGAAGCTTTCTTTTGTGTTAACCTGTGAGAGGGGAGACTCTGGCTGTGAATCCATTCACTCTTTCCATTTCCAGTTTACTCAGGAACCGGTTCAGTTAAATGTCTGTCTTGATGCTGGATATGGCTTTCAAAACCTGTAGACTTAAAATTATTCTGAAAGTGACAACATTTTAAATGTGGGATTTTTAACAGGCCTTGCTTTTTTTTCCCCTTAAGCATCCATTTCTCTGTAACAACCTTTTATTTTTATTATCAACCTTGAGTGTATTTTTAGCTGTCTATATATGCATGCAGGATCACGAATATCTTAAATGTCACATATAAATGGAGGAGTCATTTATCCCATCATACTGATAGCACAGCTGGTGGCAATCATTCCAACTTCAAGCTAACTAAGGTTGTCATATTTAAAATTCTACCAAGAATGAGTTTAATAAAGAAAGACTCTGGCAACAGGCAAAGCTTTGCAGAGACTACAGATCATTGGACATTCTGTGAATTTTTTTTACTGGGATGAGTCTTCCTCTCTATTAATTCTGATTTTTATATCAATTTCCTGTCTGTGATATTTTCTCATAGTCTATCCCCAAATTTTTCAATAATCCTGATAATTCTTTGCAAAGATATCTTGCTAACTCCACTAAGTTAAAGTCAAATAATCTGTGGCAAGGAAGAGGAACATACTTAGAAGAAGTTTAATAATGGTATTCAATATTCACATTCATGTGTGTTTTGTTCTGGTTTTATCTCTCCTTGTGAAATTCAGTTTTTAATATCTCCTGAGGTGTTCTTCAGCATGATACAGCACAGTATAATAGGACTTACTAGATGTAATTAAAATCTCACAATTCTTAAGTCAAACCTCTTGCAGGAAGATTACCTCCCACTTCTAGACACCTACTAAACATCCACAACAGCAAGCAGTCTGTTGGCTATTACGAATTTCTGTGAGACAGCTCTAATCCTAAGCCTGCTACTGCCTCAGACTAAGGCTCACTAGCCTGTCAGGAACTTAGCTGGCTTTGCTAACATGACACTGTCCCAGTTCACATGCACACACGCACATTGGTGGATATGACAAGTACCATCATGGCCCCTCTGCCTACCCAGTACCCCTGTGCCAGTCTTGTGCCCCCTTTCCTGCCCTTGTGAGACTGACTCACTGCTGATCCAGCTTTGTGATCACTGCAGACACAGCATTCATGTAGTCATCCCACAAGCAGGCCACACTCTCAGGTCCTCCAAATCCCAGAGTGGGCTGTCCACACATCTGATATCTCAGCTCAGAACTGAGTCTGCCCTGCTCATCAGCTGGTATCAGCTTGAAGATAGCCAGATTGCCACACACACACACACACTCTCCCCATGCACAGCAGGTTTTGGGGAAGGTACAAACATTCACCTCTTCCAGCAGCTGGTACCAGCCCAAGGGCTCTGTGTGACCTGTGCTCCAACTCCAGCTGATAGTGCTGAGCCATGCGCTCACATTGGTGACCCCAGAAGCTGCTTTTCAGGATACAAACTGTTCCTCCCCCAGTGGCTGGAGGTTAAAGACCCCCCTCACTCCAGTTGCTGGCACTGAGAGCACCCCCTCACTCACTCTGAAGCCAGCAGCTCTGGCTGGAGGCACCCACAGCCTGGTCCGGCTCCAGCAGCTGCTCCCCGCTCCTCACGCTGCTCCCCAGCCCCTGGCACTGAGTCCTGCAGCAGCCACGTGCCTGGGATAGGACGGGAGATCATGCAGAGAGGTGGCTGAGAACAGGTAGGACACACTGCGGTGCTCAGGTGCAGGGCTCTGCCGGACAAGCCACTGAGCAGCCCCAGCTCACAGGCAACAGGCGCCTTCTGTACCCTTGTCTGCCCACCCCACCTCTTTGTTCCTCCCTGCTCCCTCTTCCCTGCACATCTCCTCCTTGGCTGGCATAGTCCCACTGACCCACCTCAACACCCTGGATCCTCAGCTTTACATCCTTATGCTTTGCCAATTTCCAGGTTTGCCTACAGATTATTATAGTTCATCAGCCGGTGTCACTGACAAGGTTTGTTTCTGGTTATTTTTCCCAGCAAAGATAATTGCCCAGATTTGAGCCTGATTGTCTCTTTTCCTTTATTTATTGCCACAGCTGAGAAAATAAACATTCTCACACTCCACATATCCATACATAAACAATTTATAAGCTTTCCTGTCTACCCCCATATTCTGCCCTTTTCCCCTGCGTGTCCCTTATGCACCTGTACAACTCTATCGATACTCTCACTTTCCCCAACTGGTTGTCTAAGAATAGTTTGGGTTGGAAGGCACCTTAAAGATCACTCAGCTCTTACCCCTTTGCTGTGGACAAGGACACCTTCCACTACAGCAAGTTGCTCAAAGTTCCATCCAACCTGGCCTTGAACATTTCCAGGAAGGAGGCATTCTCTAGGCAACCTGTTTCAGTGCCTCACCACCCTTACAGTGCTTTGCTGGTAATAAAATTCTCAGATCCACTTCTTTCCTTATCAATTAGTGCAATTTAGCTGGCTTATTTTGGGCCTTTGTTCACGCAGTTGATCAGGACTTCTGTCCTGTGAGAGAACTGTTTGCTCTCTTTCCTGTCAGCCCTAATTTGCAAAGCCCCTTGTTGGAAAATCTTCAAGGAATAAAGTTTCTCACGCTTCCTGTATTCTTTCAGTCTTGTGTAGCAGTTGTCTCCAATAGACTTGTCAAATAAATGGAAAAATTCAGAAGTAGATATTCCAGCTATGCATCTGACCTGCCAGGTCAGGCCATCAGGTAGGTTAGATTGCTACTTAGCTTGCACAGCTCCCAGATTTCCAGTCTTCCCAACTATCTGACAACTATCTGTGTTTTTTTCCACAAATGAAAATTATTAAACAAATTCAATCCCTCTGCAAATATTGCTTATCTGTGTTTTCATTCCAGTTCAGGATAGAATAAATTGATATCAGAAAACTTGTTGTTTTTTCCAGAGAATTGAAAAGTCCATTTTCTAGCCTTCTCTTGGTCTTGATCTCCTTCATAGAAACGTGGAGAAGTGCTAACTGCAGTATGCATGGTCACATACTAGGGAATTAATTACATGTTGTTGTATGCATTTTTATCACAGACAAAATCTCTCAGCCATCAGAAATCTCTAGAGTTTTCTGTGTAATCTCACTGAAAATATGCAACTGAAAAATATTCAGGAAAATATCAGTCAAGGAGAGGAAACTAGCTGCGTATTGTCACACCTGGCAGATTGATGGCTGAGGGAGGAATTAGGATTCTAACTGAGCACCTTAATAAATTGAGCTGAATTAGATGAAAAATTCTTAATTGTTAGGCATCATGACATTTCTAATGCAGTGAAATATTAAGCACAGAAAAATAACTATCCGTTCTGTATTCTTTAGTTACCTGGCAGGGTAATGATCATAAACTCATTGTGAATAGTGGGAATATCTTTTTAGCAGAAGAAATTGCCACGGGCCTTCTAGTACACATAATTAATCTTCTTCTTCACAAAAAGCTCTGTATGAATTCAGCATACTATAATACCAGAGCAGCTCTGGGACAAAGACCATTTCTTTGCTGTAGGTTCCCCATAACTTGCATAGAATTTGGTTAATTAATGACCACCCAGTACATAATTTTCCTTCTCCTCAGCATCCTTCTCTTAATATGTAATATTCAGTTTTTACTGGGGGACACCCATGGGACAGCTTCTGTCAGGAACTGCATTTCTAATTTGTGTATGGTTGATCATTTCCAAAGGAATTCTGATGGGCTTGAAGGGTGCCCCTTGCCTTTGACTATCACATACTGCAAAACTAGACTGACAGGGATACCCAGCTGGAATTAAGAGTTTAAGATTGCACCTGGCTCCCTACACAGCATTTCTTCACAGTGTCTTTTGACAATATTTAGAGGGCCTCATGTGACCCCTCTGCCAATCCCATCTCTGCATACAGAGATGCAAGTAGTGAGCCTGGCTTCTCCTGTGAGCAAAGGTGAAGATGTAGTCATTCATTGA